>NC_090265.1:1376973927-1377297665 GCF_040414725.1 Anabrus simplex
ATCTACAAGAAGAAATGGAATTTCCAAACACACAAAATAACATATGGGACACATTCACTTAATACTAATTATTTTACCTTATAAACTTATAAAACGCTGTCGAGACCGCAGCCCTTCAAACACATGTTTGTCCACCCACTTTTAGAATGGGATATCCCATGTATTGTTAACAGAAATTATCACCCTATCACAGACCAAATTCTGCAAGTATAACACTGATCTTTACTCAGTCATTTTGCTTGGTATCATTGAGGAGTACACAATATGGAATTCATTATTCGCAACAGGGTAAACTAAATTTTATGTACAGCGGTTATAGGTGTGCCGGTAAAGTTAATTGCACTGGGCAAGTTGGCCGTGCGGTTAGGGGCGCGCAGCTGTGAGCTTGCATCCGGGAGATAGCGGGTTCGAATCCCACTGTCGGCAGCCCTGAAGATGGTTTTCCGTGGTTTCCCATTTTCACGCCAGGCAAATACTGGGGCTGTACCTTAATTAAGGCCACGGCCGCTTCCTTCCCACTCCTAGCCCTTTCTTGTCCCATCGTCGCCATTCGACCTGTCTGTGTCGGTGCGAAGTAAAGGCCCTAGCAAAAGAAAAAAAAAATTGCAAGTGAGCAAGTTAATTGCAAATTAATTAAGTGAAACAGCCCACCAGTGTGTACCTGATGTCCATGGGTTTCTCAAACTCCTGTCGCGTATACTCAGTGAAAGCTACACGACAGGCCCAACTCTGGAGAAGAGAGGTATAATTTACAGGAGAGCACACAGTTCCAGTTGCCGCTAACATTGGACCTTCTCGCACAATTCCGATTACATTTTGAAAGATTTACAGTCGCTATGCGGGTAAGGTGGGCATTATCCATTCAAGGAAGAACTGGCCCGGCTCGTGAGTTTTGAGACTGGCCCAAGTACAGGAACCTACTCTCACTAATTCTCTTCTTGGAATTCGTGAATTTTGATACTCGTGAGTTTTAAGATTCGTGAGTTCTGAGACGACACGCTGACCCCGGTCTCTCGCGTAGTTTCGCTGACGGATTGCCGACGCTGTCCCACATGTGTACATTCGCCATTGCCTTGATGGTGTCCACCTTCGTAGCGTAACGGTTAGTGCTATTAGTTTTCGTTCTCGGAGACCTGGGTTCGATTGCCGGTACTGCCAGAAACCACAGTTCATCTCCATTGGAAGTGGGCCTGAATAGAGATGTACTACCCCAGGACGAGGGCACAAATTTACTTATCTTGTCAGTGAGTAATAAAATATTTATCTTCGTTAAAGGTGCTTTATTCTAATTTGGAATAATAATGATTTAAAAAATTATATTATGAAGACTCAGTCCTTTATTTTTGTTATCCGAGGTTAGCAACCCTGTATAGGACAGAACACTTCACAGCTAGATATCACGGTAGTTTCCCAAGACTGAAATACACGATTACATCCACTGCGACTCGTCTAGAAGAAACTGCGGTTCTTCAGAGGATGTGCGTGAGATAGGATTGGTGACATACACACCTGTCGTCTCGTTAGAGCAATTTATTTTTTGCGCTTTCAGACTGCTGACTCGTTGGGGTTACTTGACAGTGACAAGGCGCTCAACGATCTGCACGTCCCCCCAGCTGTTCGGCTGTTTTGCGCCGTCTCTCAGCGCTAAGAGATCAACTGATCAAATTGGCACAGTTCTGCGCTATTCAGGATTGATTGTTATGCATTCCGAGAATATCTTTCGAGCCTGTTCCTAGAATACTGCACCGACTATCATAGGTTTAAGGCATGTTATAGTTTGACTGGTCGAGACGACGCCACACTGACATTCGATGACTGTCTTACGTGAGGTTCGTGGATTATCTGAATCACCTCTGGCAAATGTTGCAAACGTGAACTATTGTAAGCACTGGGTGATCTTCATAATCTTGTCATCGTCGTTATCGCTAGTGTTATCGTTGAGATAATCAATCCATAAACTGGATCGATGCAGCTCTCCGTACCACTGTATCCTGTGCTAACCTATTACCACTATCATCTTAAATCTGCACTGTGTGTTATATTCAGATCTTGGCCGTCCTCTACCATTCTTACCACCTACATTTTCCTACAAAACTATCTGAACAAGTTCTGTGTGACTCAAAATGTGTCCTATCAATATACCAGTATCTCTTCATCTGATCAAATTTCGACACACGGCTCTCCTTCTACCAACATCATTCGGTGTATCTTTCCTTCAACATTCTTCGGTAACACTAGGCACATTTCAAAGACTTCTACCTTATTTCTTTCTCGTCCAGTTTCATTTTCACATAGTGCCACTCTCCAAACGACGTTTCTCATAAACAGATTTCTAATATGTTTACCTATAAACATGGCACGTTTTGGGTTTTTTCCGTTTGAAAGAGGCAAACTGCAGGGAAACCTAACAATAATTCACTCTGCATCCTCGAAAGTGAAACTCGTCCGACCACCAATTTTCTAACGTATTATACCCAAGATGTCGCGTTCCAATCTTCCCGAAGATTTCTGAAGATGGGGAAAATCCACAGCTCAGCATGTCGTTCATAGGGACATACGGAAGAACCCGCTGAACACAGTAAATGCTCATTCGGTTAAATTCTCTCGATATTCTAATTCCTATATACTGTATATATAATTCTCGTTTCGTGAACTGTAATTAAACTACAGTTCATCGACTAGTTTAATGAGAACAGAACCTCGAAATCGACACGCAAGTCACCTAAGTGGCACTAGTCAAACTGATTTATCCTCGCTAATAAAATAAATATGAGCGACGAACGAATGTTTTAACGGATAACAGTACAAAAGAATGATGATGGATGAATATGCATTTGGACCTCACTAAAAGAAAATCCGATACTTCTCAAGAAGCATTCTGAACAAAAGCAGTGGTATTCAATCTGAGGTACGTTTACCCGTAGGGGTAAGCAAAGACGTCTTAGGGGGAATAAAAAATTAAAATAAGTATAGATATGTTACATGAATGAAGCCTTCGTGGTTCAGGCGGCAGTGCGCCGGCCTCTTACCGCTGGGTTGCATAGTTTAAATCCCGGTCACTCCATGTGATTTGTGCTGGAGAAGCGGCGTAGGTACAGATTTTTCTCCGGGTACTCCAGTCCCCCCTGTCATCTTCTATTCCAGCAACACTCTCCAGTATCATTTCACTTCATCTGCCAGTCATTAATCATTGACCCAGAGGAGTGCGACAGGCTTCGGCAGCCGGCACATTTCCTATCCTCCCGCTAGATGGGGCTTCATTCATTCCATTCCTCACCCGGTCGAATGACTGGAAACAGGCTGTGCACTTCATTTTTGCCACAGAAAATTTGCATTGCCTTCTAAGAATTTCTAATCCGTACTCTATTCAACAACAGTGTTGCCAGGTCTGAGGAAAATAAAATCCTTTGAGACCTCATGGAATCCGCCGCCAAAATACCCCTCGTCCAGTGTAATTAAATTAAATTAAATGTAATTAAATAATAATAATAATAATAATAATAATAATAATAATAATAATAATAATAATAATAATAATAATAATAATAATAATAATAATAATAATAATTGTACCAGGAGGTACACCTCAATGTCGTGCATTCAGAACTAGCGCCTAAATGAACTCTTCTATTGGTGAAACAGTGAAACTGAAACTACACCAACTTGGAACTTCAATCAGAAGAGGTCACCATCTAAATATTGAGTAATTTTGTTATTGTGCAGGTTCCTAACCTGAGTGAATTTCTACTTGTTTTGTTTGACATTCATCAAGAAGTTTGGACATTCTTCCACAGATGATACCACTAAAACTATGATCATGCACCCCGATGCGAAGTGAAAGAACTTATAATTTAAAGAAGTTTTGTATTTCTAGGTTTTTGTAACTGAACGATGTTCATTTATTTTTGGGTTGGCAATATTTCCTTTTGATTTCCGCCAGTTTTGAATCTAGCCAATCCCTAATTTCTGTAATTAATTTTCCACCTATCACAGGCTTCTTGTTCGATTTTGAGTGTTAATTTTGAATGTCACCAATAAAATTAAGAGGGTGTGTCCCGATTCATCTTGAATGATCTCGAACCTTCCCTGAGGGTTTATAAACTGCGGCTTTTCACGTTTCTTGGCCAACTGATTGTCATCTTCATCGGTCAGCAGTACACCTACAAGGTAATGGCCACATAACATCTTTCTTTCTTACTAACTCTGCAGTTTAACCCGAGGGAAAGGTCCGAATCGTTGTAACCTACCTTTCTAAAGTGTAAATCTTCTTTCGACTAATGTAAAATTTCATAAAATCTTTAACTGTAAGTCGGGGATAGAGAGTGAAGTACCCTCTCGAGCTCCCCTTCATCTTGGTTTGAGGTGCCACGTTTTTGTAACCTTTCGTTTTTGCAATGTATTAAAGTGATTTCCATGCGTGCTACCTCAGTAGTTTGGGAATAGCCCCTGTTTTATCGGCCAAGCGCCCTATAGGTTTTTAAATTTTTGGAGCTCAGTCTTTGCCTCCATTCAAATTGTACTCGGGCCGTTTATTTAACCTGCTCTTTTTCACTTAGCAGCCTCAGTAAAAATCCACAGTTCGGTCGGAAATCGGACCCAGAGCCCTCTAAACCGAAGGCCAGTACGCTGACTATTCAACCAAGAAGAAAATAATGTTCAGGAATGTTAAGAACAATGTGAGGCACGCGATGGTACACCTCTTGAACACGTACTCTACCTATTCAATTAAATATTTATATGGTTTTTGTTTTGCCACAACCCTAAAGGAAACGCATTGTCATGAAAAATACTAACCGTTTCAGTAGTGTAATGCAATATTCAAATTACTTTGAAGGATGTACTTACTATCCACGAAACTTGTAGTGGCACGGGGGTGAAGGACAAAGAGGGAGCTTCAACGGTTCCGGTGTTACTGGCAACTGAACTGAACTGAAATCTCCCCGGGGTGTCTGGAGATTCGCCAGGGTGAGAGGCAGGAAATCGTGGAAACAGATTTCCCGAGTATGCGGCAGCTCATTCAATAAACTTACTGAGGGGAAAGAACAACTATGTATTTTCTTTTTCAAGATCACAGCAATCTGCTCCTTTAGCTAGCGTTTTTCTGCCCTAGCTGTGTATAGCCCATGATGTTCATTTCCGCGTAGGAGTTCTAAGGCGTTCCTGGTGATGTACTTGGATTTTCCTCAGCCATTGCAATAAGTTTCAAAAGTTCATTTTTCACCTATATTCGTTTGCTTTTCTACATAAATAACAGTAGTTTTTGAAGTTTGCGATCACATCGCCATTATGTCACACGACGATGCATAATTGACTCATTTTCGGTGCCATGTGATACCAATCCGTATCTCGAAGATAACCGAGGTCTAGCGATCCTGCACTAGGGAGCCGAAGTTTCACTAAAAGTCTCGTGGATAGTACACTATAAAGAATTCTGTGACGCCAGCCTCTCCTACTGTAGCTTCATCTTACTGTATCCATTGTCGTTAGAGGGATACGTTTCTGGTGCGACAAAAACGGCACAAATCCCACGTGAATGGGGATTCACTGTTTTTCGATTCTGTGTAGCATCCTCGACGAATAAGGGCCTAATATTCCATGACCGGACACGGCGCACCAAATCGTAACCCGCGCACTGTATAGTGTTTGCTGTATTACGACATCGGGCCGTTCAAACCCTAAAAACGAGTTGTCTGTGGATTGATGCAGCAATAAAGATGACGTTGAAGAAGTAATCCGGATCCTCATACGTCGCGTCGTGGACAACACGTGGCTGCAACATTGTAATCGGACTCGCTCATCATTTTCTATTAGATGCTGAGTAACTTGAGTGAGGTATGCAAATCCACACAGCTGTTTAAACATCCGCCGAACAGATTTGTCACCCAAACCGAGTTTCAGCTATGTTCGCCGTAGACTACACTTTGCGGACTGTAACACCTGTTACAGAATTAGTTCATGATTCTTGTTTGTGGTGACGGTTCTTGGGTGCCCTGTGGTTTGTCCCCTTTCGTTGACATAAGATTGATCGCATACGACGGAACTTGTCAACGACAACTAACAAATGCTCTTTTATTTGGTGCCTTCTTATAAAATCGTTCCTAGTACTGTTCTTTAACGTGAAGCAAACTCGGCCTATTCTGAAGCCCCACTCCGTGTGACCGTAAATAATGTTCCACGATAAACACCTTCTGACGCCCCACTCCGTGTGACCGTAAATAATGTTCCACGATAACCACCTTCTGACGCCCCACTCAGTGTGACCGTAAATAATGTTCCACGATAAACACCTTCTGACGCCCCACTCAGTGTGACCGTAAATAATGTTCCACGATAACCACCTTCTGGCGCCCCACTCAGTGTGACCGTAAATAATGTTCCACGATAAACACCTTCTGACGCCCCACTCAGTGTGACCGTAAATAATGTTCCACGATAACCACCTTCTGACGCCCCACTCAGTGTGACCGTAAATAATGTTCCACGATAACCACCTTCTGACGCCCCACTCAGTGTGACCGTAAATAATGTTCCACGATAAACACCTTCTGAAGCCCCACTCCGTGTGACCGTAAATAATGTTCCACGATAAACATATTCTCCCCTATTGTGAGAATCATAACGGCAAAAATCAAAATAAAACTGAACTCATAATATATCAATGAAGAAGTATCCTCTGGGAGATCAGCGCATTCGATGTTCGACAGTGGACCAAGCTTGAATTAATTAACAGTGACTGTAATTCACTACGGCGTGACTTACTATAAAACTGGTGAATTTCAGTCCTTCCGTTACGGATACGGCGTACGCCATGACACTTTTTAACTTCACGGTTTCATGTGAGAGCCCTTGGACATTTATGATGCGAACTCTATCTGAGAAATTAGCAAACTGCTCTTCATCACAGCCAATATGAACACAGAAAAAGACTCCATTTCGCTGATTTTGCATACTTTCGTTTTAAATTTCCTATATAAGTAAGAATGTTCATAGAGGCGGCTTGGCGGCTACCTGGCAAGCATAAAGGAGGGATCTCTCTTGTCTGCAACTTCAGGTATAGTCTCACATCATTTTTACACGCTTTTCTCAATACTAAACACGCACCCCTTGCCGCATTAAAGTGACCTAGACAAATGCTGCATCTTAATTACGACTTCGGTCGCTCCCTTCCCAGACTAAGCCTTTTCTTATCCCATCGTCATCAAACACCTTAATGAATGGGTGCGACGTTAAACCACTAGTAAATAAAAAAAAGGAAGAGGCCCGATCTCTTAAAAAACGAAATTACGACTTAAGAAAGGAAGGTCCGTGTAAAGCTTCGCGTGGTCGAAAGAGAACAAGAGTTGACAAACGGATGTTGGATAGGAAAATGTAGAAAGGGAACCAGAAATCAGAAAAGGGAGCAATGCCCGAACCATATGGGGCCTCGTGGTCTTCTCTCTCAAAGCAATCTGCAGGTCGTCGACACTATGTTTCATTCCATCTCATTCTCCGCCTATGGCCAGAGAACATTTTGCTAATTGTGTTTAATATACCTTTTTGATGTCCACTACAGTATGCAAAGATATCCACAACTATTTTATGGTTGTAGTGACTTAAAAATTACATGTGGCCAAAGTCGTAGCCATGTTGAAACACAAGACCTTATGGGATCTCCGAAGGTAAGCGACATCAGACGTGGTAACCACTTAGATGGTCCTACTTTCTGTTGGCTGGAAGAGGAAAATAAAATAAATGACTACGCTACCGCAAATAAATCTTTGCTGAGAGAGCCTGATAAGCGACTCCTAGCCTAGCTGAGGACAATGACTAGGTTACTGAAGTCCAAGTTTGGACTGGCACTCAGTCGTTATTAAAAAAATACGCACAGCTGTGACAGACGAATCATCGAGTGACGTAAGAGTCCTCCGAATATAGATCCAGTATCATAGCTTAGGAGTAGCCTTAATATAACCAGTATTGCATTTTTTTTTTGCTAGGGGCTTTACGTCGCGCCGACACAGATAGGTCTTATGGCGACGATGGGATAGGAAAGGCCTAGGATTTGGAAGGAAGCGGCCGTGGCCTTAATTAAGGTACAGCCCCAGCATTTGCCTGGTGTGAAAATGGGAAACCACGGAAAAACATTTTCAGGGCTGCCGATAGTGGGATTCGAACCTACTATCTCCCGGATGCAAGCTCACAGCCGCGCGCCTCTACGCGCACGGCCAACTCGCCCGGTGTATTGCATTTTGATTATGTAAATTTTAATTTACTTTTTCCCCTAATAAGAATGAAATGCCTGACCATTTATCTTCCTAAGTTTTGCTTGATACGTCCAGCCTATAAACTTCTCCATTGAAATGAAATGTCGTATGGCTTTTAGTGCCGGGATATCCCAGGACGGGTTCGGCTCGCCAGGTGCAGGTCTTTCTATGTTACTCCCGTAGGCGACCTGCGCGTCGTGATGAGGATGAAATGATGATGAAGACAACACATACACCCAGCCCCCGTGCCATTGGAATTGACCAATTAAGGTTAAAATACCCGACCCGGCCGGGAATTGAACCCGGGACCCTCTGAACCGAAGGCCAGCACGCTGACCGTTCAGCTAACGAGTCGGACAACTTCTCCATTTATTTGACATAAACGCAATGTTCTTCTTTAAGAGTAAATTTCAATACAAAGACATCGTCAACCGAGTATGAAACATATATTATAAAAAAATTTTAAATTTTACAGGAGTAACTTTCTATTCGTCGTCCACGTCGTGGGTGAGAATAGCTTGGGCTTTATAATTTTCTTAAAAAGTATTCCATAAAATTCTCACTCCTGCGTTTGAGCGTCTTCAAAAATCAAAGTCTGACGATAATGCTATCGATATGTATTAATGGTAAAGAACTGATGAACTGAAAATAACGCAGAAATGAATTTCCGTGATGCGTATGTTTAATGAAACAGTGTAATAGTTTTCGAACAAATTATTCTCTTTTCTGTTTCCAATTACTTTCTTTCATACAGGAAATAGTTTGAAGGCTTTAATATGCAGTAGACTGAATCAAATGCTGGGAAAGCCCTAAGCCCATTGAATACAACCCACAGTACTACAGCCATGAACATGAGCTCTCTGTATCACTCGTTAAGTCCTTGGATACACTCTTCCCTCGATATATTCTGCTAAATAGAAGCCACCGTATAAAGCAGGTCTCTAGACGGAAGAACAATTAGCAGGCGGAATAATTATAAATCCTGGGAAGAGTATACGCTTACAAATAATTAAAAAAGCTGCTTTGCTTTCAACTCATTTTTATTTCCTTTAGCGAGGACATCCACACTGAAGAACATATTAAAACAGTGCTGGTCTAACAAAACGTAGATACGTTTCAGCAAGGTATTTGGAATCAATGATGCGAAATTCTTCACGAGAGGAGTCTGATCGCAATACGGTTCTGCAGCTCTACGATCACAATAAAAAGACTGATTTTAGATTATTTCGCATCAGTTAGTCTAATTAAGGTTTTCTTTACGTTCACTGCACACGTTACAGAATTCAGCGAACAAGGGCGAGTGCAATAAATCAATACTTTGTAAAAGAGGCATGCTCGTCTTTCTATACACACCGGTACAAGATTGCTCAAGTAGCATGTTGAACTTTAGGAAGTAAATTTAAAAAAATATCTGATATACTTTTCATTATATGAAAATGAAAACCTACAACCTGTTGTCCAGTCATTGACCGGGTCAGGGATGTAATGAATGAAACATATATAGGCTGTTATTACAATGGGGTCGCCACTCCCAAGGTGATTTTCATTGAGTGATAAATGCGATGAAATGATAATGGAGAGTGTTGCTGGAATGAAATATGACAGGGAAAACCGGAGTACCCGGAGAAAAACCTGTCCCACCTCCGCTTTGTCCAGCACAAATCTCACATGGTGTCACCGGGATTTGAACCACGGTATCCAGCGGTGAGAGGCCGACGCGCTGCCGTCTGAGCCACGGAGGCTCCCACTTTTCATTATAACAAAGGTAAAATTGTACTGTTAATTTAAAGTTTGACTTGTTCAAGAGCGATGTTAGCAATGCTGTCCACTTATACACATTTTAAACCAGCTGCATTCAATGAGCAGAGTTTTAGCAAAAAGGTCAGTGTATTTCTCGACGCTTTTGTCTTCCTGGGAATACAACGTTACCGTAAAATCTGCATAACAATCAGATAGACAAATCCAGGGTGTGATAATGTTATAATAATATTATTTGTTTTACGTCCCACGAACTATAACGGATTTCGGCGACGCCGAGTTGCCGTAATTTTGTCCCACCGGATTTATTTTACGAGCCAGTAAATCTACCGACACGGGTATGACGTATTTGAGCACCTTAAAATACCACCGTTGTGAGCTAGGATTGAACCTGGCAACTTGCGCTCACAAAGCCAGCGCCTTATCCGTCTGAGCCACGAGTTCAGTGATTATTCTATACAGTTAGGGCTGATGACGAGACCCGGCTAACTCAACACCCAGGTATCCGGATACTAGTTACGGGGACTATCCGAAGCGTAAATACCTGGTTACCCACTTACCCGTAGCATATTAGTACAGTATGTTAGTATCAGTCGTACCCGATACTAAGTTGCTTGCGTGTATTCCCGGCGATACGTTTGATTCTCTTTCCGCTGCGAAATTGTTTCTCTGCAACAACACCTTCCTTTCGCTAAACCTGTAGCCAGAGAACGTTAATTGTACTTTCTTTTCATTTTTTATTTTACATAGATACCGATCCCACAAAAATGTCCCGAAGACAAACATCTATCCTTAGAGGGTCGCCCACAATAACCGCTGGTATGCTTTTTGTCAGGAGAAACCCTGGTGTAGGTACGGAAAGAGCATGCGTGAGGCTCGGCTTAGCACTGCCTAAACCGCTCGACATATATTTATGCAGTTTACACAGTTGCCTAGAAGAACTTCAGAAGGAGGTTTTGGTTTTGGTGTATTAAACATTGAATTATAATGAAAGGAAGCCGAGCAGTAAAGGTTTAAGGGAATGAACTCGAAGAAAGTGACGACCCACGAACAATATCTCGGCTTACGTTGTCTAAACCATTAAAGATATTGACTAACTGCTTGGCCAGGGAGTTGTAGAGAAAACGAAGTTTTACAAAAACGTCCCGGGGATTCCATACCTACCTTTAAAATTTCGACCACAATTACATTTTTCATTATTGTTAACAGTACAAATCCTGAGCTAGATACAGGAATAGCATTCTATAACTCGAAAACAGCTGGGGATATTTTTATACGGTTTTCGCTTTTGCCTAGAGGATCTCCGGAGCAAATGTTTTGCGTGTATAAATTATTGCACTGTTATGAAAGAAAGGCGATCAATAATTATTTCTGAGAAACACCTCGAAGAAAGTAAAGGTACGAGAAAACTTGTTCGGCTTAGGCTGCCTAAACCGTTCAAGGTATCCACAAACTATATGCATAGGTGTCGTAGAATATACAATGTTACACACGAAAAGTCTGGGGGGCGAGTATCTATGTTTACAAGGTCACTCACAATAGATTTTATATTATTCCCCCACTTTAAAAATCCGACTACCTATATCGGGTTTGAACCCATGATCTTGGGATCGAAGGCTGGCACTTTACTACTGATCCACAGAGTGAACTGTCTGGAATACTGATTTTCTTCCGAAGAAATAAATGTACGGTATGTTGAAGACCAATACATCGATTAATTTGCCTGAATGAAATCTGTACATTTCCATTTTTTTAAATACGAAATTGGCATCGATATCTCCGTTATTAATAACTGTAAAGAAAAGGAGAACTTATTGTTATACGAGCCCTCTAATACTATTCAAGAATATGAAAACAGTACGTCAATATACAGTATTTGATGAATCTGGAGATATTTGAGATGGACGTTCGTATTTACTCACCCCGTAAACACATACGGTATTCTAATTTCCCTTTACTATAATGTGTCATTGTAAATAATAACAGACTGGATGTGTGGCTACTTAGCAGACTTGGAAATTTTGTTTAAAATTAGGTCACAGTTTCCGGTGTCGACATAGTTAATATAACATTAATGCTTCTCGGTTTGTTGAGTACTAATTGTCTGATAGAACCTGATGATGTTCTTCAAGAACGAAACGTGTCATTCTTAGTACGATAGTGTGCTTACAAGTATGTAATAGTGTTTTACGTGTTATGATTAATGTTCGACAGACAGACAGACAGACAGACAGACAGACAGACAGACAGACAGACAGACAGACAGAACGAGTTGGCCGTGCGATTAAGGTAGCGTAGCTGTTAGCTTGTATTCGGGAGATGGTGGATTTTGAATCGCACCGCCGACAGCCCTGAAGATAGTTTTCAGTGGTTTCCATTTTCACACCAGGCAAACGTCGGGACTGTACCTTAATTAAGGCCACGGCCGCTTCCTTTCCAATCCTAGACATTCCCCATCCTTGCATCGCCGACACCTTCAGTGTGGTAATGTGACGTTAAACCACCAGAAGAAAACAGATTGAAAAGCGACAAAGTTACAATAGCTGGGTCGATGCCGAAAAAATATGGTTCATTTGTTTAAAAATACTCCAAATTACGAAGCCAAAAGACTCAAATCACTAAAAACCAAGGCACTCCTTGTTAGACTCGCAAGGAGAGATGACGCCCCACTGAGCTCTTCACAACATAAGTTATAACTCTCAATTATCAAAGGGTATAAACAGAATTTAAACCTAAATGTTTCTACATTTCTGAATAATTTTCATCATTCGTGATAAATAGACTGATTTGATAGAATCTAATCATGTTCTTTCAGGCGTTTTTTACAGGTATGTAATAGTGATGTAGGTGTTATAATTAGTTTTCGACAGACTGTAAAGCATTAAAGACACATAGGCTTGGAAATCATAAAGAGGTCAAAATTCCTCCGAAGACAATGAAGATATGAGGAGGCAGAGAATGTAGACACAAGTGAATTGCATAGAGGGCGACAAGGGCCGTTGAAGAGGCATTGAAAGCGATATTGATTACCTGGGAAAAATAAAGGAGGTGGAGAGAAACTCAAGTACGAGGTGATGTACAGAGACGAAGAGCAAAAATGAGAGTAGTAATTTACAAGAAGAAAAAATGGGATAAAAGAAAAGGACGTCGAAGACAAGCTCATGCTTAGTGAAAATATATTTGATCTGAAGATAATGAATTGTAGAATATTTATGGAGCAAGAGTGGGTGTCACATGTAAATGGGAAGAGAGGCAGGATATAAGACAAATGTTCACTGCGTAAGGCAATGTGAAGACAAGCCGTGTAGAAGCTCGAAGTTGTGGAGAGAGAGAGAGAGAGAGAGAGGGTCTTCTATCTAAATTATAAAATGAATAAAAGACTCCACCTTAAGTTGTTACAGACAGTGTACGCTTCATTGAAGATGCGTTCTATGAAAATAAAGATTGAGAGGATTTCTCGTTGCTTTCCTCACTGCGAAAGAAGGTGCTATTACACATCAGCCTTCCAACAGCACACACCAACCGATCTTGTATTTAACACTTTCACTCCATTCGTCTTAGGGATTGGTTGTATCGACACATAAAGGAATACAATGTGTATGTTACCGCTACATCACAGTCGAAAATACGGGAATGGGGGTTGGATTAATGAGGGACGGGGACATTGTTCCCTAAAATCCAGTCTGAGAGAAAAATATCTACTCCTGGATAAAACAGTGGACATTTCAGCATCTGCTCCCAGAATCAAGATCGAGCTTATTTTATAAAAGCGAGGTCACAAAGTATGTGGCCGACGACCTCGACGCTCCCCATTAAAACAGCAATCATCTTACAAAGAGTACATGAACAGGAATTCATATTCCTTTAGTCAGGCAAGTTTCGTCGTACATACATGCAGGATGCAGTTGATCTTCGTTACGTATTTAGACGACACACTACTCGGAAATATTACGTCACTGATAGCAGCTGTGACACAACAAATCTAAGCTGAGATACAGTGGTGGTCAAAACAATAGAGCCACCTGGCAAAGATTTAGAATAAAGTGCAAATTCATTACTAGACATGTTTGTACTATGATGGAAACAAAATTTTACGTTGTACAGGAACCATTACAACAGAGTCACATTGTACCACAGTCAGTTATATAGATAATACAACTGAAACTAATCAATAATATTCAAAATAATACCAGACCACAGGGTCAAAAAAATTGAGCCAATTGACACAAATATTTTGTACTTGATCTAAGTCTTATGAAATTTACAGGAACAGTCGTTTTTGCATAGGAGTGCATTAGTACTTCGTGTTGTAACCCTTATTTTTGAGGATTTCCCTGCACCTCTTACCCATAGAGTCGACTAAACGCATGCATTCGTCGCTGCTGATCGCATACAAGGCTCTCTGGATTTCTTCCCAAAGTTTATCTAAAGACGTAGCTTTTGAGCGGTCAATTCTCTTGTCTACGATTTCCCATAAGTTATCGATGGATGATGCGTCAGGGGATTGAAGTGGCCACTCTAATACTTCGATATGGTGATATTTGAAAAAACTGCCTTATGATCCTTGCAGTATGCTTTGGATCGTTATCGTGCTGAAATTTCCATTTCAGCGGCATTTCCTCTTCAGCATAAGGCAGCATCACATTTGCTAAGATGTCGTTGTACATTTCTGCGTTCATTATGCCGTTGATACGGTGTATTGGACCAAGGCCATACCATGAAAAACATTCCCATACCGTAACACTTCCGCCACCGTATTTCACAGTTCTTAAAGTGTACTTGGGATTAAATTCCTGGTTTGGTGGGCGGCGCACATAGACTTTTCCGTCTGAGGCAAACCTATTATACTTGGATTCATCGGACCAAAGGATGTTCCTCCATCAAATATTGGGTTTGTGTTCATTTCTCCGGGCGAAGGCCAACCTTTTCCGAACATTAGCTTTTGAAACATGTGGCTCCTGTCTCGCAATGCGCCCATTCAATTTTGCGGATCTCAGTCGTCTTTGAATCGTTGAAGTTGATGGTTGAACATCATTTTTGTCGCTAAACAAAATGGCTTTCAGTCGTGGTGGTGACAAAAATGGATTTCTTTACTTCCCTAGTAATGAGTCTGTCTACGCGAGGAGTAGTTGCACGAGGTCGCCCCCTGTTCCCCACCTGCGGCTTTGTTTGTTTTGCCAGTCTAATGGCGTTCTGGACTCGTTTTCGCGAAACGTGTAAATCTTTGGCTATTTGATTCATGGATATCCCACTTTTGAACATCCGGAACATTACTATACGACCATCATCACTTGTATGCTCTGCTCTGCCCATCTAGAAGAATGTAAACAAAACCAAACGTCAGTTTACATACAAAATAATATTGAGTGGAGGTTTGTTGACAAATAATATCACTAGCCCCCAAAACAACTGCAAAAAATCAATTTGAACGGGACTTCTGTAAAACGGCTCTATTATTTTGACCCATAAGTTTCTTACCATTATGCCTCTTTTCGAACGTCTAGCTCAAACGCTTCCTTTCGCACGACTACAGACAGCAGCGACGTCTTCCCTGATACTGTCTAAAAGGGACTGACAACACGGCACTCGTGGAGATTTTGCGAACTAATAGATATCCTAGTTCTTAATCTCGTCAATAGAGGTGGCTCTATTATTTTGACCGCCACTGTATATCCCTTAAGAGTATGGGGCTTCTCATTCAAGCGGTATAAGTTTTGTAAGGATTTCTTAGAAATAGAAGACTTCTTGTGTATGCACCAGTTTGGTTAGTCTGAGCACATCGCTGCATTCACCGCTTTGGAAAAGAAAATGGTTTTATTCATAATTAGCTGTTATATTAGTGAGGAGTTAGTTTCTGTAATTGTAGATGCCATATTATTTAACAGAAATGAATGGCAGCAGAAGATACAAAGCAGAGTCCGAAGAAATTATAGACGTCGTAAGTACAGATGTTTATAGTTATTAGTTAGGTTCGTAGGTCTGGTAAGCTTGCCTAGGATAATATTCTGGCCCTATTCTCAGCATACAAAATATGGGCACACAAGACTTGAGGACCACATAAAGAAAAGACACAACCAAAGGTTAGCCGTTTTCATAGACAGGATCCCATTGGTACTCGAAGATACTGTATGTAATAATATTATTATTGGTCAATAGGTGACTGCGTGTTGTTGCTGGCTGTTTGTAAAGCGGACAGTAGCTGATAACCCCGCCGTAGGTATACTCCCGATTACGGTACTAGATAAGTGACCCCTTGAACATTAAAGGAAATAGGAAGGAAATCAGTTTGCCAATGTCCACGGCTAAGCACGGATGGCACTGAAGTATTGAACCCGACAGGGGCATGATCCAAGGACCTTTGGTTGATATTGACCTTCGTAATTACGCACGCAATGCTATTTAAAGAAAACAATGCTGAAATTGATTAATATTCATATCATTAATACAGGTAATACCGAAACTAATTAATATTCACACCATTAAGATAGATAAATTGAGTCTTTTAAAGTTATTTTACGAGATTTCTTTGTTTGCGACCTATCGCGTAATATGGTCCTTTGTGTAGCTGGAACGCGCGGCAGACGCCAAGCCGACCCACCCTAGCAGGAGGGGTTATGAATGGGGATTCCCCATGACATCACTCGAGAGAAGACATCCCTCCTCAAGACTCAGAGAATGAGGGAAAACCAACTTTTTCGAAACGAAATATAGGAGCCATCTTGAATTCGGACTAGCCAACTTAATTATCTACGATCTAGAAATTAATGAAACTCGAATTCTGGAGTCGTCACCCGATTTAAAAGGGATAAATGTCACTGGGACATTTATTTAGAGTGTCTAATGTCCCCTTTCTTGATAACTTTCAGAAAAATAAAGCATATTGTGTTGTTTCTGCGTGGAAAAGTACCGGGGCCATCTGTTTATTCTCATGACACGTCCTTGACGGAGGGAGTTCACCCCGCGTGGTAGGGGAAGCCGGACAGATTTTAATTAATTAAAGGAGATCCACCGAAGGATGATTGAATGGATATGTCTCAATCACATCAACTAAATATTGGTCACCTGATTAGCCGTACTATTACACCTCAAGTGCGCCGTGGATAGGCAACACTCAAATTAGTGGAAGGGGTATCGCTCCCTTGTAAAAACCACTGCAGTGAGGGACGAGGGTCACTCGGGACTCGGGACTTACCGACGGCGGAGCTATGTTTGGTTAAGCTCTCATTAGTTCTTTGTTCTAGTGAATTTAACTTCAATTTCAAGTAAAATAATAGAATTCGCATAAAGAGTGTAAAGAGTGTATAGATTTGGTCTCAGTGACACCAGTGTTAGTTTTTATAAAACCATGTTGTGTCGCAAACATTCAGTGCAGAAAGTAATATTATTATTATTATTATTATTATTATTATTATTATTATTATTATTATTACTATAGCACGATAGTATTACGTAGCAGTAGACTGAATAGTGGCTGAGAGATAGACGGGATTCGGTACTGAACCGCGGACTACGTAGTCGTATCTGAGATCGTGACCGGACGTTCACGCTGAACGTTGTTAACCAGAGGGTGGAATTAAAACAGTGACGTGTTTGTGCACAGGATCTATTGCCAGCGGCTCCACCAGCAAGGAACCATGGACTCTCAACTTCAAGGTGGTATGGAAATGCAAGTAATCACCGCGGTGCCCATGGACCAAGAGTAAGCCCAGGATGGACCTCCCGAAATGACGAAGGTGTCGTCATGTAATAGAGATGAGTATTAATTTTTTTTTTATCTGGCATGCCTAGTGGGGATGGGAAATGTTTATCGTAAGCTGACGCTATAAAGGGTTAAAGATGTAATCCAGTTGAAATAAAGACCGAAATGGGCGCGTAGTTGTTCATTCTTAGTTTAGGAAGCCGACGACAGGTCTGAGTCATTGATTGTAAATAATTTAGGGAATATAATACTTTAGTTTTGCATGTGGTAGAGATTTATTCAATTATTTTATCTTGGGAGATTTTGTTTGATTATTTGCGTCAGAAGACCGGTAGTAATGAGTTTAGGGGATTGCAGTTAGAGTAGTTATTAATTAGAGTAATTATTCTAATTTGATAAGTGCATGGCAAGTAAAAATGGTAAGTACTATGTGGTGTGAAGGCACGGAACTACGAAGCGCCGGTAGAACTGACAACCGAACCCCCCCACTGAAATATTTAGATAGGGAGCGTTATGATTTAAATTGATTAGGTGATTAAATTTACCAGGATGTAATTATAATGCGAGTGTCAAATATCAATCCGTGTGAATATTAATTGATTAATTAATGTATTGCCGTGTGACGATAAAGTAACCAGGTGCTAAATAGATTCCGCACGATGACCAGCTATGATCAAAGCAGCGGGTAAGTCATGTAGAGTGGCAATAATAATAATAATAATAATAATAATAATAATAATAATAATAATAATAATAATAATAATAATAATAATAATAATAATAATAATGATCGCGCAAATATTAGCATTGTAATACCGGAGTCGCGTCGTAAAAGTGACGTGATACTGTTGGGAAAATATGTGTTGAATTCAAGGTGATTTGCGCGAGTTATGAGCCCTTAGATTATTTTGTGGATGTACTTCAGTGTGAAGTGTTCTTGTTTCCTTTTGAAAGGGAATGTTACGCTTGTTATGTGGGCTATTGACCCTTGGGGTGGCGGACGTGGCCCCGACCTTGCCCTGGTTGTGTTTCTTTTTTTGTGTGTGTGGGTGTCCCGTAGCTGAGGAAGGAGGGACATTTCTGTTAAAGGGAAGTTGGCCTCTTTGAACGGCTAAATATGTGATTTATTCAACACGCCAGAGTAGTGGATTTATTAACAAGTGACCCGGCCGATAATGCTAATGTTTGCCAGTGAATCATTATTAATTGTTTGAATATAATATAGATAGGGATTACAGGACCATGTCTTCATCACAAGGGGTTGTCAGTTCGATGCTCATCGTAGGCATTGGAAGCCTACAGCGTCGGAAGGAAGATTAAAGTGCCTCCCATATTTTGCTGCATATCATGTATGATTTTTATGTGTTCTATGTGTCATGTTTGATTGTAAATAAGTTCAGCGGTGGTTCTGTCCATCGGCCTGGCAATGTCTATACTAGTGAGGGTCGGTTCGAACCCAGGTGCGGTTTCATATTTGTGTATTTTCCTTTACGTCATTTCATTGGGAAATCTAGGTTTTCATTAGAGTAGTGATGGCTCAGACATGTTGTCGCGTGCATGTTAGTCTTATGTGTTAGTGATATAATATAGCCTCAGTGTTATGGTAAAATTTTCCATTCGCTTCATGTCACGATACATTGCGTCGCGATATACTCACTCATTTCTATCACGCATAATGGACAAACGTCCATAGAATAATTCACAACACTTATAAATATTAATGTAGTTCATCAGTGTGTAACCGTACAACAGGGTTACAGACTCCATTCTGTATTTATTATTATTATTATTATTATTATTATTATTATTATTATTAACCTGATTCATTAGATTTTATATATTCTGTTTCTCATCATTTAGACTGTAATAATTAGGTATCGCGTATATTATTGTATTTAATCATAGGTTAAGTGAATATGTTTGTAATTATTCTGTATTGTAGTAAGTGAGATTTGTTGGTTTCATATTGTCATGCTGTGGCTTGTAACTTTGGCTAGATGAGCTGGCATAGTATTTTGCAATCGAGGCTATGTTTAACTGGGAATGTTGTGTACAAGGAGATTTCCCGGTGACGCATTCGGTATAGTCATTCTTGGACCGCTTGGGTACGCTTAGACGACACATGACTGATGACATCAGTGCGTGGACACGTGATTGCGACCAAGTGTCAGTATTCGCCAGCTACTGTATGTGGAAGTAGAAGGGATGAACAGTGAGTGGGGAGATGAGTCGTCATCGCGAGGTTATATAAAGTCAAGGCGACGGTGGGGAGAGGTATTCTGTTCTTACTCAGTTCATAAGCAGTTGATATCGTGCAGATCATAAGTAACAGTCAGATGTATCAAATGGAAGAAGTGGTCTTAGTGTGATGGTCAGAGCTAAGAGTTGTGTTTGAAGAGGTAATCGTCGAGGAAGTCTACAAGTGGTGCTTGTATCCGAACAGAGACGGGTACTATGCTGATAAAGAAACATCATCTTCTTGTGAGGATGGACTTCACAAGATGTCTCCATAATATTTTCAAATCTCTTATAATATATTGAGTGGACGTAATTACATTGGAGCTCCCTACACGCGTACATGGTATGTAGGCCAACTCCTTGTTATATAAGAAGATAACAACAGACGGCTCCCGACTTCAGCTCACAGGTTTTCCCAAGAATTTCAAGTTCAACAGCGGTGTATGCAGACAACAGGTAATTAAAGCATCAGACATGTTATGCATTCATAACATGAAGAAGAGTGTAATCAGCGGCGATATCACATCTCACTTCAAGTTCATGCCAATAGCTTTTTTTGTTTAGATTAAATTTTTCCTTTTATTTAATACCGCAAATCTCACGATATATTTCTTTTGTTAAATTAAAAGACGTCAATGATTGTTCATTGTGACGTAAATTTAGTCATAAACTCAGTTTTATTTTTAATTATAATAAGTGATTCCAGTTCCATGTACAATCCTCAATTGTGGAAATGCAACAATAATTTAATATTTTCCTGATCCATATCCCTGTATATTGCCAGATATGTGAGTTTATCACCTCACGCCTTGAGATAATTGATATAAGAGGTATGTTCTACCGAATTTTGTTGTTTTTCTTAAAAAAAGCAACTGGCGCTCAAACAAATGTTATTTATATTGTGTGGAAGATATGAAATTATAAGAGTAGTGGTTAGAGTAGTCACAAAGTGTCGCCAGCAACGTGGGACTCGAAAGGTTCAGAAAAAGTGTTTCTGAATGGCAATATACATGGATCAGTTCTTTTAATGAGTACGCACATGTTAAATTCACCGAGTAATGTTAGGAAGGTCATTTGGTTGAAGTTTGTATTTAAGGGGTAATGTCAAAGGAAGTGCAAGGGGAAATAGCTTTGAGATCGCGAAAAATTAGTAGGAAACCGAAGATGGACAAGGATAGCAATATGCAGTCAGGTGATGAGGCTGAGGTTATTGTGTCCAAGGAAATCCAAGGTGGTAACATAAATAGGAAGTTGGTGACTAAGGTGGGACCTGCTGAAAGTCAGAAAATAGTAGAAACTGAGGAAAACGCTGTCACGCAAGATCAAAGTAAAGGGGTGATTGACCTGGGTTTATTTAATTTGCTGATGTCCAAAATGACTGAGCAGAATAATGCCATTAGTGAGAAAATTGAATCTCAGAGTAATATTATGAGTGAGAAAATTGAATCTCAGAATAATATTATGAGTGAGAGAATTGAATCTCAGAATAATATTATGAGTGAGAAAATTGAATCTCAGAATAAAATTATGAGTGAGAAAATTGAAGCGGTCATTAGTGAAAAAATTGAAGCTCAGAGTAATGCCATAAATAGTATTAATAAGAAGATTGATGATGTTAGTAATAAGATAGATCATAAGGTGTTAGAAATAAGTAAGCAAATTAATAATTTAGAAAGTAAGGTAAATAGGGAGTGTAGTGACATCAGAGCTGAGATGGAATTGGGTCGGAGCAATCTCCATGCGGAAATAGAGCAAATTAGTGAGACATGCATCAAACAGATTGATGAATTAGGCGCCAAGATCGAGTCTAATAAAGGAGAAATCAATGAGTTAGTAGAAGAAAGGTTTGAAAAGATAACCAATACAGTGGGGCAAGAAACTAGGAAATGTATTAGTAGGGTAGAACAGGTGGAAAGAAAACTTGGAGAAGTAGGTGATCTAGAGAGTGAACAAAAATCATTAACACAGAAGGTGAGAGAATCGGAAGAAAAATTACAGGAGAAGTTAAGAAAAATTGAAGAAAAGGCTGAGGAAACATTGGAAGAAAAATTTCTGAGTTGCCAGAGAGTACTCCAGCAAGAAGTGCGTGATAGTAAGAATGTACGTGAGATAATTGTAAATAATGGTTTAATCACTAGAGATCATGATTTACCTAAGTTTTCTGGGAAAGAATTTAACCCGATGGAATTTATGAGAGTAGTAGAGAAGAAATTTGCTGTTCAATTAAGAGACAATATTATTAGCTGGGAAACTGTATTGGAGATCTTATCTAATGCTTTCGTAGGAGAGACTAAGTCTTGGTTTCAAGTATATAAAAGCTCGATGTCTAGTCTAACTGAATTTAAAGAAAAATTCATAGCTAAATTTTGGAGTGAAGGTGTTCAGAGTAGAGAGAGAGAGAGAGTAATGTTTGGCAGGTATAATTCTAACGAGGGTGTTAGAATGACTGAATACTTTTTGGCTCATGTTTTGGTGTGGAGAAATTTAGAATGTATTGGACCTGAGGCTGATATAGTTAGACTTATGGCTAAGCACTATCCCGATAGAATAAGAGAAGCTGTTTGTATGCAAAGAGTGGAGACTATTAAGGAAATGGAGATTTTGTTGGAAAGTTTTGATGCTTTAGGTAGTAGCTTGAATAATAATAGGACACTAAATAGGAATGTAGAAGGAAGGGGTAACCAATCTAATAATCAGGACAGGCCTATGAATAATCGTAACTACAGAAGAGAATATCAGGAGAGACCTAATAATAATTTCCACAGGGAGAGAAATTATCAAAATAGTTCGGAAAATTTCAGGACTGGGAGGCGTGATTATGGTAATCAACCAGAAGCTGGGAGGCGGGAGAATACAGGCCATAATAATAATGACGCTAGAGGAAATAGGCAACAGGGGAGGCCGACTGAGGTGTGTAACCAACAAGTCGTAACCGAACCAAGTACTTTAAACGCGCAACGGACTGTATAAACAGGTCACTGAGACAGTCCGTAAATGGTGAGTTCACGTATAAGGTAGATAAGCATGTTAATGTCGACCAGCCTATAGTTGTAAGTGAACATGATTGTGACCTAAGTAGCAATAATTCAAATGTTTTAAGTGACGACTTAATCGTAGACAATAAATTTTATAAGTGTAATTTAAATTTAGATATAAGGCAAGATTTGTTAAGTGATCTTATATTATGTAATGAGGATAATTTAAGTAGTGTTACTGTTACACCGACGATTGAACTGCTGATATGGGGCAGAAAAGTTAAGATTTTGTTGGACTCTGGTAGTGAGAAGTCATGTGTAAATTCCAAGCTGTATGAGGAAGTTTTAAGAGAGAAGTATGAGGTAGCGGAAATTCCAGTGAGGAATACGTTCATCGTAACAGCTGTTGGAAACAAGTCTCAAAGAGTGAATAAACAAATAGCTGTCCCCATTAGCATAAGTGGAGAATGTATTTTCCAACCATGCTTAGTAGTGCCTAATTTAGTTTATGCCGTTATTTTAGGTACCGACTGGTTAACGTGTCACAAGGCTAAATTAAATTTTGATCTGTGTAATGTCAATCTTATTTGGGGAAAGAGTAGCAGGGAAGTCAGTTTACCATATGATGTTTTGTCAGAAATTAGTGCGAATAAAGTGTGTTCTAGTACGGAAGGATCTTGTGAAATTCCTAATATGAGGAAAAATATTGATGTCTGCCATGTGTCTATACAGAGAGATTCTAGAGATGAATTGTATGAGACAGTGGAGAAATGTAATTTAGCGGAAAGTCAGAAGGACGAATTGTGTGAATTATTGATATCACATAGTGATGTTTTTAGCGATCGGCCTGGTAGAACACATCTTTACGAACACAAATTTAATGTTATTGATAACTCAACTTTTGTAGGACCGAAATATCCCATTCCGTTAAAATACGCTACCGCTGTTGAAGAGCAGATTGACATTATGCTAGATTATAATATAATTGAACCATCATGTAGTCCTAATTTAAATCCACTTGTTATTATACCTAAGAAGGATAACACGGTAAGACTGTGCATTGATGGCAGATTAATGAATATGAGGATAGAAGCCGATCAGCAAAGGGCGGAGACGGTAGAGGAACTTATTCAACGTTTTGAAGGTAGAAAATGGTTTTCTACTTTTGATTTGTCGTCATCTTTCTGGCAGATTCCACTTAGAGAAAGTGACCGTCCACTTACGGCCTTTGCATACAAGAATTGCTTGTATCAGTTCGCCAGGGTGCCCTTCGGGACCCGTACTTCTTCTGCAGCATTAGTTAGAGCCATGAATAAAGTATTAGGGAGAGATACGGATAGTTTTGTGACCATGTACATCGATGACATTGTTATAGCATCCCACACGTTTGAGGAACACATGAAACACTTACAGATTGTTCTACATAAAATCAGGGAAGGGGGATTTACATTAAAACTGAGTAAATCGACATTGTGTTCACAACAGATCACATTTTTGGGACACACTGTATCTGAACAGGGGGTAAAACCGGAACAGACGAGATTAGACAAGATAAACAACACTCCTACTCCACGTAATGTTAAGCAATTGAAATCTTTTCTGGGAATGTGTAATTACTTTCGACGTTTTGTGGGTAAATATTCTGCGCTGTTAGAGCCGTTTCGTGAGCTATTGAAAGGAGGTGCGAAGTGGAAGTGGAGGAAAGAACATGATGAGGCTTTCCAGAAGTTGAAGGATGGATTTAATGAAGCTGTTATGTTGAGATATCCTATGTCAGATCGTGAATTTATTCTCATGACTGATGGTTCAGAGAAGGGAGTTGCTGGATGTTTATGTCAGAGAGATGATAACGGCAATTTAGGCATAGTTTCCTTGGCAAGTCGTGGGCTCAGTATGGCAGAAAAGAGATATACGATCACTGAGATTGAATTTCTTGCAATCATGTATTCATTAAGTAAGTTTAGAATGTATGTTTTAGGTAATAAATTCGAGATATGGACTGACCATCAGGCTTTGGTATTCTTAAATACTTATAAATTAACTAGTAATCGTATGACTCGTTGGATTTTAGCCATAAGTGAGTATGATTTTAAGATACGTCATATTAAAGGGAAAGATAATGTTATGGCTGACTTTCTCAGCAGGTATCTCCCTAAGGAGGAAAATACTGTCTCTTTAGAGGTGAAAGAAGGTATTTTGATTTGTGTTGGCTCGATGACTGATAATACTGCAGAAAGAGATAGACTTCGTTATCTGTTGTCCGAGCAGGAAAGAGAAGAAGAGTTGGCGGGACTGTTGACCTCGCTTAGAGATAAGGAACCAGGTACTGTTCTAGTGAACGGTAAATTTACGTATAAGTTATGTAATGGTTTTCTCACTCGGAAATGTTATTCTGGGAAGTTCAATGTATGTGTACCTAAAGCCTTGCAAGAGGATATGATTTGGTTTTATCATAAGGAGCTGGGTCATTTTGGAGCAAATAAGGTCTTATATGCTATTCAGGGTAACTTTGTGTGGAGAAATATGGGAAGGCACGTGAGGAAAATACTCGCTACGTGTGATCTCTGCCAACGCTCTAAGCACCCGACTAGACTTCTAGAGGGGCCCAGGCAGGCTGTTATTGTTGACAGACCCGGGAAGCTTATTAGTGTTGATCTGTTTGGACCGTTAGTTAAATCCAGATATGGTTACCAATTTGTTTTTGTCTTGATTGATGCCTTCAGCAAATATGTCAAGATGTACCCATTGAGGAAAGCTACATTGAGGGGTTGTCTCAAACAGGTCGTGGACAGATATATTCCTGAGTTCGGATGTCCCCTCAGAATATTATCTGATCATGGCAGCCAGTTTATTTCGAAGATCTGGAATACCAAACTTAATGAACTGGGGATCAAAACTATATTTTCATCGGTACGTTGCCCGCAAAGCAATATGGTTGAAAGAACGATGCGTGAAATAGGACGTATATTTAGGGCATATGTGCATGACAAACACAACTCGTGGTTTTCACAGTTGGGTAAGGTCGAACGTTGGTGTAACATCACGTTGCACGAGTCCACTGGATTTACGCCCTATGAAATTCATCACGGCAGGAAGCCTACTGATGAAATTGCGAGTATGTTAGGCTTGGACTTGGGAGAGGAGAAAACTAAGGATTTTTATATCCAGCTGGCTAGGGAGAATTTAAAGAAAGCAGGAGATAAACGTATTCGCCAGCAGAAAAAGACTAAATTGGATGAATTTGAACTTGGTGACAAGGTTTTACTCAGAGTGCCACTTCCGTCATCAGCAGAAGCTGGTAAATTTTCTAAGTTTTTCTTGTTATATCAGGGATACTTCACCATAGTGAAACGGATTGGGAAATGTGCTTATTCATTAGAAGACAAGGAAGGAAATATCGTAGGCACATACAATATAAGAAATCTTAAGAAATATATCATGTGAGTTTGTTGATTAATTTTCATTATTATGTTAATTCACCATATTTTATGAAGCTGGCATTGCGAACAGGACTTCAGTGAAATTAGCGTGTGTTGTGATAAGTGAGGCACGGCAGTGCAATAAACTCCAGTGCTTGGAGAAAGTGTATATAATGAAATGTCTTCGAGAATTACTTTTGAACACTCAATGAACGTTTGAAACGACAGAAGTGAGAAAGAAATGTAATCTGTATGTAAATAATACTGTATAATCAAAGTGAAAATGATAATTGATAAATGTTTTATATGTGTAACAACGAACATCCAGATGGATGATACTATGTACCAAATTTGTAAAGGGCATTTTATACATGTATCTATGGTGTACTCGATTTCAGGTGATTGTGTAGATATTTCATGAATCAATCGATTCATTTAATCGATTATTTCATGAGGGAGGCGTTCTGTAACCGTACAACAGGGTTACAGACTCCATTCTGTATTTATTATTATTATTTTTATTATTATTATTATTATTATTATTATTATTATTATTATTATTATTATTATTATTATTAACCTGATTCATTAGATTTTATATATTCTGTTTCTCATCATTTAGTCTGTAATAATTAGGTATCGCGTATATTATTGTATTTAATCATAGGTTAAGTGAATATGTTTGTAATTATTCTGTATTGTAGTAAGTGAGATTTGTTGGTTTCATATTGTCATGCTGTGGCTTGTAACTTTGGCTAGATGAGCTGGCATAGTATTTTGCAATCGAGGCTATGTTTAACTGGGAATGTTGTGTACAAGGAGATTTCCCGGTGACGCATTCGGTATAGTCATTCTTGGACCGCTTGGGTACGCTTAGACGACACATGACTGATGACATCAGTGCGTGGACACGTGATTGCGACCAAGTGTCAGTATTCGCCAGCTACTGTATGTGGAAGTAGAAGGGATGAACAGTGAGTGGGGAGATGAGTCGTCATCGCGAGGTTATATAAAGTCAAGGCGACGGTGGGGAGAGGTATTCTGTTCTTACTCAGTTCATAAGCAGTTGATATCGTGCAGATCATAAGTAACAGTCAGATGTATCAAATGGAAGAAGTGGTCTTAGTGTGATGGTCAGAGCTAAGAGTTGTGTTTGAAGAGGTAATCGTCGAGGAAGTCTACAAGTGGTGCTTGTATCCGAACAGAGACGGGTACTATGCTGATAAAGAAACATCATCTTCTTGTGAGGATGGACTTCACAAGATGTCTCCATAATATTTTCAAATCTCTTATAATATATTGAGTGGACGTAATTACATTGGAGCTCCCTACACGCGTACATGGTATGTAGGCCAACTCCTTGTTATATAAGAAGATAACAACAGACGGCTCCCGACTTCAGCTCACAGGTTTTCCCAAGAATTTCAAGTTCAACAGCGGTGTATGCAGACAACAGGTAATTAAAGCATCAGACATGTTATGCATTCATAACATGAAGAAGAGTGTAATCAGCGGCGATATCACATCTCACTTCAAGTTCATGCCAATAGCTTTTTTTGTTTAGATTAAATTTTTCCTTTTATTTAATACCACAAATCTCACGATATATTTCTTTTGTTAAATTAAAAGACGTCAATGATTGTTCATTGTGACGTAAATTTAGTCATAAACTCAGTTTTATTTTTAATTATAATAAGTGATTCCAGTTCCATGTACAATCCTCAATTGTGGAAATGCAACAATAATTTAATATTTTCCTGATCCATATCCCTGTATATTGCCAGATATGTGAGTTTATCACCTCACGCCTTGAGATAATTGATATAAGAGGTATGTTCTACCGAATTTTGTTGTTTTTCTTAAAAAAAGCAACTGGCGCTCAAACAAATGTTATTTATATTGTGTGGAAGATATGAAATTATAAGAGTAGTGGTTAGAGTAGTCACAAGTGTATCTTAATGTGTCATTCTCATCACCATCAAGGTTAAATAAACCGGTCTTGTTAGCTAAAATTTAATCCGAATGCGTTCTCATTGTAGTTAAGTATGCCCGTCATCCTACCCTGTACGCCTTTAAGATAATGTTAGATAAGCGCCTATTTTAATGTACTTTTGACCCATGTGCGACCCTGTAGATCCAATGCCGGTGCCTTATTAGGGTAGGGGCGGATGCAGTATGGCAGTGTGAAAACCGCGTCAGCTGATGGTGATGCCGTAAAATCAGAGATACAGCTAAGTTGCACCCTGGGAGCAGTGAACAATGATTATGGAAAAGTACCAATATGAATGAGACAGAAGAAGTCGATCTTACAGGAAAAACCTCTCCCCCCTTTGTTTTGTCGTGCATACATGTTACATGCACACACAGGGACCTGAACCGAGAATCCCACGATGAAGTGCCAACATCAAAATGTCAAGTCCATATAGGTTCTTATTGATTTTTTTTTTTTTTTTTGTCATTGGAATCCCTTTGATCTTATACTATCTTCCATTATAATTTTGCAAGTATCTTTTAACATCGAGATTTTAAATAACGCTTCAACTTTGTTGAAAGCAGGCACTTCTCTTGAAGCAGCAGATGGGGACATGAGAGCATGTAAATGCGAGATGTAGGCTTTTATGGCTAGATAGGAAGACAAATAGAAGAGCCTTAATGCGTCATTATGTAGCTGGATTTCCTTCTATAGAGGGAAATTCTTCTCCGTCCTCAAGAGCACCGCCAAGTTCTGTATTAGGCGGCTGAGAGTGCACTTGCAGATGCTTCCTGAAGGTTCTGAAGTTTTTATCCATTTTGACAGATGTTTGATATACCTGAACTCAAAGAACAGTAACAAAATTCATGAAACGTGAATTACACCAGGCAATGAACTGCCGAAGTCCATTCTGTGGGAAGTCATTAAGGCGCTTGTGACTTCATTTGTATCCCGATGTTACCCGATGATACCTTGTCGATCATCGATCCGAAACGAAATTGTGATAAGCAGAAGTAGAAAGACAGACATTATAAAGCGGAAGACAATGCTGAAACGGAGGTGGGGCGGGTATATGGTCAGAAACTCAGAGAAGTAGACCAATATTGACTCCTATGCTGGTGTCCCAGAGCATACTCGACGAGTGTAGGACGCCCCCCCCCCCCCCACCCAACTCCGTTCGCACGATGCTATAAGGGAAAGTGCGCCTGAGGAAATTGGATGCAGACTGTCCAGGAAAGAATGACACGGAAAAGACTGGAGGAGGTCCATGTCGAAGAGTGAACGTCCTCAGGCCGAAGAAGAAGACAGAGGAAGAGATCCAATATCCCAAAGAATGTATTGGGTAAAGATAGGGAAGTGGTGTAAAGGGCGTGAAAATGAAAGTCAGTTAGTCTGGTAAACCCAATAAGCAGAGAACAAGAGTTGATATACGGTGAAGTAGGAAAGATGATAGCCAGGAGTCTAGCACAAATATGTGGAAGCAATTCCAGACTCACCTGGAGCCTTGTAGGCATTACTTCACGCTCACGCTGGCACTGATTCACAGTTTAGAATTTATGTATACTCCCATAACTAATTACGAGGCTCTTAAGATTATGGGCTATCTAGCCGAAGCGGAAACAAGAGCTCAGTCCACATGTAATGACGTCAGTTTGATTCCCCATCAGAAAGTCGAGAAATTTAGAAACTTGCACTTCTGAAGAAGCACATGGCTTTGAGGGTTTTCTCAACCTACAACAGAGGTGACTATCAGCTTAATTCCTGGAGGCAAGGGTGGGCGGTTATAGAAATAATCACCTTGTTGCACTTAGTGCTGAGGTTATGGGTGGTGGAAGCTAACATCGTTACAATATGTATATTCTACCTTCATCGTCATAGTTCTTTACGGTCTAACGGAGATGGTTATTTCGTTCATTTAGGATTTATTTATTTATTTATTTTTTTTTTTATTTTTTTTTTTTGCTAGTTGCTTTACGTCGCATCGACACAGATACGTCTTATGGCGACGATGGGACAGGGAAGGACTGGGAATGGGAAGGAAGCGGCCGTGGCCTTAATTAAGGTACAGCCCCAGCATTTGCCTGGTGTGAAAATGGGAAACCACGGAAAACTATCTTCAGGGCTGCCGAAAGTGGGATTCGAACCTACTATCTCCCGAATACTGGTTACTGGCCGCATTTAAGCGACTGCAGCTATCGAGCTCGGTACTTTACGACCTAACAATTTAATTTAATTTATCCCTTGAACAATGTTAAATAGGGCTTTTCACAATATTTGGAAGGTCCAGTTTGCTATTAATCTCAACTTTGTAAAGATGGAATAAAACTGTACTGAAACTACTGAAACAACTTACTCTCCAGCTTCATTACAGTTGACTACTTTGTATTTTATAAGGTTTTCTGATGTAAATTTATCGCTCGTTTCAGTCAGGATATTTCTAAATCGGGAGAATGTTCTCTCAACCTCACACGACGATATCGGTCTACGCTCTCTGCCGACAAAAGAGATATATCGAAACAATAAGTGAAGTAAAATAAAACAATTAAAGAATACCGTTTTAGGCACTTAAATAGGCATTTATCACAAAAAGAGGCGCTAATGTTCAAATCAGGTATTTACAGACACTAACAAATGCCTTTTATTTGTTATAATTTGACCTAAAGCAAATTCTTAACTTTACTCTGCATGTTTACCAATTACAGGAATAAACGAGGCATTTTAGGAAATCTCCTCAGCTTACATATCATGTACTGTATTCATCTTGTCAAACTCTTGCGGTGTAGACGAATGGAGGCAACTGGACAAACAATGTAATGAATATTCAACACTTTTCAAAAAAGGATTCCCATTAACAGGATAATTCGCTCTCACAATCAGCCTACCGGTAGTGCAATAATTGATCAGAGCTTTTGTACCCAGGCAACGCGAATGACATCCTCTGTCACTCCTACGGATACATATTCACTCAGTAAACATCTCGCAAATTACAGGTTACATTTTGTTCTTTCATCTTAACAGCTTTTTTAAAAAAATGCTACTTGTTCGGGGCGTCGACTTATGAAGATCTTTTGCCCCTATCTTAACAGCTTAGAAAATATTTGGTCATTAAACTTATACAGTTGTGTGCGAAGTAAATGACAGCGAAAAACTGCGTTATTTTAGATCTACGGATGTGATCTGGTAGTATTCATTAGGACCTATGTTCGAAAGGCTAAATGAAACTGCACAGGGATTTGATTCCAGAATCACGAATAAAGAGGACAGTGCCTAAGCTACTGAGCTACGCAGCTACTGTCGGATTTTTTATTATGGACACTCGAGTTTTGGCTTTAATTACAAACGAACCAATAGGCCTATTGCAATGCGAGTTATACCAATATTTTGCTTGTTTAATTCTACATTAGCGTATATAAGACACATTGTTTTCGACGTTCATTAAATATTTTTTATTTGTGGTTATAATAAATATTGCCCGGGTTTTTGGCTTCTTCTCTAGGAAGCGCTCACTTAGGAATATATACAAGGAAAACTACTTGTCTGATGGTAATGAAATTTTTATATGTTATAACCACATGTATTTGTAGTGTAATACTCCAGTTGCAATTTTTTTCAACCACCCCGAAAAAAGTTCTTATCATTTTTCTAAAGCAACTCTTTCTCAGCCCAGGATAAACGTACAACAGCAAACATGGGCTTGTTTTGAAGCACTCAGTCATGGTTATTAGAAACTACAACAACTGTAACCGTACAGTTTGGTACCGAATTTATGAAGAGTAATATTGAAAGGAGGTTTTGTGTACGCCGAACCGTGTGATTAACAGCAGGCCGGGTGGGGAAATCGGGCGCAGTGTTGCCGCGTTCAGTAGTAATCACGCGCGCAACGAACACAGCTTTTCGTTTACTTTCAACCTTTAATTTTATTTCCTCTTATAAATTCCACTTCCCATCACCTTTTCTCATAAGGGCTTTGGACCTTCAAAGGCAGGTTTAAAAATGGTTGACTTATTTAGGAATATCACGCTGTACAATTTTTACAAGAGTTATTTGCATTATTATTTACATATATTTAAAATATTTAATTCTATCAATTTTCTTCGTCTGAAAAATCACTGTGTTCCGATGAATCGGTGCTGCTGTCATTCATGTTGTTATGACTGGCTCGAAATAAGGGACATTTTCAGACAGTCCATCTTTTTCCCAGTAGTGGTCTTCAATCTTCTTAGCGTGTTTAATGCATTGTTTCCAGAGTTCAGGGGTGACGGTACGTAAGGCTTCTCGGCATAAAGCGTTAATTGCTTCCATACCTCTACCGTTTTCTAATGTGTTAGCCATATTTGTTTTTGCTATTTTCCCTTTTACGTAAGCCCAAATGAGCTCGATTGGATTAAGCTCGCAATGGGCCACTGGTAACCAAACAAGCTGTACATCTGGTCGAAGTCGTTTAGTCAGTTGTTCCAGCTTCTTTACCGGTGTTTGAAAATAAGGCCTGGCAAGGACAATCAGCTCTGATTTCGTTAATTTGTTATAACCGTCAACTCCAGGTGGTAGTGAAATATTCTTTGATGTTATCCAGGATATAATTTCAGGTTTCAGCCATGACATGTTCGGGTTTTTAGATGAAGGATCGACCATCGTATGATATGGAGCTTGATCTATAACAACAGCCGACTTTTGAGGCAATAAACTCAGGACTTTTGTGAACCATTTTCATAATGAGTCGAGTTCATCTCATTGTGGTAATCACCACTGCCTTTCTTGCCAATAAAACAAAGTTCTGCACCGTCAAGAAATCCTTCTTCACTTCCGATGTGTACAATTATGATGCGTTTCCCAGCTCCAGACGGTGTTTTGAACCCTCCACGCCATCCATAAATTTGCTGAATGTACCCTCTGTACAGATTATAGTTGTCAAAGTTTAGCCGTGCTCTGAAGTCTCTAATTCGTCTAAGGTAGGTATGTCGGGATGCAGCAACTGTCACAGATTCCATTAGCACTGGTTTCCTGTTTAGTTTTTTGAATCGGAATCCCAAGCTTCGAACTACTTTCAAAGGCGTAGAAATTGACATATCGGGAAAATCCGGCATATTTTCTAACAGTTTCATGCGGAGGCTTTTAATTGTGGGAAATATCTTATTCATATAAAAATCGTGCATATTTCTTCGTATTGTGCCCAAAGTAAAATCATCTAGATGGATTTTCGGACGCCCCGGTCTCACACACTGCTTCTTTCTTGACCTGGATAACGTATTTCCATCATTCTCCTTTGAAGCGGCTCCTACTCTCTTCACTGACGACAGCGATAATCCAAGACAATCTGCCACCTTCTTGTACACAGGGAACCTCTTGTCCCCTACTTTTCCCCCCTCACATTGAAAGAAACAAATAGCACTCAAAATCATTGCAAGTTCACCCTCTGATAACGGCGGTCTTGGAGGCATCTTGAAGTGACGTGGCCAACATGCAGAACGTAGGACAACTGAAAATAGCTTGCGGATAAACCAAGGTCATGGGCATTCCGTTCCACAACTGCCCGGGGCGAGTGTACTGTGTTCGTTGCGCGCGTGATAACTACTGAACGCGGCAACACTGCGCCCGTTTTCACCACCCGGCCTGCTGTTAATCGCACGGTTCGGCGTACACAAAACCTCCTTTCAATATTACTCTTCATAAATTCGGTACCAAACTGTACGGTTACAGTTGTTGTAGTTTCTAATAACCATGACTGAGTGTTTCAAAACAAGCCCAACTTTTCTGTTGTACGTTTATCCTGGGCTGAGAAAGAGTTGCTTTAGAAAAATGATAAGAACTTTTTTCGGGATGGTTAAACAAAATTGTAACTTGATTATTACACTACAAATACATGTGGTTATAACATATAAAAATTTCATTACCATCAGACAAGTAGTTTTCCTTGTATATATTCCTAAGTGAGCGCTTCCTAGAGAAGAAGCCAAAAACCCGGGCAATATTTATTACAACCACAAATAAAAAATATTTAATGAACGTCGAAAACAATGTGTCTTATATACGCTAATGTAGAATTAAACAAGCAAAATATTGGTATAATTCGCATTGCAATAGGCCTATTCGTTCGTTTTTAATTAAAGCCTAAACTCGAGTGTCCATAATAAAAAATCCGACAGTAGTGGTGAACATAAGATATGGGAAGTCAGTAAGTGATCATACCCACATTCCACTTGCATACCGAACAAAACCATGAAATCAATACCACGGAGCAGAGTACCTGCAGCGTCGGCTAAGCCGAGGCCTTACAGCTCTGCATTCGGGAAGTGGTGGGTTGGTCCCACCGTCGGCTGTCCTGAGAATGGTTTCCGTGGTTTTCCATTTTCCTCACAAAAATAAATGCCGGTACAGTTCCCTTCATAGGCCACCACCGCTCTCCTCTCACTTTCTGCGCACCTCAAATCACTACAACACATTTCCTTGCCTGAGAGAGGGCGTCACCCTTCAAGAAGCCCGCCGTGCCCCTTCAGGGTACGGAATGAAAACATTATGGTAACACGCCGTTATGTTTGTTGACCAGAAAGACTTTTCAGGATGTTAGGCGTGATCTTCCGTAGTTAAGGAACTGTACTTGGGCCTGTGAGCGTTACAAAAAAACATGGAGGCTTTAAAATCGAAATAATTTCTAGATAACTCCAGCGACGATAGTGTTCAATAGTTGTAAAGGGGAAGGGACCAATGTATCTAGCATTAACAGTCCGACCTCGATGTAATGTCACCGAGTGCTGCAACAGCCCCGCCATCTTGAGGTACTAAACTCACTGTACCACGCGGCTGATAATTAAAGTAGCTCTGGACTCCGGCATGATAGCACGTCTACAAATACACGGAAAAAGTAATCAAATAGTGAACAGCTGAAAAGCTGCGATGTGAAAAATTGCAAAAAATATCTTTATTTGGCAAGAATCCGCAACATATAGACAATAGATGGCTTCAGAATTATGGAAAACGCATTTGAGACAATAGAGCGGCTTGTCAAAATTTTAAAAAGCCTAAAATCATCAACGCTGAGCTTCAAAAACTCAACGGAAGCGTCTCAAAGTTATGGCAGCTGAGCGTCGTGAAGCAAGTCCCGCGTTGCTGGCGCCCCCCGCAGCATCACTGAAAAGGCGTACTAGGGAAAGGAGTGTAGTAGTTTTCCGTTGATTTCCTTACTGAGCCAGAAGTTATTTCATATCTAACTGCCAAGCCTACTGAAATGCATGCATCACCCAACCCAATGATCAACATTTCCATGCCATTTCTCTGTCCCCGGTGAATAAACTGATTAATAAAAATGAACTTATCTGGTTAAACACATAATCAGATATCTCAAAATGCAGATATGTGCTTATACACATTCTTTGTATGCGACAAGGACAAGTGTCAGTGCTTACCTGTGGAGGATATATAGGAGAATACATTGGTGTAGTTATCTCATTTTTGCTAATGTGACTTATCAACTTATTCACCGCGGTCAGAGATTTATAGCATTTAAAGAAAGTAACACATTTATTTTAGCCCACACTAGAAGACAGGGCACTGTAAACACTACGTCTCGCCAACAAAGGCATGATGGCATACTCCGAGCCTACAAAGAATATCAGTGAAAACATTTAGTTGATCACACAAGTGCACAAGTGGAGATTTCAATATCTATGCCAAACTGAAGTTATACGCTGTAAGCTTCATGAAAACGTATTTCGTTGATGATGATGACGCTGATGCTTGTTGTTTGAAGGGGCCTAACATCCAAGGTCATCGGCCCACAAAATCGTATTTCAAAACAGATTATCTGCCCATCAAAGAACCTACGACTCTCGCTGGTACAGATTAGATTTAATTTCCGCTCATAATATTGACGCCGAACTGCTACCACTGCGTATTTTTGATACTTCTCTTATCACAAACCCGGTGTACATCGACTTTGTCTCGAGGTGTGTAAATTTGTTTAGTATAAGAAGTATAGGAAGAACAAGATTTTTGGTCAGGCGACTACCGAATTATCAACACAAAATCAAACAGAGGAAATGCAGGAGTTGGTTTAATAATGAATAAGAAAATAGGGCAGCGGGTAAGCTACTATGACCAGCATAGTGAAAGAATTATTGTCGTCAAGATAGACACCAAACCAATGCCCACCACAATAGTGCAGGTCTATATGCCTACTAGTTCAGCGGATGATGAAGAAATCGAAAGAATATATGAGGAGATAGAAGATTTAATACAATATGTAAAAGGTGACGAGAATCTAATTGTGATGGGAGACTGGAATGCAGTGGTAGGCCAAGGAAGAGAAGGTAGTACAGTAGGAGAATTTGGATTGGGACGAAGGAACGAAAGAGGAAGTCGTCTGGTTGAATTCTGCACTGATCATAATTTAGTCCTTGCCAATACTTGGTTCAAACACCACAAACGACAGCTGTATACGTGGACGAGACCTGGAGACACTGGAAGGTATCAAATAGACTTCATTATGATTAGGCAGAGATTCAGAAACCAGGTGTTGGATTGCAAAACTTTCCCAGGAGCAGACGTGGACTCTGACCACAACTTGTTGGTCATGAAATGCCATCTGAAGTTGAAGAAATTGAAGAAAGGAAAGAATGCAAAAAGATGGGATCTAGACAAGTTGAAAGAAAAGAATGTGAGGAATTGTTTCAAGGAACATGTTGCACAAGGACTAAATGAAAAGGCTGAAGGAAACACTATAGAGGAAGAGTGGAGAGTCATGAAGAATGAAGTCAGTAGGGCTGCTGAAGAAATGTTAGGAAGGAAGAAAAGATCAACTAAGAATCAGTGGATAACTCAGGAGATACTAGACCTGATTGATGAACGACGAAAATACAAGAATGCTAGAAATGAAGAGGGCAGAAAAGAATACAGGCGATTAAAGAATAAAGTGGATAGAAAGTGCAAGGCAGCTAAGGAAGAATGGCTGAAGGAGAAATGCAAGGATGTCGAAGGCTGTATGGTCCTGGGAAAGGTAGATGCTGCATACAGGAAAATCAAGGAAACCTTTGGAGAAAGGAAATCTAGGTGTATGAATATTAAGAGCTCAGATGGAAAACCACTTCTAGGGAAAGAAGACAAAGCAGAAAGATGGCAGGAGCATATCCAACAGTTGTATCAAGGTAAAGATGTAGATAATTTGGTTCTGGAACATGAAGAGGCTGTTGATGCTGATGGAGACCCAATTTTGAGGTCAGAGTTTGACAGAGCTGTGAGTGACCTCAATAGGAACAAGGCACCTGGAATTGATGACATTCCCTCTGAATTACTGACCGCCTTAGGAGAAACCAGCATGGCAAGGTTATTTCATTTAGTGTGCAAGATGTATGAGACAGGAGAAGTCCCATCCGATTTTCAGCAGAATGTTGTTATACCTATTCCCAAGAAAGCCGGTGCTGACAGGTGTGAAAACTACCGCACCATTAGTTTAGTATCTCATGCCTGCAAAATTTTAACACGTATTATTTACAGAAGAATGGAAAAACAAGTTGAAGCTGAGTTGGAAGAAGATCAATTTGGCTTCAGAAGAAATGTAGGAACACGTGAAGCTATCCTGACTTTACGTCTGATCTTAGAGGATCGAATCAAGAAGGACAAGCCCACGTACATGGCATTTGTAGATCTAGAAAAGGCATTCGATAATGTTGATTGGACCAAGCTATTTAAGATTCTAAAGGTGATTGGGATCAGATACCGAGAACGAAGAATTATCTACAATCTGTATAAAAATCAGTCTGCAGTGATAAGAATCGAGGGCTTTGAAAAGGAAGCAGCAATCCAGAAAGGAGTGAGGCAAGGCTGCAGTTTGTCCCCTCTCCTTTTCAATGTTTACATAGAACAGGCAGTAAGGGAAATCAAAGAGAAATTTGGAAAGGGAATCACAGTCCAAGGAGAGGAAATCAAAACCTTGAGATTTGCCGATGATATTGTTATTTTATCTGAGACTGCAGAAGATCTCGAGAAGTTGCTGAATGGTATGGATGAAGTCTTGGGTAAGGAGTACAAGATGAAAATAAATAAGTCCAAAACAAAAGTAATGGAGTGCAGTCGAACGAAGGCAGGTGATGCAGGAAATATTAGATTAGGAAATGAAGTCTTAAAGGAAGTAGATGAATATTGTTACTTGGGTAGTAAAATAACTAACGATGGCAGAAGTAAGGAGGACATAAAATGCAGACTAGCACAAGCAAGGAAGAGCTTTCTTAAGAAAAGAAATTTGCTCACTTCAAACATTGATATCGGAATTAGAAAGATGTTTTTGAAGACTTTCGTGTGGAGCGTGGCATTGTATGGAAGTGAAACATGGACGATAACTGGCTCAGAAAGAAAGAGAATAGAAGCTTTTGAAATGTGGTGTTACAGAAGAATGCTGAAGGCGAGATGGATAGATCGAATCACGAATGAAGAGATACTGAATCGAATTGGTGAGAGGAGATCGATTTGGCTAAATTTGACGAGAAGAAGAGATAGAATGATAGGACACATCTTAAGACACCCAGGACTTGTTCAGTTGGTTTTTGAAGGAAGTGTAGGGGGTAAGAACGGTAGGGGTAGACCAAGATATGAATATGACAAGCAGATTAGAGCAGATGTAGGATGCAATAGTTACGTAGAAATGAAAAGGTTAGCACAGGATAGGGTGGCATGGAGAGCTGCATAAAACCAGTCTATGGACTGATGACTCCAACAACAATAAGAAATACATTGTCAACGGCAGAATTTCAAACCCATTCTGACTAGATACCTTATATGGACATGTATTCTACATCAAAACCTGCGGCCATGACTCCGAACACATCGTCATTCGACTTTTTCTTTCAAAAAAGAAGGCAGAGCAGGGAAAAGAAACTGACGAAATTCTTGTTTTAATATGTAAATAGCGTACACATTTCCCGCATTATTCCCTGAAAAATTCATATATTTAAATGTAAATTCATGTTTCTGATTGCGAATATTAATCAAAATCTAACTACATTGTTCCAATGAATTAATTCTGGTAACAAGGGAACATCTTGTTAGTGTTCCAACTGTTTATATATTGTATGAATAATGAGTTAATGTTTATTCGCTTTCATCCTGAGAAAATATTGGAAACTTCTATTTCAAATAATTTTGAACTGAAATTGTTGTACTCTTCAAGAAGTCAGAGCCAATCATCTCGATGTCTGGCCAGCACGAAAACGATTTTTCTTCAGTGGTCAAAAGTGGGAATATCCGTCTGAATAGGAGTTCACGGTTAATTAACGCTGTCTCCCACAGGATTAATAGTCTGAGCTCTTACCTTGTAGCTAATGAAAAGCTGTTCTCTGAAGTAATATACAAAGACAGAACTATGGCATTTGACGATTCTAATCATTCCACGCACAGTTCGTGTTGCTGACATCCAACAGGATTAAATTCTAAATGCTAGCTTGCATTCACAATCGTTTATGAACCGGGAAAAAGCTGAATACAGCTTCACGATAGACGCATGCAACTTTCCGGACCAGTGAACTCGCAGCCGCGATGAGAGAATAGTTTAACGGTTGGCTATTCCCAACATTCTACTGTTTTGAAACCAAATACACCTCTCGATACCTAGTTTATAGGAGCTATTTTAAGCAGAATATTCATGATGTATTCATCAAAAGAGAATGTTTCTGTAGCTTAACGAGTACGATACGTAAGCACATGCTCTATCTACTTTTTGAATTCGACTAGTAAGCACCTCTTACTGAATAAAGACTTTCTTTCGAGGATCTCGGACAGTTATAATATGCCTTATTCTCGACTCCCTTAACATTTCCCCAAATTCATTTCTAGATACCACATTCATAACTTCACTTATTTTTTTGCCTTGGCCTACTAAGCGACCGCTCCTCAGCCCGAAGGCCTGCAGATTACGAGGTGCCGTGTGGTCAGCACGACGAATCCTCTCGGCCGTTATTCTTGGCTCTCTAGACCGGGGCCGCTATCTCACCGTCAGATAGCTCTTCAATTCTAATCACGTAGGCTGAGTGGACCTCGAACCAGCCCTCAGGTCCAAGTGAAAATCCCTGACCTGGCCGGGAATCAAACCCTGGGCCTCCAGGTAAGAGGCAGACACGCTACCCCTACACCACGGGGCCGGCTAACTTCACTTATACATGGCAAAAATCTAGTGGTACAGAGAAACACAAGGGTAAGTCAGTCGCTCTGTTTTATTATTCTGAAAGTCCGACTCGTTGGCTGAACGGTCAGCGTACTGGCCTTCGGTTCAGAGGGTCCCGGGTTCGATTCCCGGCCGGGTCGGGGATTTTAATCTTCATAGGTTAATTCCAATGGCCCGGGGACTGGGTGTTTGTGCTGTCCCCAACATCCCTGCAACTCACACACCACACATAACACTATCCTCCACCACAATAACACGCAGTTATCTACACATGGCAGATGCCGCCCACCTTCGTCGGAGGGTCTGCCTTACAAGGGCTGCACTCGGCTAGAAATAGCCACACGAAATTAAATTAATTATTCTGAAACACAGGAACAGGCCAACTTACATATACCATAGTTTACAAGCACACCGATAGATAGCTCACAGGTGCACAAGTCGGTAAACAGGAATCTTCGTGATAGTTAAAAAATAGCAAAGTTACTAAACAGGTAGTCACGGAGGGCCCGAATAAGTGATACGTTTAATGCGGGCAAAAGCACGGAACTTATCAACATTCACTGGAGGGCTGTGTTTATCTAACCCTATATACAGAACGAAAGTGATGTCTCTCCAACGAGTGCGGAATTGTATTTATTTGTGCTTTACTGATAAGCCATATCGGTTAAATTACGTTGCATAGTCACCACTGAGTTACCTCCCTTCAGGAGCATCAGACACGGTGTTTCATGAATGTTTGTAAAGGCTGTTTTATAATTCGTGTCGCTGATGTTTACTGGCGAAAATGAGTTCGTGATTAGTCTGGGGCTGGCAATGGGACCTGTATGTTAAGAATTCTTTCTAGCCTCTTTCCCAATTTCTTGAGATCGGCATTTGATACAGATTTATCCAGTTTTGTGTCTGGATGCCCTTCCTCATGCTAAACCTACGTGGAGAGATGTATTCACTGTTGCGTGTTTCTGTGGTGATTGGTAGTGGTGTTGTGTTGTGTTGTGTTGTGTGTCTATGAAGAGAAGAATGTTGGGACAAACACTACACTCATTCCCCGAGTCCGAGGAATTAACCAGATGAGATTATAAACCCGGGTCTCCTGATCCGAGGATCTCGACGCTGACCATTCAGCCAAGAAGCCAGCCACTTCCGATGAAAATGAAAACCTACAACCTGTTTTCCAGTCTTTGACCGGGTCAGGGATGTAATGAATGAACCATATATAGGCTATTATTACAATGGGGTCAGTCCGCCTCTGTGGTGTAGTGGTTAGTGTGATTAGCTGCCACCCCCGGAGGTCCGGGTTCGATTCCCGGCTCTGCCACGAAATTTGAAAAGTGGTACGAGGGCTGGAACGGGGTCCACTCAGCCTCGGGAGGTCAACTGAGTAGAGGTGGGTTCGATTCCCACCTCAGCCATCCTGGAAGTGGTTTTCCGTGGTTTCCCACTTCTCCTCCAGGTAAATGCCGGGATGGTACCTAACTTAAGGACACGGCCGCTTCCTTCCCTCTTCCTTGTCTATCCCTTCCAATCTTCCCATCCCCCACCAAGGCCCCTGTTCAGCATAGCAGGTGAGGCCGCCTGGGCGAGGTACTGGTCATTCTCCCCAGTTATATCCCCCGACCCGATGTCTGAAGCTCCAGGACACTGCCCTTGAGGCGGTAGAGGTGGGATCCCTCGCTAAGTCCGAGGGAAAAGCCAACCCTTGACGATAAACAGATTAAGAAAGAAAGAAATTACAATGGGGTCGCCACTCCCAAGGTGATTATTAATGACTGATAGATGCTATGAAATGATAATGGAGAGTGTTGCTGGAATGGAAGATGACAGGGAAAACCGGAGTTCCCGGAGAAAAACCTGTTCCGCCTCCGCTTTGTCCAGCACAAATCTCACATGGAGTGACTGGGATTTGAACCACAGTATCCAGCGGCGAGAGGTCGACGTGCTGCCGTCTGAGCCACGGAGGTTCTCCACTTCCGATAACTGGTTAAATTTGTTGCCGAACCATGAATAGAAACTGAACCAACCCAGGTTAGCATGCCACAATGGTGCCAGGCTCGATTATATTCTGCCCAAGTATGTACAATATCATACATTTCATTGGGGTAGTCACCACCATCCCATTGGTTCGGATTCGATTCTTGATTCTGTTATGGAGGATTTCATCCTATTTAGAATTGTAGAACATGGAACAGGATGGACTGGTCATCGTGAGGACAACTTACTGACAATGAGAATAGAAGTGACTTCGAATACCACTCTGGATCTATTCAGAAGTTTTAATTCGGAGGATTCCCACTTAAACGTTCTGAACTTTCCAAGAGTGAAGATATCCTTTTTTTTTTTAAAGGGAAGTGCCTTGAGAAGCGGGAAAAATAAATTTGCATTAGATATCGCATAAATATTCTTTAGACATCGGGGTCAGAAGAGCACAAGATCTGTTCTTGGGAGGTCGGGTAGAAAATATGAAGAGAAACTGGAAGTAAAGGTTGACTCGGGTAGGCCGACCAAGAGTCACGAAAGTTACTGGCATTGCATGTGGTCAGCTTACACCAATATTGATACATATGTCCCCGAAAGAGTCGGCATTTAAAAAGTATATATATTGCTTTACGTCGCACGGACACAGATAGGTGTTATGGCGACGATGGGACGGGAAAGGGCTAGGAATGGGAAGAAAGCGGCCGTGGCCTTAATTAAGGTACAGCCTCATCATTTGCCTGGTGTGAAAATGGGGAAACCACGGAAAACCATCTTCAGGGATGCCGACAGTGGGATTCGAACCCACTATCTCCCGGATGCGATAATCTTCAGATAGTAAATGCATGCCTCACATGATATCATCTGAGGAGTGACTTCATTTAGACTTCAAGCACTTACCATAGGCTCGTCAGTATTCTTCTGGAACTGCACGAGGCGGACGCGCGTCACGTTCTCCATCTCGACGTCACCATTGGGACCCTCGAGGTCGTCGCCGCCGTTGAGGTAAGGCATCAGGGGCGGTGGCGTGACCCGGACAGCGTCCTCCCCGTAGATCTCGTGCGCCACAACATCGTGCGCCTGGAGCAAGGCCTGAAACACGTATCAAAACATGCCATGAGTATATAAAAGTCAGAATATCCATGAAGAATGTACAACTATGTCAAGCACAGAAGATAACATGGCTAGAAACTGCGTATGTTATAGAAGAAAATAATGAGTACAAATATGATACCTGATAACGTGACTTCATAATTTTCGTTTCGTACTGAAACGTATATGTTGTTTACCTCAAAGGGAAACGACATTTTAAAATTAGTAGGACTAAAATGCCTTTAGTCATGAAGACAGGACTTTCTAAGCTAATTAAGTAAAGAACTTTGTTAACCTGGACAAATCACAGTTCACTTGAACCTGGTCAGCGACTCGAGTGGAGTCCATGCCAACACATTACAGTCCAACAGAATTATCGCCGTATAAGCTTTACATGAAAATAATAATAATAATAATAATAATAATAATAATAATAATAATAATAATAATAACGTAAACAGCTTTTGTGATTACGGTCATGGTCACGGCTTCTCCCTATTTTATTAATTCAACCGCTAGATGTTTATTTAAAAGCAAAATAAAAAATACATTTATTAACACACATAGGTTTCACAAAAATTGCATGAAATACATTTTCTTTGTATTATAAAATTGTTACTTCTAATGCTTAAGATACCTAGTTGGCGAAATGGCACAAATAATATTAAAATAATATAAAAGACCATATTATATATATATTATTATAGAGCTTACGGATAAAGTATATTAAGTGACCTTACATTTGGATCTAAATGTAGAGTGTGTTTGCTTTTCCAACACTTGAACAACCCACGTACAGTTGACAATGGAAGAAGCACCGTTTCCGAAAGTGGAGTCCTACAATTGAAGCGACTGTCTTTGTGTTTTGCTGATGCATATAGCAAAACTCAAACAAACGGTGAATTGCAGACACCTAAACTGAAACGGTACCGGTATATCCGAAGGGATGATTTGAATCCGAGGAATGAATACTATTATAACCTACTTCGCCCACGCCATGTCCATTTATGATGGACCGAGATCGATAGCTGCAGTCGCTTAAGTGCGGCCAGTATCCAGTATTCGGGAGATAGAGGGTTCGAACCCCACTGTCGGCAGCCCTGAAGATGGTTTTCCGTGGTTTCCCATTTTCACACAAAGCAAATGATGAGGCTGTACCTTAATTAAGGTCACGGCCGCTTCTCTCCCACTCCTAGCCCTTTCCTGTCCCATCGTCGCCATAAGACCTATCTGTGTCGGTGCGACGTAAAGCAACTTGAAAAAATGTGCATTTATAATGGTGGCCTCAATAATATTCGGCATCAGTTTCTTGACTGAGAGTCGTGTTCCGTTGCAGAGGGAAGGAGGATTCATATTCCTGAGAAGAAGAATCGGTGCCATACTCCTCCATCCCAAGATGTTCGAGGGTACTCTAAGTGACTCCAAGTTGTTCAAAAGCTCTATTGTGTAGTTGACTGTATTATATGTCGTGTCGATAGACTTGTAAATTTGTAGAATACCGGGTAATTCTTGTAAATTTTGCACGTTGATGACGCAGTCAGCTTCATTTCTTGGAGCAAGAATTGCTCTTTGACACAGCCATGCGTGACAAACATTTCAGATCTTTACGTGGAGTATATCTGTCTGAGCATCACACACATACACGCAAACACTAACTTCTGGATAACATGGACTGAACGGAAATTGCTTCCTATGCCATGGACTTAAAATGGCACCGTTTACTGATATATGCATTACTATGTCAAGTTTATTATTATAATCTGCCTTATGTACTCTGTTTCCTCTAAATCAGGAGTTTCCAAATAGCGGCCCGCGAAGCCATATTTTGTGGCCCGCGAGGGTTTTGTAAGAAACCATTTTAAGAAATGTGAAGAAAATTTACAATACAACAAATATTTTATAGCTCGTTCAAAAATGTATTAATTCGTGTACCCTTTATAGGCCAAGTCAGAAACAATTCATTCTTTAATATTATTTTCTATTTTAAAGTATTCACTTGGTCTGAATAGATTATTTTTGATTTAATCAATTAAAATGCAAACTTTGGCGGAATATGAGCTCTCACAAATGCTAGTGCTAGTTCTGCCCATTATAAAAATGGCTATGATAACCATACCAATTCTTGAACTTCATGTCATTCTCACTGTGGACATTTTATGCAACGTAGCTTGCAATGAAATACTTTAATTGCCATTGGTGTAAGAAGCGGTTACAATTCTTCGTTCTTCTCTCCTTGGTAATACTGGCTGGTAAACAGTGCTGCGCACTCGAAGGAATTTTCAGGGAAGTACTCCTGTCAATCAATCAATACTGATCTGCATTTAGGGCAGTCGCCCAGGTGGCAGATTCCCTGGAAGTACGTTGTTGGGATTTTAGGCTCTTACAACTATATCATTGTTCCTTTCATATTATTTCCAATAAACAGTCCTTTAAGTTTTTTTGGACTGCATTATTAAATTCAGTTAGTTTCTAGGTATGTCTTCCTTTTTGTCATTTGTCAAAAATATTAATTCAAATGAACTAACGACTGCCCTGGGTATAATAGCGTTTATTTTTAACTTAACTCTTTTAGGCAATTGTAAAAATAGTGTTTTAAGCAATTATAATTATAAAATCTTCATTTCAATTGAACTATGCATATTATTTCATACTGGTATCTCTGTTCTATTTGCGAAATTTAATGAAAATCGGCCTATTATTAAAGTGCGGCTCACGATCATGCCTCAGGTTTCCCATGTGGCCCTCTAATCCTTACAAGTCGGAAACCCCTGCTCTAAATGTATGTCCATCCCTGGTCCCGTTTCTCTACGGAATCGGATACGAAGTGTCATGAATCTTCGTGTAGTGAGTTTTACGAGCGGATGCCCTTCCTGACGTCAACCTCATCAGAGGAGTTAATGACGTGGTATGATAGAAGAATAGACGAATCACCATCAACAACTCCATATGCCCTGACTCCATATGAGCACTACGGAGAGTTTTGGGATTTAATCTAATCTAGTGATTAGAAATTGTATACCACCACTTTTTCTACCCTGCCGGCCAACAATCTGATGGTGAAAATGTTTTCGAACAACGGGATTCGAACCGGCTAACCACGGTGTCAGATCATATATATTTCGCGCCTTAACGATTATGACCATGGTTCCTTGACTTGACCTATCTTATGTACGTTGCCTAACGACAGTGAATCTGTGCATTTAATTCTGGGGACAGCACGAGTTCCACTGGTGGAACATGTTCATCAGAATGTTGGCCGGCAGGATAGGAGAGGTGGTCTTATACAATTTCTAACCACTAGATTTTATGCCAAAAGCTTGAATTCAATTCGAAACCTTTCCGTAGTGTTCATATGGAGTGAGGGCAAATGACGCTGTTGATACTGATTCGTCCGTCGGATGGACACGATAAACTTTGAGCGGATCCCTTGTTATTCGACAGGGGTAGGCTATCTGCAGACACCGGGTTTCACACTATCCCTACCTCATCACCATCATCATCTCACGCCCGGACGCGCAGGTCGCCCATGGGAGTCAAATAGAAAGGCCTGCACCAGGCGAGCCGAGCACGTCCTCGAACAATCCCGGCATTAAATTCCATATGCTGAATTAGAAACAAAACTGTTAATGAACGACTAAATTGACAAGAGTTCGGCTCTTGCTAACGACAAAAATTCCACTTAATGCTGTACCTACCATGCAAATTGTAGTTAACTTGAATAGCAGTAAAATTATACTATATTTCCTCCATTGGAGAACTTCGTAGTGTCGGCATCAGCCTCCTAAATGCCAAAAATGTTTCGTGCATTAACCTCCATATTATCTTCTTGGCTGGAGTTTTAATAACACAGATTTCTCGGCGACGATGGGACAGGGAAGTAAGAGGCCGTTGTTTTAATTAATATACAGCCTCAGCACGCGCGTAGTGTGAAAATGGGAAACCACGGAAAACCATTTTCAGGGCTGCCGACAGTGGGGTTCGAACCCACTATCTCCCGAGTACTGGACACTGGCCGCACTTACGCGACTGCAGCTATTGAGCTCGGTACCAATTGTTTTTAGTATACAGTAAATGTCAGCATTTTTCTTGAATCGTAGCATATTTTAACTTCCTTTGTACAGACTTCGGGGTGAAGAAGGTTACTTACCAGTAATAAATACCAAATGTAGACTGTGGTATTTACCTGATGAAAAATACTTCACATTTCACTATTTCCTCGGAAAAATGCTTGTCAGCAATGTGGCGAAGTTCTAACTATACGCTAAGTAGGTTAACAAAGATGAACATGATAAAGGGCTATATGAGGCCAATTCCAGTAAAGAAGATTAACCACCTAGTGGACATAGCACCTCGAATATCAGAAGATGTGCAGAGGTAGAAATATTTAAAAAGAAAATCAACTTCGACTTCTACGAAATCGCCATATAGAACCGGAACAAGGTGTAATTTGTGGAGAGAAGAACACAGGGAGAAAGCTTAGAAATATTCCTTATCTCCCTTGGGCGGGATTATTATTATTATTATTATTATTATTATTATTATTATTATTATTATTATTATTATTATTATTATTATTATTATTATTATTATTATTATTATTCGAACGGATACGTATATTCTCCGAAACATGACTTAACATCATTTGAAACATTAATGGTTTGTGGCTATAGACTGGGAATAATGCAACCGGAGTCAGATATAATCTCTATTGTTGAACATCTAACGGTCCAGCAATACAAGTGTGTAAGTAAACAAAAATGCGTTCCTATTAATCTAGTGGACGAAATATGACAGATTACGCAGCGTGATGAGCCGATATCAGTTAGTGTAAGAGATAAGATAGTCAATAACTGAGCGATTCCTTTACAAACAGTCCTACAGATCCGCTATAATGTTTGACACGTTTAATTAATGCTCCTTACAATAATGGCACGATCATTAAACAAGAGTGAGTCCTGCAATAACAGTTACGTTATAATAATTTCGTGTGGCTATTTCTAGCCGAGTGCAGCCCTTGTAAGGCAGACCCTCCGATGAGGGTGGGCGGCATCTGCCCTTTGTAGATAACTGTGTGTTATTGTGGTGGAGGATAGTGTTATGTGTGAGTTGCAGGGATGTTGGAGACAGCACAAACACCCAGCCCCCGGGCCATTGGAATTAACCAATGAAGGTTAAAGTCCCAGATCCGACTGGGAATCGAACCCGGGACCCTCTGAACCGAAGGCCAGTATGCTGACCATTCAGCCAACGAGTCGGGCAACAGTTACGTTAAACAAACAATGTTTATAACCGTGAACAAGCACAGCTGGATGGAGGCAAAAATCAGTTAATTGCAAGACATGTCCAATCGATGGAATTATCCAAATGAACAATGACTGTAGTGTGATTTCCAAGATAAATCAATCAATCAATCAATCAATCAATCAATCAATCAATCAATCAATCAATCAATCAATCAATCAATCAATCAATCAATCAATCAATCAATCAATCAATCAATCAATCAATCAATCAATCAATCAATCAATCAATCAAAATTCTCTATTTGTTTACCTAATATTTCAAAAATGTTGGAAATGTATCAAATATCTCCCGTGATAATTTATTCCAGTCCCTAATTCCTCTCCCTAAAAGCCGGGCTGAGTGGTTCAGAGGGTTGAAGCGCTGGCTTTCTGGCCCCAACTTGGCAGGTTCGATCCTGGCTCAGTCCGGTGGTATTTGAAGGTGCTCAATACGCCAGCCTCGTGTCGGTAGATTTACTGGCACGTAAACGAAATCCTGCGGGACAAAATTCCGGCACCTCGGCGTCTCCGAAAACCGTCAACGTAGTTAGTGGGACGTAAAGCAAATAGCATTATTATTATTATTATTATTATTATTATTATTATTATTATTATTATTGTACCGGGCGGTACACCTCTACACCGTTTATTTAAAAGTTGCGCCAGTTGAAACTCCTCTTCTGGAGGAAGGTTGAACTTTATCTACTCTATTAATTCTCTACTTTCTCAGAAGATGTCACCACGTGGAAAATTTTGAGTTTTTGAACTGTGTCACTTTTGATGTGTTTTTGTTTCGCTTGAAGTAAGAAGTGTGAACTTTCTCTTCTAGAGGACACTACTGAAGATCAACAATAGTGCGACCTAGTGCGGAGTCAAAGAACTATTTTGTTGGAGAAATTTTTATTTCAAGAGTTTGTTCTTTGTTAAATTTCCTTCTGTCATTGTTTAAGTTGGCTGTATATCCCTCTTTTTCCCCTTAGTTTGGATCTAGCCAATCCCGAATTTCTTTAATTAATTTTCCACCAATAATGTGTTTCTTTTTCCTCTATGTAGGGGTTTCTTTTCCCGAACCAATAAAGATTTTGGGGGAGGGCGTTTTCTTTCCCCTAACGCCTAGAATCTTCCGCGAGAGGATATAAACTGCTGATTTTAGGGTCTCCGGGCCACTTCTGTTCCATCTTTCAGTGTGTTAAGTACCTAGCAGGAGGCGGGAAGCGCCTCTTTCTTCGGCAGCAGTCAACAATAAGGTAATGGCCGATTAATAAAGTCTTTCTTTTCTTGCTCAGCAGTTTAACTTTCGGGGCGGGTTCTAAGCGTTCAACCATGTAACCTTTTCCTAAAATGTAAAAACATCTGGTATCTATTCTATTTTAAAACGACATATCGGGATAGAGAGTGCTTAACCCTCTCGAACTCCCACTCACATCGTCTTGAGGTGAACTTATTCTCTCAACCAATTCTTCTGTAATGTAATGTAAATTGCTATTAAGTCACCTCTGTAGTATGGGATTAGCCCTTGTAATAACGGCCTAGTGCCAAAGTAGGTTTTGAAATCAAAGTGTATTAGGAGTGCAAGTTCGCCTCCTCTCAAATTGTGATTTTAGAGGTCATGTATTAACTTTCTTTTCATTTAATAGACCTCAGTAGATTGGGTATTTTACCCCTGTGTTTATGTCCGTTGAGGACAACTTGAAGGTTGAGTTTGGTGTGGCCTGAGAGAGGCTTAAATTAAAGAGCGTGTGGCTCTTTTGGAAACGGAGTGTTGTGTGCCTCGAGGAGGCTTAACTGTGTAATTTGGAGCAAGTGCTCCAGGGTTTGATTGGGGTCTTCTGCCCCTTTGTTAAAATTTGTATATCGGAAAGTTGGGCTAGTTGCTCAAGAATTGTGAACTCAGGGCTCGAAGCCCAAGCTCTGTAACCCCTGTAATTGTACATTTCAAATTGTGTTTCGGCTACTAAGTACCTGTTCTTTGTTATTACTTAATATTGAAAAGAAAATATAACCTTGTTAAATTTTAAAATTAATTTCACTTTAGTAGCTTGAGACCTATTCACCACCCAGCACCTTCTTTCATGCATAACTACCACCAAAACACGGTAACAAGTGGTAGCAGAGCGTGGTTGAATGGGTCTCAATTTAGCCCCTTTTGACGGCGAGACATTGTTTTGATCCGAACTCTAACCATTTTCTCAGTTGCTGGCATTTTTGAGTTTTCCAAAATTGTTCTGTCATCATGCCCGGCCCTCGCGATGTTCTCCTCCTTAACTATTTGCGCAAAGAGGAGTTGATCTACGAATTAACTATTAGAAATGTGCAATCTGGAGGCACGGTTGCAATAGACACTAACAAGCTTAGAGAGTCCCTTGATTTGCCCATTTCCATCCCCAATTTGGGAGAGAAAGAAATTGACGACTCTCTTTCCACGATCACGGAGAATATTACTGGGCTAGCTTCTGTAGTTAGTTTTTTTGATGAAAATGATCCGTCTCCTAATCAAATTAAGCGTGTGCAAGGCAGATTATATCATTTTTCGAATAGGGTTAACGATCTGTTGTCTCTAAAGGTGAATGACGTTCAGAGGAAGGAAGCTAATACGCTCCTTGAAACTATTTCTGAATTGTCTAGTAAGGTCACTCTATTGCTAACTGGCGAAGTTCCTCCCAAAACTGATCAACCCGCCACGGTGAATGTAGGTAGTGATGAAGAGCCTCCTAAGGGAGAAGGCAATAGGAAAACCATCGCTGCTCAAACTATCTCTGCCCCATTGGACAATGAGTCTGAACGCCGTGCATCGTTGAGTAACATCCGTTCTGAATTAACTTCCTTGCCATTGAAACCCTTACCTACTATGTCACCCGGGTTTAGCAGCTTGCCTCATCCATTGGCAATGTTGTTAAGAGGTATCTCTAAGTTTTCTGTCAACACCACCAGTGACGTAATTTCATTTTTAAGATTTCTAGTGGAATTTCAGGATCATGCCCTTGTTTTTTCTCTGTCTCCATGTCAAATCTTGCAAATTATCTATCCTTATGCAATTGGTATTCTTTCTGATAAAATAGTAAGAGCCATAGCTGAACAGTCATCTATCGAAGATTTCCATGCACATCTGCTTGCAAATTTTATTCCTGCCCGCGCGAGGTCATCTCTTATTCAGAAATACTATTATCGGGTACAGCGCTTGGATGAAAACCTGGCAGACTTCATCCAAGATATTAAGTTTTATACTAGGGTGTTTGCTCTCCACTTCCCTGAGGATCAGATCGTGCAAGCTATTGTCGAAGGGATTTCACCACCCTACAGGTCATATTTGTGTTTCGCGGCGTGCCCGCAAACCTTCTCTGAACTGGAAGCATTAGCCGTCTCTGCGGAAGGAGTTAGGTATGCCGATTCCTTGCGCGTGGCAAAAGAACCCCCGCCTTCTTTTAGTAATACTCGGCCTCCACCTCGCCGATCAGTCACCCTTCGTAAATGTTATGCTTGCGGGTCGCCTGACCATCTGCGCAATAAGTGTCCTCTGATCAAGTCTAGTAGGGCAAATAATGGAGCTGGTTCATCACAAGGCTGTTTTAAATGTGGGGCTTTCTCACATATCGCTAAGAATTGTCCCAATTCGAATAGCACCCCCTCCTGCTCAACTTCTGGTGTAACTTCCAACAATAATCAAAAGTGACTAGTGGCTTCGGCTGAGTCAACTAATCCATCTCCCCGAGGCTCAGCCCCTGGTAAGCAGATCGAAAATTCTGGGAACGTTCAATCTGCTAATCTGTCCTTTGAATGCCCCAAAGAGTGTCTTAGGATTGCGGCGGATACCCCCGCACCTGTTCCTTTTCTTAAGATTGAGGTAAATAATGAACCTATAACAGCTCTATTAGATTCAGGCAGTGTTTGTTCCATTATTTCGGCTGAATGGTACTCGAAATTGAAATCTGTTTGTAAACTACCTGTCTATGACTCTTCTCCTGTTAAATATGTTTCTGCTAATACATCTCCATTAGAAATTCTAGGTTCCATACTGGTCAAAATTCGTATTGTTAAGTTTACTTGGAAAATTAAATTGTTTGTGGCTAAGCACCTGTCTTGCCCCATCATATTGGGAGCGGACTTCATGTCTCACACTGGTCTGGTGCTCGATCTTCAGAGTAAGTCGTGCACATTCAAATTTGCCTCTAATTGTAAAATCCCTCTATTAAAGTGTAATTCTGCATCATGTTCATCTATTTCGCCTACCCAGGATGAGATGTTGTTAGACCTTAGACATCTACCTGAGGAGCAGGCTGATAGTATTCGGAAACTGTGTCAGTCGTTTCCCGAGGTGTTCTCTGATACTCTTGGTGTTACTGACCTTATTGAATACAAAATTGAGGTTACGGATTCGATTCCTGTCCGTTTTCCACCGTATAGGCTATCTCCACCTAAAATGAAGGCTCTGAAGGAAATCATCGATCAGATGTTGAAGGACGGTATTATTAGGCCCTCAAAGTCAGCGTATTCATCGCCTATTTTTCTAGTCCCGAAACCCCAAGGAGGCTTCAGGCCTGTCATTGATTACAGGGCTCTCAATCGGAAGGTGGTGTTGCAATCTGTGCCCCTTCCTGACCTGCATTCTTGCTTTTCATGGTTTCGTAAGGCCAAGTTCTTCACTATCTTGGACTTGAATCAGGCCTATAATCAAATTCCCCTTGCCGAAGAGTCTAAACACCTTACAGCGTTTGCCACGGACTGGAATTTATACGAATACAACCGCGTGCCTTTCGGGCTCCCCACGGGGGCAGCTGTGCTCACTAGGCTGCTAGATAGGGTCTTCTCCGACATCAAATTCGAGTACTTATATCACTACTTAGATGATGTCGTTGTATTTTCAGAGACCTTTGAAGAACATCTAGATCATCTGCGAGAAGTTCTTGATCGCCTTCGTAAGGCTGGGTTAACTGTTAAGTTGTCCAAGGTTGCCTTCGCTAAGCCCTCCATGTCTTTCCTAGGGCATATTGTGTCACCCGATGGTGTAGCAGTTGATCATTCTAGAACACAGGCCATCCGGGATTTTAAACCTCCCAAGGACATTAAAGGTATCGCCAGGTTCATTGGTATGGTGAATTTCTTCAGAAAGTTCATTCCTAACTTTGCTAATAGAGCGGCGCCCTTAAACCTTCTTCGTAGGAAAGGCATCAAATTCGAGTGGGGACCTTCTCAACAAGCCGCTTTTGAAGATCTGAAATTAGCTCTCTGTAATGCCCCTGTCCTTGCTATGCCTGATTTCTCGAAGAAATTCATTGTCCAAACCGACGCATCGTCGTCAGCAGTAGCTGCAGTCCTTCTTCAAGAGACTGAACTAGGGAGGAGACCCATCGCCTATGCGTCTAGGACATTGTCGGCTCAAGAAGCAAAGTACTCCATATATGAGCTTGAAGGTTTGGCAGTCTTATTCGCCTTAGAAAAGTTCCGTCTCTATCTGGAACACGTCAAATTCGATCTGGAGACAGATAATCAAGCCTTAAGCTGGGTCTTAGGTAGGCCGCGTCGTACAGGTCGTATAGCCCGTTGGGCCATCCGTATTTCTGCCTTCCAATTCGATGTACGGCATATCAGAGGTACTGAAAATGTTGTTGCCGATGGACTCAGCCGTATGTTTCATAACGACGTAGAGACCCACGAACCGGTCGACAGTTCATCACCTCCCGAGTCCATACTATCTGGTGTTAATGCCATCTTAACAGATGCTCCCATGCTTTTTAGGGATATTGAGAAATACCAACGTGAAGATCCGACACTGGCTCCGATAATGGAAACCCTTTCTTCTGGGGAACATGTTGTCCCTTATGTTCTGAGGAATGGTGTTTTATGTTGCCCTTCGAGGCATGATAAGATGATGAAAGTTGTCGTTCCAGCTGTTCTTGTGCCTATGATCTTCAAGTATTACCATGAGACCCCATTAGGAGGGCATCTGGGTATCTTTAAAACTCGTGAAAAGATTCGTGAAATGTTCATCTGGAAAGGTATGGACAGTGAAATTCGGGAACTTGTAAAAGCTTGTAAATCTTGTTTGATCAGTAAACCCACCATGTCCACTAAAGTAGGCCTTTTGGCTTCTCATCAAGCGTCGCGCCCCATGGAACGCCTGTATATTGATTATGTAGGACCCTTCCCCCAGTCGAAGGGAAATGCCAACAAATTCATCTTTGTATGTGTAGATGGTTTTACCAGATTTTCTTGGTTATTTCCGACTAAGCTGGCTACCGCTCAGTCCACCATTACCTGTCTAAATTCTATTTTTGCTTCTTTTGGTCCGTGCCAATATATTGTATCTGATAATGCTAAGGCGTTCACATCAAATCTTTTTCGTAAATTCTGTTTTGACTTGTCCATCTCTCATGTAACCACTTCTGCTTATTACCCTCAACCATCTCTGGCTGAACGGGTTAACCGTAATCTCAGGTCCGCACTTATTGCTTATCATTATGAAGATCATTCTAGGTGGGACACGTCCCTGCATTGGTTAGCTTTTGCTTTGAATTCGGCGGTTCATGAATCACACAAGTTTACTCCAGCTTCTTTGATGTTTAAGTTTGTTCCCAACACGCCGCTCTCTAACCTCTGGTCTCTGAGTGACATTCTGCCCGAGACAATAGATCCGGATAATATTAAAGATCTTTGGAAGAAGGCTAAAGCCAATCTTAAGGTATCTCATGAAAAGGTTAGGGAAAGGTATGATCGTGGACGGAGACCCACCACTTTGAAGGTAGGTGACCAGGTTATGGTCAAAAATTTTGTTCCCGCGGGCAAGCTTGCCCCCAGATTTCATGGGCCTTGTATCATTCTCGATTTTCTTACGCCGGTTACCTTATTGCTAAGTAATCCAGCCACCGAGAGGATATTTAGAGTTCACCTGTCCCAGGTGAAACCGGTGTAATTTCTGTGTTAACTTGCTTCATATTATTTTGAAAGGATATGAAGGTTATATTTTTTTTGAGTTTCACTTTTAAGGCATTCTGCCCCTTCTATAATATTTTGGTTTTAGATGTAAGCCTTTTGTAAAACCCACCCCGATCCGTTAAGCTGCCATCCTGTTCTTGCCACGGCCATTACCACGCTCCCGTCTCCTGCTCCACCTTACACTGTGGCTTCATAATAGTAAATGCCATGGATATCTACACGCCGCTGGCCCCTCAACCTCTCCACAAGCCTGTACCCTCAAAGAAGATGATAGTCCAACACAATTCTGCCGCCTAGCTTTAATGTTTCAGCGCCCCCGCAGCCGCGCAGCGCCGTGCGGCGACTGGGGAGGGGGATGGGCCCCCTCCTCTCCAGCGAGGACGACATGTGCACGGCGAGCCGGAACTCTCCTCCCGGCCAAGGCTGATGTGCGGCGCACGACCTGCTACATGCCCGCAGCCTGTATCTGTTCACCGCGGGCGCGGCGTACTTCAACACCTCTGCTCCCCTCATAGTGCGGGCGAGCGGTATCTCAGGGTACTTGAGGGGTCCGAGCGGCCTCCGTTGGACGCAAGCTGCAACGGCCGGTCCGGCCATTCGACTCAATCTACATCAACTACATGGACAGTCACCATAAGCAATAACTACACTTGGGAATTTAACAACAATATTTGGTGGACATTGCAAAACTTTTCTTCACTTTTAAGCATTAAAGGTTTATCTTCAGAAATTCAACTACTACAACAGAAAAACTTTACTGCACCTGCAACAACAAAATTCTGAAATTGCAACCAACCACATTACTAAAATCTTATAAATGCTTCCGCAATTAATCTTAATATCAACATCAAAACTTGGACCTTATTTTGGAAACAAAGCTTATGTTCTTCTGTGTTACCCCTTGGAGGAACTTTTGGGGGGGGGGGAGGTCTGTACCGGGCGGTACACCTCTACACCGTTTATTTAAAAGTTGCGCCAGTTGAAACTCCTCTTCTGGAGGAAGGTTGAACTTTATCTACTCTATTAATTCTCTACTTTCTCAGAAGATGTCACCACGTGGAAAATTTTGAGTTTTTGAACTGTGTCACTTTTGATGTGTTTTTGTTTCGCTTGAAGTAAGAAGTGTGAACTTTCTCTTCTAGAGGACACTACTGAAGATCAACAATAGTGCGACCTAGTGCGGAGTCAAAGAACTATTTTGTTGGAGAAATTTTTATTTCAAGAGTTTGTTCTTTGTTAAATTTCCTTCTGTCATTGTTTAAGTTGGCTGTATATCCCTCTTTTTCCCCTTAGTTTGGATCTAGCCAATCCCGAATTTCTTTAATTAATTTTCCACCAATAATGTGTTTCTTTTTCCTCTATGTAGGGGTTTCTTTTCCCGAACCAATAAAGATTTTGGGGGAGGGCGTTTTCTTTCCCCTAACGCCTAGAATCTTCCGCGAGAGGATATAAACTGCTGATTTTAGGGTCTCCGGGCCACTTCTGTTCCATCTTTCAGTGTGTTAAGTACCTAGCAGGAGGCGGGAAGCGCCTCTTTCTTCGGCAGCAGTCAACAATAAGGTAATGGCCGATTAATAAAGTCTTTCTTTTCTTGCTCAGCAGTTTAACTTTCGGGGCGGGTTCTAAGCGTTCAACCATGTAACCTTTTCCTAAAATGTAAAAACATCTGGTATCTATTCTATTTTAAAACGACATATCGGGATAGAGAGTGCTTAACCCTCTCGAACTCCCACTCACATCGTCTTGAGGTGAACTTATTCTCTCAACCAATTCTTCTGTAATGTAATGTAAATTGCTATTAAGTCACCTCTGTAGTATGGGATTAGCCCTTGTAATAACGGCCTAGTGCCAAAGTAGGTTTTGAAATCAAAGTGTATTAGGAGTGCAAGTTCGCCTCCTCTCAAATTGTGATTTTAGAGGTCATGTATTAACTTTCTTTTCATTTAATAGACCTCAGTAGATTGGGTATTTTACCCCTGTGTTTATGTCCGTTGAGGACAACTTGAAGGTTGAGTTTGGTGTGGCCTGAGAGAGGCTTAAATTAAAGAGCGTGTGGCTCTTTTGGAAACGGAGTGTTGTGTGCCTCGAGGAGGCTTAACTGTGTAATTTGGAGCAAGTGCTCCAGGGTTTGATTGGGGTCTTCTGCCCCTTTGTTAAAATTTGTATATCGGAAAGTTGGGCTAGTTGCTCAAGAATTGTGAACTCAGGGCTCGAAGCCCAAGCTCTGTAACCCCTGTAATTGTACATTTCAAATTGTGTTTCGGCTACTAAGTACCTGTTCTTTGTTATTACTTAATATTGAAAAGAAAATATAACCTTGTTAAATTTTAAAATTAATTTCACTTTAGTAGCTTGAGACCTATTCACCACCCAGCACCTTCTTTCATGCATAACTACCACCAAAACACGGTAACAATTATTATTATTATTATTATTATTATTCCGAGGTATCTGGGGAACAGCAGAGGTGAAAGAAGGTGCGGGCGGGAATAGGTCTCAACTACAAAATTAAAGAAAACTTTAACAAAGGTTATATTTTCTTTTCAAAATCAACAAATAACAACAACAGAGAAACAGGTACCAAGTAGCTGGAAAACAAGTTTAATAAATTACATTTGCTGGGGTTCAAGCCCCGGGTGAATAATTAATGAGCTCCAAGCTCCACTTTACCAATATTCAACCAGACCACCTGGGGCAGATTTCCCCTGAAATCAAAGAGCACTTGCTCTCACCAAATACATTCCGGCCTTCAAGAGGCACTCCAAACCTAATTTGAAACGAGCGAACCGGCTCCCAGTTACTCACGCCTATTTAAGGCATCCTCGACTTTTACAATCGCTTGCCTGCAGGCACGACTTACAAATTTACACAGGGGTATCATGTACCCAACCTACTGGGCTTACTCAGAAAAGAAACAGGTTAATTACATGGCCCAAAATATCAAATTGACTGGAGGCGTAGTTTGCACTCCTAATACACTTTTTAAAACCTAAGTGGCTCTAGGCCGATATACAGGGGCTAATCCCAAGCTAGGGAGGTGACACGTATGAGAAAACTTTAATGCATAAGGAAGAGAAGAAAGGGTTATGAAAACGTAGTCACCTCAATTTCAAAATGAAGGAGAGTTCGAGAGGGTGAAGCACTCTCTATCCCCGCTTTACAGTAAAAGAGATATGAAGTTTTTACACAGAAAAGTTAATTTACATTTTAAAGGTTTCGAACCCTCCCCGAGAGTAGACTGCTGAGCTAGCAAGAAATGAAGATGTTAACAGGCCATTACCTTGTAGATGAGCTGCTGCTTGAAGAAAGAGGCGCTTCCCGCCCCCTGCTATATATTCACACACTGAAGTGGCACTGAGACAAGAAAATCAGCAGTCTATATACCCTCGTGGAACATTCGAGACCTTTCATGAATGATAACAACCCGCCCACAAACTTTTATTGGCTACCAGCAAAAACTAATACACAAGACGAGGAAGAAACACCTTATTGGTGGAAAATTAATTACAGAAATTTATGATTGGCTAATTTCAAAACTGGCGGAAGGAAAGGATTTATATTGCCAACCCACAAACCACAGAACAAAATTTAGTAAAAATAAAACTCAGGAATACAATATTTCTTCAAGAAAGTTCATTCCATTGCACCAGAGTGTGTTACCATAGTTTTGGGTAGCGACATCTGTTAGAGAATGATCAAACTTCTTGATACGGAGCAAACAAACACAAATCAAAATAGACACAGTTCAGAACACTTCAAGATTACCAAATTTACAGTAGTGACATCTTCCGAGAAACCGTTGAGTTAATACAGTTTGTTAAAGCTCAGGCTTTCTCCTGTAGAGAGGTTTCAACTGCCGCAATATTTGAATTTGCGGCGTGGAGGTTACCGCCCGGTACAATTATTATTATTATTATTATTATTATTATTATTATTATTATTATTATTATTATTATTATTATTATTACTATTATTCAGCCTTCGGGATGAGGACTAAACAAACAACATTATTCCTCTTCCTATAATATACTTACCTCAGTTTGTCCTCTTGAATTCCAATGTTATCTTCATATTATGATCTTCCCTACCTTTAAAAACACCATTCGAACTTATTCGTATGTCATTCCAGACCAGTGCGGCCAGTATCCAGTATTCGGGAGATACTAGGTTCGAACCCCACTGTCGGCAGCCCTGAAAATGGTTTTCCGTGGTTTCCCATTTTCACACCAGGCAAATGCTAGGGCTGTACCCTAATTAAGGCCACGGCCGCTTCCTTCCCATCCCTAGCCTTTCCTTGTCCCATCGTCGCCATAAGACCTATCTGTGTCGGTGCGACGTAAAAAAAAAAAAATCTACCGACAGCTCGGAACACAACATTTAGTCGAGCAGCTCGTCTTTTCCCAGCCCAAATTTCGCAACATTTTCGTAACACTACTCTTTTGTCGGAAAATGAAGTCGGGAGTGTCCAAGGACAAGTCCGGCTTGCTAGATGCAGGTCTTTTGAACTGACGCCCGTAGGCGACCTGTGCCTCGTGATGAGGATGAAATGATGATGAAGGCGGCACATACACTCAGCCCCCGGGCCAGTGGAATGAACCAATTATGGTTAAGATTCCCGACCCTGCCGGGATTCGAACCCGGGACCCCTGTGACCATGGAGCCGGACTCTTTTGTCAGAAATTACCAAGAACAAATAGTGCTGCTTTCCTTTGGATCTTTCCTAGTTGTATCAAGCAATACTGGAGTCGGTCCCATACACTGGAACCGTACTCTAATTAGGGTCTTACCAGAGACTTGCATACCCTCTCCTTTACAACCTTTCTGAAACTCCTCAATAACCTCATAACCATATAAATGGGCAGATCTGTATGTAACCTTTATTTAGAACGTCGTTAATGTGATTACCCTATATTAAAACCTAGGTACTTACAGTGATCCCCATGTAGAACTATCACACCATCAACACAGCAATTTACGTCTTGGTGACTTTTCATACCCTTTACCAACATATCTCTCTCTGCTCTCTTTGTCGCAACACTGTCGAGGTCTTTTTGTGTTCACTCACAATCCTGTACATTCTGAACCATTTGAATAAGGAATGTAAAAAATTATTGGACGTCTGTGAGAGTCGTGCGATTGATTACTTCAATTTTCTTTTTTAACACTGAGATAATGATAACATTGAAAACAATAAAGCACACCCTGCCATTGTACGGGGATAACGTTAGGAAGACTTCAAAAACTTCAAAATATACTCGTAATAATTTCGTGTGGCTATTTCTAGCCGGGGGCAGCCCTCGTAAAGCAGACCCTCCGATGAGGGTGGGCGGCATCTGCCATATGTAGGTAACTGCGTGTTACTGAGGTGGAGGATAGTGTTGTGTGTGGTGTGTGAGGTTACAGGGATGTTGGGGACAGCACAGTCAGCCCCCGAGCCAGTGGAATTAACCAATGAAGGTTAAAATCCCCGACCCGGCCGGGAATCGAACGCGGTAACCTCTGAACCGAAGGCCAGTACGCTGACCATTAAGCCAACGAGTCGGACACCTGAAAACATTTCATTATCTATTCCTGTATATATGCTTCACGACAGTTTAACACAGATCTACTTCATTTGCGTATAGTACACGGGCACAAATTCCTGCTCTATAAACCAAAAAACGAAAACATTGCTTATCAAGATCACATCGCTAGTTTTACAATTGGAGGATTTTCACATTAATTGGCAATGTGAAAATTGAATTGCACGTTCTCTTAGCCGAGGTTCGCCGGAAAGGCGTGGGTTAGATTTCCCGTCAGAAGATCCAAAAATTTAGAAACCAGGCTCCAACATCTGGAGACGTTCACGTTCTTGAGGTTCACTCGCAATACCGAAAATGAACACCAAGTTAATTCCTGGGGGCAAAGGCGGCTGAACATAAGTAGTATAATAGACGGGTTCGGCGGCCTCCTCCTCCTCCGGCTCTCGGAAGAGGCCTCCTCCTCAGCCAGTGGCCTCCTCCTCCTCAGCCAGTGGCCTCCCAGTGGCCACCTCCTCCTCCTCCTCAGCCAGTGGCCTCCCAGTGGCCTCCTCCACCTCAGCCAGAGGCCTCTTCCAGTGCTGCCAACTTAACCTAACTAGCGCGAGATAAACAAAGCCACGTGCTTTTTGACAGACAACAACGCACCGCTAACCTCAGTACTGCCATCTTGACGGGCCTAAACCCAGTAGTGCCAACTTAACCTCACAAGCGCGAGGTAAACAAAGCCACGTGCTTTTTGACAGCCACGTGCTTTTTGACAGATTTGTAAACAAAGCCACGTGCTTTTTGACAGCTGTCATCGACAACAACGCATCGCAAACCTCAGTACTACCATCTTGACGGGCCTAAACCCCAGTAGTGCTAACTTAACCTAACTAGCATGAGGTAAACAAAGCCACGTGCTTTTTGACAGCCACGTGCTTTTTGACAGATTTGTAAACAAAGCCACGTGCTTTTTGACAGCTGTCATCGACAACAACGCATCGCAAACCTCAGTACTACCATCTTGACGGGCCTAAACCCCAGTAGTGCTAACTTAACCTAACTAGCATGAGGTAAACAAAGCCACGTGTTTTTTGACAGCCACGTGCTTTTTGACCGATTTGTAAACAAAGCCACGTGCTTTTTGACAGACAACAACGCATCGCAAACCTCAGTACTGCCATCTTGACGGGAATAAACCTTAGTGGTACCAACTTAACCTAACTAGCGAGAGGTAAACAAAGCCACGTGCTTTTTGACAGCCGTCATCCGCCATCTTTAAACCACAAAGCACTGTGCTGCCCTCTTTATCGCAGTAGCTGCAAAATTCGTCACCTGTCATCCGCAGTGCTGCCATCTTGACGGGTCTAAACCTTAGTGCTACCAACTTAACCTAACTAGCGTGAGGTAAACAAAGCCACGTGTATTTTGACAGCTGTCATCCGCCATCTTTAATCTATAGAGCACAGTGCTGCCCTCTTTAGCTACTTACCTTTGAAATGTGGTGGCGGATAATTTGAAAAATGCTTTTTGACAGCAGCCATATTTGTACACCGTGCTGCCCTCTTTAGCTAGATACCTGTGGTGGCAGACAATTTCACGTGACAGCAGCCATCTTTAATCAAGAGAGCACCGTGCTGCCCTCTATGTGGTGGCGGCAATTTGAAAATTTCTACATTCTCTTGTTTGGAAACAAACCCATGCGCTTTTTTTTGACAGCTGTCATCCGCCATCTTTAATCCAGAGAGCACCGTGCTGCCCTCTTTAGCTACTTACCTTTGAAATGTGGTGGCGGCAAATTCTACGTGCTCTTGTTTGGAAACAAAGCCATGTGCTTTCTTGACAGCTGACATCCGCCATCTTTAATCTATAGAGCACAGTGCTGCCCTCTTTATCGTAGTAGATGTAAATTCGTCACAGCTGTCATCCGCAGTGCTGCCATCTTAACGGGTCCAAACCTTAGTGCTACCAACTTAACCTCACTAGCGTGAGATAAACAAATCTACGTGCTTTTTTTGACAGCTGTCATCCACCATCTTTAATCTATAGAGCACAGTGCTGCCCTCTTTAGCTACTTACCTTTGAAATGTGGTGACGGATAATTTGGAAAATGCTTTTTGATAGCAGCCATCTTTGAGCACCGTGCTGCCCTCTTTAGCTAGATACCTGTGGTGGCAGGCAATTCCACGTGACAGCAGCCATCTTTAATCATGAGAGCACCGTGCTGCCCTCTACGTAGTGGCGGCAATTTGAAAAATTCTACATGCTCTTGTTTGGAAACAAACTCACGTGCTTTTTTCTGACAGCTGTCATCCGCCATCTTGCATCACAAACCTATGTGCTGCGCTCTTTAGCTAGATACCTTTGAAATGTGGTGGCGGCAATTTGAAAAAATCTATGTGCTCTTGTTTAGTAAACAAAGCCACGTGCTTTTTTTTGACAGCTGTCATCCACCATCTTTAATCAATAGAGCACTGTGCTGCTATCATGCGGGTAATTTCATCACCTGTCATCCACCATCTTTAATCTACAGAGCAGCGTGCTGCTCTCTGTAGTAGCGGGCAATTTGAAAAGTTCTGTTAGCTGTCATCCGCCATCTTTGAGCACCGTGCTGCCATCTATGTGGTGGCGGTAAATTCCACGTGCTCTTGTTTAGTAAACAAACTCACGCGCTTTTTTGTCAGCTGTCATCCGCCATCTTACATCGCAAACCTCAGTGCTACACTCTTTAGTTGAAATATGGTGGCGGATAATTTAAAAAGAAAAATTCTACAGCAGCCATTTCTCGGCGCTAATTGCACAAGATGGTAGCTATACATGACTCCTTAAAGGTGCTTATGCAAGATGGCCGCTATACATAGACTCCCTTGGGATGCTTGCGCAAGATGGCGGTTATACATGGCTCCTTTTGAAATATGGTGGCGGATAATTTAAAAAGAAAAATTCTACATCAGCTATCTCTCGACGCTAATTGCACAAGATGGTGGCTATACATGACTCCTTAAAGGTGCTTATGCAAGATAACCGCTATACATAGACTAACTTGGGATGCTTGCGCAAGATGGCGGTTATACATGGCTCCTTATGAGACGCCCTAGAGATGCTTGCGCAAGATGGCGGTTGCTCTTATGAGGTGGCTTAAGGGTCCTTGCACAAGATGACTAGAGACGCCCTAAGGATGCTTGCGCAAGATGGCGGACGCAAGATGGCGGCTATACACAACTCCTTATGAGACACTTTAAGGGTGCTTGCGCAAGATGGCTGCTGCTCTTAGCTTAGAGGCTAACGTGTCGTGCTAGTTCGATTCATTAAATTTGGAGGCTTAAATGCAAAATGTTAAAATTCTCGAAAACGATGCATCGTAGAGCAAAACGGACAAAATTTTTCTGACCAATGATTTAACAGCTGCTGTTATGCATGCGGTGGAGGGCAATTTGAAATTCTATGTGCTTAATCAACAGAGCGCCCTGCTGCCCTCTTTAGCTGAAATGTGGTGGTGGATAATTTGAAAAATTCTTTTGACAGCTATCATCCTTAAACAATGGCGACTATACATAGGCTGTTAAGGCCTTATCATGCTCCTCCTCCTCCTCCTCCCCCTCCTCCTCCTCCTTCTCTACCTCCTCCTCCGCCTCTTATGTCAAGGCATAGCTTTATATCGAACAAGTTTAAACCTGCATCGCGAAGGCAAGCGCGTGCAGCGATAACATTATTGTGCATGTTTAGACTTTCGAAACATAAGAAGAGTAGAATCAAACGCTGTACTCGATACGACATGTGATCAGAACATTGATTGATGCGTTCAGAAAACAAAATAAGTGATCAAGACTAGAATCGAACACTGTACTCAATACATCATGTGTTTAGAATATGTCAGGGGATACGCTTGTTCTAAGAAGATCAGATTGAAACATAACAAGACTAGAACAGAACACTGTAATCGATGTTGTTAACTTCAACATGTGATCAGAACATTGATTGATGTGTTCAGAACACAAAATAAGTGATCATGACTAGAATCGAACACTGTACTCGATACAACATGTGATCAGAACATTGATCGATGTGTTCAGAACACGAAATAAGTGATCAAGACTAGAATCGAACACTGTACTCAATACAACATGTATTTAGAACATGTTAGGGGGTACCCTTGTTCTAAGAAGATCAGAATGAAACATAACAAGACTAGAATCGAACACTGTAATCGATGTTGTTAACCTCAAGATATGATCAGAACATTGTTTGATGTGTTCAGAGCAAAAGTACAATTTTGATGATTTGCGCAGCTAACTCGCTCGGTAAACGATGTGGCCAAAGTATAACTTCAAATTATTTACCTTCCATCATTCGTCTTGTGTGTAAAAATCAGTCGAACAAGTTATCGCATAAACATAGCTGAAAAAAAATCGTGATAGGGTATGGAACCCAGGGGTTACATCTTGTCAGAAGAGCAAAAAGGATGAAAGGACTCTTCCTCCTCCTTACCGCACATTCCTTGGCTGAAGGGCTAATGGGCTAATGGGCTAAAGGGCTAAAGGTGCAACAACCTCGTCGATCGCTATCAGCAAGAACGCTTGTACTTTGTAGAAAATTAATCTTTATTTGTAAATGGTTTTATGTTCAGAACAGGGAATGGAACCTAGGGGTTACGTCTTACGTAATAAAATCCCCGAGGTGCGATGAGTTACGTTTTTCGAACTAGTGTTTGGAACACTGAACTTTTCAAGATGATAGCAGAGAGTTTAGCAATGTTCTGTTGTTGGATTTTAAATTCCGCGCTACAACATGCATAAGGTGGCAGCCTTGAGGTTTACCGCCGTAAAGATGGCAAGAGTGAGGTTAACAATGTTCTGTTGTTGAATTTTAAATTCCGCGCTATAACATGCATAAGGTGGCAGCCTTGAGGTTTACCGCCGTAAAGATGGCAGCAGTGAGGTTAGCGACGCTCTATTGTCCTTCAAAGTGAGGTTAGGGTTCGTCAAGAAGACAGCTGTCAAAAAAGCACGTGGCTATGTTTACCAAACAAGAGCACGTGGCTGTGACGTCACGGTCACGTAGTATGCCGCCTCAGCATGCAAAGTTTAATGTCTACAACTACGTAGTAAACATTCTGCTATGTTCACAAGATTTTTTACACATAACTATTCTTTATGCTTTAAGTTCATTCACATAGGCTATGCTAAGATAGCAGCACAAACACATGCGAACTTTGTACATTCTAATGGAATAAGTTTAGTACTATGTGCATCATGGATACATGATGTGTGCACGCATTTAAACTTGACTATACGTAATGCTGCTGCTTTGTTTACAAGATTTTTATACATTGCTATTCTTTATGCTTTAAGTTCGTGCACACACAAGCGATAGTCGTACGCTCTGGCAGGAGAAGTTTAGTACGACAGTCGATGCATACATTATCGATAGGTGATGTGTACACGCTTTAGAACATAGCTCATCTTTATGCTTTAAGTTCGTGCACATGGGTTTGGGATACACAAAAGCGATTGCTACATGCTCTAGCGGAAGAAGTCTAGTACGATAGTCGATGCATGTAAAATCGATAGGTTATGCTAAGATAGCAGCACACTTACTAGATTTTAGCACAATCTAGTGGAAAAAGTTTAGTATGATAGTCGTTTCGTGCAAAATCATTAGGTAATGTGTAAACGCTTTGAAACAAGGCTTTTCTTTGTACTTTAAGTTCATGCGTACAGGTTATGCTAAGATAGCAGCACAATCTAGCGCAAGAAGTTTAGTACGAGACATGCAAAATCGATAGGTGACGTGTACACGCTTTGAAGCATGGCTATTCTTCGTACTTTAAGTTCATGGGTATAAGTTATGCTAAGATACCAGCACAATCTAGCGGAAGAAGTTTAGTACGAGATTCGATGCATGCAAAATCGATAGGTGATGTGTACACACTTTGAAACATAGCTATTCTTTGTACTTTAAGTTCATGTGTATGAGTTATGCTAAGATAGCAGCACAACCTAGCGGAAGAAGTTTTGTACGAGAGTCGATACATGTAAAGTCGATAGGTAATGTGTACACGCTTTGAAACATGGCTATTCTTTGTACCTTAAAGTCATGCGTATAGGTTATGCTAAGATAGCAGCACAATCTAGCGGAAGAAGTTTAGTATGATATTCGATACATACATTATCGATAGGTAATGTGTACACGCTTTGAAACAAGGCTATTCTTTGTACTTTAAGTTCATGCGTCTTAGTTATGCTCGCGATAGTCGATGCATGTAAAATCGATAGGTTATGCTAAGATAGCAGCACACTTACACGATTTTAGCACAATCTCGTGGAAGAAGTTTAGTACGAGAGTCGATGCTTGCAAAATCATTAGGTAATGTGTACACGCTTTGAAACAAGGCTATTCTTTGTACTTTAAGTTCATGCGTCTTAGTTATGCTAAGATGGCAGCACAATCTATCTGAAGAAGTTTTGCACGAGAGTCGATACATGCAAAATCGATAGTTGATGATTACACGCTTTGAAACATGACTATTCATTGTACTTTAAGTTCATGGGTATAGGTTATGCTAAGATAGCAGCACAATCTAGCGGAAGAAATTTAGTACAAGATTCGATGAATGCAAAATCAATAAGTAATGTGTACACGCTTTGAAACATGGCTATTCTTTATACTTTAAGTTCATGTGTATAAGTTATGCTAAGATAGCGGCACAACCTAGCGGAAGAAGTTTAGTACGATATTTGTTGCATGCAAAGTCGATAGGTAATGTGTACACGCTTTGAAACATGGCTATTCTTTGTACCTTAAGGTCATGCGTATAGGTTACGCTAAGATAGCAGCACAATCTAGCGGAAGAAGTTTAGTACGAGAGTCGATGCTTGCAAAATCGATAGGTAATGTGTACGCGTTTTGAGACATAGCTATTCTTTGTTCTTTAAGTTCATGCGTCTTAGTTATGCTGAGATAGCAGCACAATCTACCTGCAGAAGTTTAGTACGAGAGTCGATACATGCAAATTCGATAGTTGATGTGTACACGCTTTGAAACATGACTATTCATTGTACTTTAAGTTCATGGGTATAGGTTATGCTAAGATAGCAGCACAATCTAGCGGAAGAAATTTAGTACGATATTTGATGCATGCAAAATCAATAAGTAATGTGTACCCGCTTTGAAACATGGCTATTCTTTGTACTTTAAGTTCATGTGTATAAGTTACGCTAAGATAGCAGCACAACCTAGCGGAAGAAGTTTAGTACGATATTTGTTGCATGCAAAGTCGATAGGTAATGTGTACACGCTTTGAAACATGGCTATTCTTTGTACCTTAAGGTCACGCGTATAGGTTATGCTAAGATAGCAGCACAATCTAGCGGAAGAAGTTTAGTACAAGAGTCGATGTGTGCAAAATCGATAGGTGATGTGTACACGCTTTGAAACATGGCTATTCATTGTACTTTAATTTTATGGGTATAGGTTATGCTAAGATAGCAGCACGATCTAGCGGGTGAAGTTTAGTTCGATGGTCGATGCATGTAAAATCGATAGGTCATGTGTACACGCTTTGAAACATAGCAATTCATACTGCTGCTCTGTTCCCAAGACTTTTAAGCATAGCTAACCCTAATACTGCTCTTAACGACGTCGAGCTAAGGATTGATTACGTGACCGTGACGTCACGACTACGTGCTCTTGTTTGGTAAACATAGCCACGTGCTTTTTTGACAGCTGTCTTCTTGACGAACCCTAACCTCACTTTGAAGGACAATAGAGCGTCGCTAACCTCACTGCTGCCATCTTTACGGCGGTAAACCTCAAGGCTGCCACCTTATGCATGTTATAGCGCGGAATTTAAAATTCAACAACAGAACATTGTTAACCTCACTCTTGCCATCTTTACGGCGGTAAACCTCAAGGCTGCCACCTTATGCATGTTGTAGCGCGGAATTTAAAATCCAACAACAGAACATTGCTAAACTCTCTGCTATCATCTTGAAAAGTTCAGTGTTCCAAACACTAGTTCGAAAAACGTAACTCATCGCACCTCGGGGATTTTATTACGTAAGACGTAACCCCTAGGTTCCATTCCTTGTTCTGAACATAAAACCATTTACAAATAAAGATTAATTTTCTACAAAGTACAAGCGTTCTTGCTGATAGCGATCGACGGGGTTGTTGCACCTTTAGCCCTTTAGCCCATTAGCCCTTTAGCCCATTAGCCCTTCAGCCAAGGAATGTGCGGTAAGGAGGAGGAAGAGTCCTTTCATCCTTTTTGCTCTTCTGACAAGATGTAACCCCTGGGTTCCATACCCTATCACGATTTTTTTTCAGCTATGTTTATGCGATAACTTGTTCGACTGATTTTTACACACAAGACGAATGATGGAAGGTAAATAATTTGAAGTTATACTTTGGCCACATCGTTTACCGAGCGAGTTAGCTGCGCAAATCATCAAAATTGTACTTTTGCTCTGAACACATCAAACAATGTTCTGATCATATCTTGAGGTTAACAACATCGATTACAGTGTTCGATTCTAGTCTTGTTATGTTTCATTCTGATCTTCTTAGAACAAGGGTACCCCCTAACATGTTCTAAATACATGTTGTATTGAGTACAGTGTTCGATTCTAGTCTTGATCACTTATTTCGTGTTCTGAACACATCGATCAATGTTCTGATCACATGTTGTATCGAGTACAGTGTTCGATTCTAGTCATGATCACTTATTTTGTGTTCTGAACACATCAATCAATGTTCTGATCACATGTTGAAGTTAACAACATCGATTACAGTGTTCTGTTCTAGTCTTGTTATGTTTCAATCTGATCTTCTTAGAACAAGCGTATCCCCTGACATATTCTAAACACATGATGTATTGAGTACAGTGTTCGATTCTAGTCTTGATCACTTATTTTGTTTTCTGAACGCATCAATCAATGTTCTGATCACATGTCGTATCGAGTACAGCGTTTGATTCTACTCTTCTTATGTTTCGAAAGTCTAAACATGCACAATAATGTTATCGCTGCACGCGCTTGCCTTCGCGATGCAGGTTTAAACTTGTTCGATATAAAGCTATGCCTTGACATAAGAGGCGGAGGAGGAGGTAGAGAAGGAGGAGGAGGAGGGGGAGGAGGAGGAGGAGGAGCATGATAAGGCCTTAACAGCCTATGTATAGTCGCCATTGTTTAAGGATGATAGCTGTCAAAAGAATTTTTCAAATTATCCACCACCACATTTCAGCTAAAGAGGGCAGCAGGGCGCTCTGTTGATTAAGCACATAGAATTTCAAATTGCCCTCCACCGCATGCATAACAGCAGCTGTTAAATCATTGGTCAGAAAAATTTTGTCCGTTTTGCTCTACGATGCATCGTTTTCGAGAATTTTAACATTTTGCATTTAAGCCTCCAAATTTAATGAATCGAACTAGCACGACACGTTAGCCTCTAAGCTAAGAGCAGCAGCCATCTTGCGCAAGCACCCTTAAAGCGTCTCATAAGGAGTTGTGTATAGCCGCCATCTTGGGTCCGCCATCTTGCGCAAGCATCCTTAGGGCGTCTCTAGTCATCTTGTGCAAGGACCCTTAAGCCACCTCATAAGAGCAACCGCCATCTTGCGCAAGCATCTCTAGGGCGTCTCATAAGGAGCCATGTATAACCGCCATCTTGCGCAAGCATCCCAAGTTAGTCTATGTATAGCGGTTATCTTGCATAAGCACCTTTAAGGAGTCATGTATAGCCACCATCTTGTGCAATTAGCGTCGAGAGATAGCTGATGTAGAATTTTTCTTTTTAAATTATCCGCCACCATATTTCAAAAGGAGCCATGTATAACCGCCATCTTGCGCAAGCATCCCAAGGGAGTCTATGTATAGCGGCCATCTTGCATAAGCACCTTTAAGGAGTCATGTATAGCTACCATCTTGTGCAATTAGCGCCGAGAAATGGCTGCTGTAGAATTTTTCTTTTTAAATTATCCGCCACCATATTTCAACTAAAGAGTGTAGCACTGAGGTTTGCGATGTAAGATGGCGGATGACAGCTGACAAAAAAGCGCGTGAGTTTGTTTACTAAACAAGAGCACGTGGAATTTACCGCCACCACATAGATGGCAGCACGGTGCTCAAAGATGGCGGATGACAGCTAACAGAACTTTTCAAATTGCCCGCTACTACAGAGAGCAGCACGGTGCTCTGTAGATTAAAGATGGTGATGACAGGTGATGAAATTACCCGCATGATAGCAGCACAGTGCTCTATTGATTAAAGATGGTGGATGACAGCTGTCAAAAAAAAGCACGTGGCTTTGTTTACTAAACAAGAGCACATAGATTTTTTCAAATTGCCGCCACCACATTTCAAAGGTATCTAGCTAAAGAGCGCAGCACATAGGTTTGTGATGCAAGATGGCGGATGACAGCTGTCAGAAAAAAGCACGTGAGTTTGTTTCCAAACAAGAGCATGTAGAATTTTTCAAATTGCCGCCACTACGTAGAGGGCAGCACGGTGCTCTCATGATTAAAGATGGCTGCTGTCACGTGGAATTGCCTGCCACCACAGGTATCTAGCTAAAGAGGGCAGCACGGTGCTCAAAGATGGCTGCTATCAAAAAGCATTTTCCAAATTATCCGTCACCACATTTCAAAGGTAAGTAGCTAAAGAGGGCAGCACTGTGCTCTATAGATTAAAGATGGTGGATGACAGCTGTCAAAAAAAGCACGTAGATTTGTTTATCTCACGCTAGTGAGGTTAAGTTGGTAGCACTAAGGTTTAGGCCCGTTAAGATGGCAGCACTGCGGATGACAGCTGTGACGAATTTACATCTACTACGATAAAGAGGGCAGCACTGTGCTCTATAGATTAAAGATGGCGGATGTCAGCTGTCAAGAAAGCACATGGCTTTGTTTCCAAACAAGAGCACGTAGAATTTGCCGCCACCACATTTCAAAGGTAAGTAGCTAAAGAGGGCAGCACGGTGCTCTCTGGATTAAAGATGGCGGATGACAGCTGTCAAAAAAAAGCGCATGGGTTTGTTTCCAAACAAGAGAATGTAGAATTTTTCAAATTGCCGCCACCACATAGAGGGCAGCACGGTGCTCTCTTGATTAAAGATGGCTGCTGTCACGTGAAATTGTCTGCCACCACAGGTATCTAGCTAAAGAGGGCAGCACGGTGTACAAATATGGCTGCTGTCAAAAAGCATTTTTCAAATTATCCGCCACCACATTTCAAAGGTAAGTAGCTAAAGAGGGCAGCACTGTGCTCTATAGATTAAAGATGGCGGATGACAGCTGTCAAAATACACGTGGCTTTGTTTACCTCACGCTAGTTAGGTTAAGTTGGTAGCACTAAGGTTTAGACCCGTCAAGATGGCAGCACTGCGGATGACAGGTGACGAATTTTGCAGCTACTGCGATAAAGAGGGCAGCACAGTGCTTTGTGGTTTAAAGATGGCGGATGACGGCTGTCAAAAAGCACGTGGCTTTGTTTACCTCTCGCTAGTTAGGTTAAGTTGGTACCACTAAGGTTTATTCCCGTCAAGATGGCAGTACTGAGGTTTGCGATGCGTTGTTGTCTGTCAAAAAGCACGTGGCTTTGTTTACAAATCGGTCAAAAAGCACGTGGCTGTCCAAAAACACGTGGCTTTGTTTACCTCATGCTAGTTAGGTTAAGTTAGCACTACTGGGGTTTAGGCCCGTCAAGATGGTAGTACTGAGGTTTGCGATGCGTTGTTGTCGATGACAGCTGTCAAAAAGCACGTGGCTTTGTTTACAAATCTGTCAAAAAGCACGTGGCTGTCAAAAAGCACGTGGCTTTGTTTACCTCATGCTAGTTAGGTTAAGTTGGCACTACTGAGGTTTAGGCCCGTCAAGATGGCAGTACTGAGGTTAGCGGTGCGTTGTTGTCTGTCAAAAAGCACGTGGCTTTGTTTATCTCGCGCTAGTTAGGTTAAGTTGGCAGCACTGGAAGAGGCCTCTGGCTGAGGTGGAGGAGGCCACTGGGAGGCCACTGGCTGAGGAGGAGGAGGAGGTGGCCACTGGGAGGCCACTGGCTGAGGAGGAGGAGGAGGCCACTGGCTGAGGAGGAGGCCTCTTCCGAGAGCCGGAGGAGGAGGAGGCGCCAGAACCCGTCTATTATACTACTAACATAGAACTGTCCCATCTAGCGTCGAGGTTGCAGACAATGGAAGCCTTTACTTTACACTCCTCCTAAGGTCTACATCGTCTGTAACAAAGATGTTCCCATGCGCTAGATAAATGCTTGAATCCGTCTTAGCATAGGTCCACAAGGCCATTAAGCCAATCTTGTTCTAATTTGCTCCACTCATCACTACCTATTTAGAGTAAATCGTACAGATTACTTAGGATGTATATAAAGAGCTCGTTTCAACTGATCCCAGCAGTGTTCAACAGGGTTTATGTCTGGGGAATAAGCAGGCCATTCCATTCATTGATATCAACAAGACAATTGTTACTGTTCAATGGACACGTGAATTGTAGTCCTTTAAAATATCCTTTCCGGAATGCCGGCGATATTGTTCCACTATTCGTTAAAGAATGTACTTCGGAACGTTCCAGTGCATCCTGAACGATCACGAGATGTGTACAGAGATCTGGTAGCACTCCAGAACACCAATGAACCCCCACCTTAAAGCGTACGATGGGCAGTGTCTAATATACGCAGTCTGATTCCCTACGAACACACTGTCTACTACCACCTAGATTCCAGCATACGTAACATTCGTCGGTAAATGTCAGCCTCCGTCGGCTCTGGAGTTTCCATTAAAATTATTTGCCTATCTGTACCGGGCTGCATAGCATCGAGGTTATACAGCTCGGCTTAAAATGGGAAAGAGGAGTGGCATCATGCAACCTATTTCTAACAGTTTGATTGGTCAAACGACGTCCTGCAACCATTACAAATGTCGAATCAAGTCCTATAATATTCAGCTCGGGGTTCCTTGCTTTCATAAAAACTAAACTCGTGTCCTCATCTCTAGGTGGTGCAGCTCTTTTCAGGGACACCCACACTGGATGTGAGCTGCATGTGCCATTTCAACCACATACCAGTCCTCCTGCCATTCTTAAATTTCTGGCAATACCGGGAATCGAGCCCAGGCATCCGAGGACGGCAGCTAATAGTGCTAACCGTTACGCTACGGAGGCGGACATTGCTTTCATAGACTTGCATATACTGCCCAGAACACGGCTCCAAATGCTTTCTTATTGGTGCTACAACGTCAACTGAAACACTCCTTTAACGTTCTTTCTACAGGTTAGATCACATACAGACATAGTTGTGCTATAGCAACACATAGATACTACCTACAGGGAAGTTTCAAACCTCGTTTGATGAGAATAATAATAATAATAATAATAATAATAATAATAATAATAATAACAATAATAATAATAATAATAATAATAATAATAATAATAATAATAATAATAATAATAATAATAATTGTACCGGGCGGTACACCTCTACACCGTTTATTTAAAAGTTGCGCCAGTTGAAACTCCTCTTCTGGAGGAAGGTTGAACTTTATCTACTCTATTAATTCTCTACTTTCTCAGAAGATGTCACCACGTGGAAAATTTTGAGTTTTTGAACTGTGTCACTTTTGATGTGTTTTTGTTTCGCTTGAAGTAAGAAGTTTGAACTTTCTCTTCTAGAGGACACTACTGAAGATTTACAATAGTGCAACCTAGTGCGGAGTCAAAGAACTATTTTGTTAGAGAAAATTTAATTTCAAGAGTTTGTTCTTTGTTAAATTTCTTTCTGTCTTTGTTTAAGTTGGCAATATTTACCCCTTTTTTCCCCTTGTTTTAGATTTATCCAATCCCGAATTTCTTTTAGTAATTTCTGACCAATCTGGTGTATCTTCCCCCAACTTGTATCTGTTGCGGGGCCCTATCCAATAAAAACATTGTGGGCGGGTGTTTTCTTTCCCCTAACGCCTAGAAACTTCCGCGAGAGTATTTAAACTGCTGATTTTTGGGTCTCTGGGCCACTTCTGTTCCATCTTTCAGTGTATTAAGCACATAGCAGGAGGCGGGAAGCGCCTCTTTCTTCGGCAGCGGTCAACAATAAGGTAATGGCCGATTAATAAATTCTTTCTTTTCTTGCTCAGCAGTTTAACTTTCGGGGCGGGTTCTAAGCGTTCAACCATGTAACCTTTTCCTAAAATGTAAAAACAACTGGTATCTATTCTATTTTAAAACGACATATCGGGATAGAGAGAGCTTAACCCTCTCGAACTCCCACTCACATCGTCTTGAGGTGAACTTATTCTCTCAACCAATTCTTCCGTAATGTAATGTAAATTGTTTTTAAGTCACCTCTGTAGTATGAGATTAGCCCTTGTAATAACGGCCTAGTGCCAAAGTAGGTTTTAAAATCAAAGTGTATTAGGAGTGCAAGTTCGCCTCCTCTCAAATTGTTTTAGAGGTCATTTAATTAACCTGCTTTTCATTTAATAGACCTCAGTAGATTGGGTATTTTACCCCTGGGTTTGTGTCCGTTGTGGACAACTTGAAGGTGGAGTTTGGTGTGGCCTGAGAGAGGCTTAAATTAAAGAGCGTGTGGCTCTTTTGGAAACGGAGTGTTGTGTGCCTCGAGGAGGCTTAACTGTGTAATTTGGAGCAAGTGCTCCAGGGTTTGATTGGGGTCTTCTGCCCCTTTGTTAAAATTTGTATATCGGAAAGTTGGGCTAGTTGCTCAAGAAGTGTGAACTCAGGGCTCGAAGCCCAAACTCTGTAATCCCTGTAATTGTACATTTCAAATTGTGTTTCGGCTACTAAGTACCTGTTCTTTGTTATTACTTAATATTGAAAAGGAAATATAACCTTGTTAACTTTTACATTAACTTTGATTCCGTAGTTTGAGACCCATTCACGCCCGCACCTTCTTACACCTCTACCTACCGCTAAAACACGGTAACAAGTGGTAGCAGAGCGTGGTTGAATGGGTCTCAATTTAGCCCCTTTTCACGGCTAAACATTGTTTGTTCCGAACTCTAACTATTTTCCCAGTTGCTGGAATTTTTTGAGAGTTTCAAAATTGTTCTGTCACCATGCCCGGCCCTCGCGATGTTCTCCTTCTTAACTATTTGCGCAAGGAGGAGTTGTTCTATGAATTAACTATCAGAAATGTGCAATCTGGAGGCACGGTTGCAACAGACACTAACAAGCTTAGAGAGTCCCTTGATTTGCCCATTTCCATCCCCAATTTGGGAGAGAAAGAAATTGACGACTCTCTTTCCACGATCACGGAGAATATTACTGGGCTAGCTTCTGTAGTTAGTTTTTTTGATGAAAATGATCCGTCTCCTAATCAAATTAAGCGTGTGCAAGGCAGGCTATATCATTTTTCGAATAGGGTTAACGATCTGTTGTCTCTAAAACTGAATGACGTTCAGAGGAAGGAAGCTAGTACGCTCCTGGAAAATATTTCTGAGTTATCTAGTAAGGTCACTCAATTGTTAACTGGGGAAGTTCCTCCCAAATCTGATCAACCCACCATAGTGAATGCAGGTAGTGAGGAAGCGCCTCCCAAGGGAGAAGTTAATAGGATAACCGTTGCTGCTCAAACTATCCATGCCCCATTGGACAACGAATCTGAACGTCGTGCATCATTGAGTAACATCCGTTCTGAATTGACTTCCTTGCCATTGAAACCTTTACCTACTATGTCACCCGGATTTAGTAGCTTGCCTCATCCATTGGCAATGTTGCTCAGAGGTATATCCAAGTTTTCTGTTAATACCACCAGTGACGTAATTTCATTTTTAAGATTTCTAGTGGAATTTCAGGATCATGCCCTTGTTTTTTCTCTGTCTCCATGTCAAATCTTGCAAATTATCTATCCGTATGCTATTGGTATTCTCTCCGACAAAATAGTAAGAGCCATAGCTGAACAGTCATCTATTGAAGATTTTCATGCACCCTTGCTTGCAAACTTTATTCCCGCCCGCGCGAGGTCATCTCTGATTCAAAAGTACTATTATCGAGTACAGAGGTTGGATGAAAACTTGGCTGATTTCATACAAGACATTAAGTTTTATACCAGGGTGTTTGCTCTTCACTTCCCTGAGGACCAAATTGTACAAGCTATTGTGGAAGGCATTTCACCATCTTATAGGTCATACTTGTGTTTTGCGGCGTGCCCGCAAACTTTTTCTGAACTTGAAGCGTTGGCCGTCTCAGCGGAAGGAGTTAGATACGCCGATTCTTTACGTGTAGCGAAAGAACCCCCGCCTTCCTTTAGTAACACTCGGCCTCCACCTCGCCGACCAGTCACACCCCGTAAATGTTATGCTTGCGGGTCGCCTGACCATCTTCGCAATAAATGTCCATTGGTCAAAAGTAGTAGGGCAAATAATGGAGCTGGTTCAGCACAAGGCTGTTTTAAATGTGGGGCCTTCTCACATATAGCCAAGTATTCCATCTATGAGCTCGAAGGTTTGGCAGTCTTATTTGCCTTAGAAAAGTTCCGTCTCTATCTGGAACATGTCAAATTCGACCTGGAGACAGATAATCAAGCCTTAAGCTGGGTCTTAGGTAGGCCGCGTCGTACTGGTCGTATAGCCCGTTGGGCCATCCGTATTTCTGCCTTCCAATTCGATGTCCGGCATATCAGAGGTACCGAAAATGTTGTCGCTGATGGACTCAGCCGTATGTTTTCCAACGACGTCGAGACCCACGAACCGGCCGACAGTTCATCACCTTCCGAGTCCATACTATCTGGTGTTAATGCCATCTTAACAGATGCTCCCATGCTTTTTAGGGATATTGAGAAATACCAACGTGAAGATCCGACGCTGGCTCCGATAATGGAAACCCTTTCTTCTGGGGAACATGCTGTCCCTTATGTTCTGAGGAATGGTGTTCTATGTTGCCCTTCGAGGCATGATAAGATGATGAAAGTTGTTGTTCCAGCAGTTCTTGTACCTATGATCTTCAAGTATTATCATGAGACCCCATTAGGAGGGCATCTTGGTATCTTTAAAACTCGTGAAAAGATTCGTGACATGTTCATCTGGAAAGGCATGGACGGTGAAATTCGGGAACTTGTAAAAGCTTGTAAATCTTGTTTGATCAGTAAACCCACCATGTCCACTAAAGTAGGCCTTTTGTCTTCTCATCAAGCGTCGCGCCCCATGGAACGCCTGTATATTGATTATGTAGGACCCTTCCCCCAGTCGAAGGGAAATGCCAACAAATTCATCTTTGTATGTGTAGATGGTTTTACCAGATTTTCTTGGTTATTTCCGACTAAGCTGGCTACCGCTCAGTCCACCATTACCTGTCTAAATTCTATTTTTGCTTCTTTTGGTCCGTGCCAATATATTGTATCTGATAATGCTAAGGCGTTCACATCAAATCTTTTTCGTAAATTCTGTTTTGACTTGTCCATCTCTCATGTAACCACTTCTGCTTATTACCCTCAACCATCTCTGGCTGAACGGGTTAACCGTAATCTCAGGTCCGCACTTATTGCCTATCATCATGAAGATCATTCTAGGTGGGACACGTCCCTGCATTGGTTAGCTTTTGCTTTGAATTCGGCGGTTCATGAATCACACAAGTTTACTCCAGCTTCTTTGATGTTTAAGTTTGTTCCCAACACGCCGCTCTCTAACCTCTGGTCTCTGAGTGACATTCTGCCCGAGACAATAGATCCGGATAATATTAAAGATCTTTGGAAGAAGGCTAAAGCCAATCTTAAGGTATCTCATGAAAAGGTTAGGGAAAGGTATGATCGTGGACGGAGACCCACCCCTTTGAAGGTAGGTGACCAGGTAATGGTCAAAAATTTTGTTCCCGCGGGCAAGCTTGCCCCCAGATTTCAGGGGCCTTGTATCATTCTCGATTTTCTTACGCCGGTTACCTTATTGTTAAGTAATCCAGCCACCGAGAGGATATTTAGAGTTCACCTGTCCCAGGTGAAGCCGGTGTAATTTCTGTGTTAACTTGCTTTATATTATTTTGAAAGGATATGAAGGTTATATTTTTTTGAGTTTCACTTTTAAGGCATTCTGCACTACCTATAATATTTTGTTTCAGATGTAAGCATTTTTGTAAAACCTGTCCCGACCCGTTAAACTGCCAATCTGTCCTTTCCACGGCCATTACCACGCTCCCGTCTCCTGCTCCACCTTACACTGTGGCTTCATAATATTTAATGCCATGGATATCTACACGCCGCTGGCCCCTCAACCTCTCCATAATGCCTGTACCCTCAATGAAGACGATGGTCCAACACAATTCTGCCGCCTAGCTTTAATGTTTCAGTGCCCCCGCAGCCGCGCAGCGCCGTGCAGCAACTGGGGAGGGGGATGGGCCCCCTCCTCTCCAGCGAGGCCGACATGTGCACGGCGAGCCGGAGCTCTCCTCCCGGCCAAGGCGGATGTGCGGCGCAGGACCTGCTACTGGCCCGCAGCCTGTATATGTTCACCGCGGGCGCGGCGTGTTTCAACACCTCTGCTCCCCTCATAGTGCGGGCGAGCGGTATCTCAGGGTACTTAAGGGGTCCGAGCGGCCTCCTTTTGGACGCAAGCTGCAACGGCCGGTCCGGCCATCCAACTTCATCAACATCAACTACATGGACAGTTACTATAAGAGATAACTACACTTGGGAATTCAACAGCAATATTTGGTGGACATTGCAAATTTTTCCTTCACTTTTAAGTATTAAAAGCTTATCTTCAGAAATTCAACTTCTATAAACATAAAGACTTTACTTCACCTGCAACAACAAAATTTTGGAACCGAATTAAGAAATTTCTCAAATACTTCTGCAGGTTATCTTAATCTCAACATCAAAACTTGGAACTTATTTTCAAACAAAAGTTTATGTTCTTCTGTGTTACCCCGTGGAGGAACTTTTGGGGGGGGAGGTCTGTACCGGGCGGTACACCTCTACACCGTTTATTTAAAAGTTGCGCCAGTTGAAACTCCTCTTCTGGAGGAAGGTTGAACTTTATCTACTCTATTAATTCTCTACTTTCTCAGAAGATGTCACCACGTGGAAAATTTTGAGTTTTTGAACTGTGTCACTTTTGATGTGTTTTTGTTTCGCTTGAAGTAAGAAGTTTGAACTTTCTCTTCTAGAGGACACTACTGAAGATTTACAATAGTGCAACCTAGTGCGGAGTCAAAGAACTATTTTGTTAGAGAAAATTTAATTTCAAGAGTTTGTTCTTTGTTAAATTTCTTTCTGTCTTTGTTTAAGTTGGCAATATTTACCCCTTTTTTCCCCTTGTTTTAGATTTATCCAATCCCGAATTTCTTTTAGTAATTTCTGACCAATCTGGTGTATCTTCCCCCAACTTGTATCTGTTGCGGGGCCCTATCCAATAAAAACATTGTGGGCGGGTGTTTTCTTTCCCCTAACGCCTAGAAACTTCCGCGAGAGTATTTAAACTGCTGATTTTTGGGTCTCTGGGCCACTTCTGTTCCATCTTTCAGTGTATTAAGCACATAGCAGGAGGCGGGAAGCGCCTCTTTCTTCGGCAGCGGTCAACAATAAGGTAATGGCCGATTAATAAATTCTTTCTTTTCTTGCTCAGCAGTTTAACTTTCGGGGCGGGTTCTAAGCGTTCAACCATGTAACCTTTTCCTAAAATGTAAAAACAACTGGTATCTATTCTATTTTAAAACGACATATCGGGATAGAGAGAGCTTAACCCTCTCGAACTCCCACTCACATCGTCTTGAGGTGAACTTATTCTCTCAACCAATTCTTCCGTAATGTAATGTAAATTGTTATTAAGTCACCTCTGTAGTATGAGATTAGCCCTTGTAATAACGGCCTAGTGCCAAAGTAGGTTTTAAAATCAAAGTGTATTAGGAGTGCAAGTTCGCCTCCTCTCAAATTGTTTTAGAGGTCATTTAATTAACCTGCTTTTCATTTAATAGACCTCAGTAGATTGGGTATTTTACCCCTGGGTTTGTGTCCGTTGTGGACAACTTGAAGGTGGAGTTTGGTGTGGCCTGAGAGAGGCTTAAATTAAAGAGCGTGTGGCTCTTTTGGAAACGGAGTGTTGTGTGCCTCGAGGAGGCTTAACTGTGTAATTTGGAGCAAGTGCTCCAGGGTTTGATTGGGGTCTTCTGCCCCTTTGTTAAAATTTGTATATCGGAAAGTTGGGCTAGTTGCTCAAGAAGTGTGAACTCAGGGCTCGAAGCCCAAACTCTGTAATCCCTGTAATTGTACATTTCAAATTGTGTTTCGGCTACTAAGTACCTGTTCTTTGTTATTACTTAATATTGAAAAGGAAATATAACCTTGTTAACTTTTACATTAACTTTGATTCCGTAGTTTGAGACCCATTCACGCCCGCACCTTCTTACACCTCTACCTACCGCTAAAACACGGTAACAATAATAATCATCCTTCCTTTTCTTCCTGACCTTTTCCCAATTACTTGGAATCGGTAGTATTCGTGGATCGAGCCCAGTTTTATCGGCGGATGCCTTTCCTGATACCAATCCTATGTGTAGGGATGTATTAACTATTACGGGCCGATTGCAGAAACGATATTTAGACGATGTTTACGGTTAAACAGTGTCTAAGTATGGCTCCCGCATTGCGAAGAAGTTATTTATCACTTAGATACTGTCTAAAACGGATGTTCAACAGGCCATGTTTTAACACTGGCGAGAACACTGTTTAACCTCAAATTGTAGGAGTGAATCACAATCAGAGGTTATATACCATAAAACATATGACACTAGGGGCAGTCCGGTAACTGCAATTCTTGAAAACCGATATATTTTATTATATTTGGGATAATTTTACTGGAATTATAGATCACTTCGACTAAATACATATCAGAATAACTTGTTCCTATCGTCAGAGGGCTGTTACATACAGTACATCAACCGGTACGAACTCAGTTATATTTACTGCGAAGTAAATATACATAATTAGTGGTACTGCCGTGTGTGTGGTTTTTTATCCTCTCGGTTAATCATCGTGCTAATTCGGCAACTATTAGATAGGAAAAGGCAAGGACTGGGAAAGGTGGGAAGGAATAGCCGTGGCCATAATAACAGCAAATGGGGGAACAACGCAAAACAATCTTCAGGGCTGCCGTCAGTGCGTTTCGAACTACCAGAATGCAAGTTACATCTACTGTATATGGCCCGTACAACTCATTCGGTTAGACAGTACTATAATTTAATCTTCCCTTCGCCGAAGCTATTTAGATTACACTCATCGTAACACCACTATAAACAAAGCTACTTCCTCGTAGGGGCTGCCTGGCCGAGGCGGTAAAGGCGTGCTCGGTTTGCCCGGAAGGACGTGGGTTCGAATCCCGTCAGGAAGTCGTAAGGCCCTGAGGTTTACTCAGCCTACACCAAAAATGAGTAGCAGGTTAATTCCTGGGGGCAAAGGCGGCCGGGCGTAGAGCCAACCACTCTACCTCATCACGTGCCGAGGTTAGCAATGGTGGAAGCCTTTACCTTCCACTCCTCCAAGGGCCTTCATGGTCTGTACGGAGGTGACTTTGCTTTGCTTTGCTTACACTTCCTCGTACGGTGGCGTGTCGCTTTAGTGTTGATAATATTATGAGATTTTATTTCCTACGAAAGCGATATTATTATCTGTGGGCAAGTCATGCTCATGCTTAGACATATTTCAGTAATGTGTAGCTGATGTGTAGGAGGACGACAGCTGATTAACGCTTGGCGCGCGACGAATTTCATTAGTTGCAACAAGCAAAATGTTTCATGGACATACTTCTATTTCAATTTTCGAACCAATACTGAAACCTTGAACGACGTCTAGCTAAACACTGGTTGCACATTGTTTAAGCCAGGGCCTCTCAAACACCCAAAATCACACGTGTGCAAACCGAGGCGCGGTACCTCCGGATATACGTCTAGATCTGCTGCGTGGACCCAAGGTGAACACGGATTCCTCCGTTTATCGGAGGTATTTCCAGGACTTCGTTCACCAATATCTGGCTGCGAGACTTATCTTCACGGATGGTTCAAAAATCGGAGATAATGTTGGTTGCTCTTTCGTCATTGATGATATGAGTACGATGATCTCGCTCCCTAAGGTATGTAGCGTGTGTACTGCAGAGCTTTACGCCATCTTACAGGCTCTGCAGTTTGCACTGCGTGACGAAAGAAGCCACTTTCTGTTGTGTACCGATTCGTTAAGCTCTCTGCAGTCTATTGAAACCTGTTTCTCGCAACACCCACTGGTGCGGCAGATACATGACCTTCTAGCCAGGTTATGGGATGCTGGCACCAGAATCACTTTCAAATGGCTTCCAAGCCACGTTGGGATTGCGGGAAACGAACTTGCGGATGAAGCTGCAAAGGAAGCTGTACTTTTACCTCCAAGACCAGTCAATGTACCTGCTAAGGATATTTGTTCTCAGCTACGTCGAACCATCTTGGCGTCCTGGGAATCGGAGTGGCTAGATATCCGAACTCCCAACAAGTTGAGAGCAATTAAGAAGACAACTACCGTGTGGCGGTCCTCTTTCCGACCTTCACGGAGAGAGGCCATAGTACTATGCAGGCTGAGGATAGGTCATTTACGATCCACACACTCTTATCTCCTAAAGAGGGAAGACCCCCCAGTGTGTTCTTGTGGTGCCGACTTGACCGTGGCCCACATCCTCACAGAGTGCGCCGATCTCTCTGGCCTAAGACGGAGCCTCGGCCTGTAGGAAACACTCGAACGCATACTAGCCGATGACGCGACTACTGCTGATCTCGTCATCCGCTTTATGTGCGACAGTGGACTTATCAAGGGTACAAGTGTACTGTTACTCAGGGAACGTACGTTCCCTTTTGATACGTTAGTAATCGTTTCGGTCTAATCCTATAATTGCTTTTTGTTTTATTTTGTACTGCGTTTCCAAATTACTTGTTCAATAAATTATTTCTTTTTTATATTTTAAAGTTCTCTTCCACCTATTTGTTCAGAGAGGATGATTACCTCGTTGTACTTCCTCTTAAAACAAAAATCACCACCACCACCGAGGCGCGGAGGTCCGATCCTGTGCACCGTGCATCTGTCCGACCAGCGTTTCGTCCCGGGGCGAGTCGGCTAAGCTCGGCTCAATCTGCTCGGATGGTTGAGCACTGCAGTGCGAGTGGGAAGGGGAAGACAGGCGGAGGGAGCGAGACAGGCGTAGGGAAAGACAGAGACAGCGCTATTGCTCAAAATCGAGGAGTGGGGAGTCTGCACTCTGGTCAATCTAGTGAAGTCATAGTTTGCACCTTGTAGCGCGCAATGCACCGATGCATGCACCCTGAGAGGTACTGGTTTAAGCAATGGAACATCGTACGTAACTTAGACGTTGTTTAGGTAGACGTTGTCTAAGGCTTAAAACTAGTCATCGTTTCTGCAGTCGGCCCTACGTGTTTCTGTAGTGGTTGCTAATATGAGTGTTGTGTGTATATGTAGGTGTGTGAAATGAAAGCGGGTACAGACATGCGCTCCAAACTCCGTAATGTAACCACGTCGCGCGCCAAGGTTAAACGGGCAAGGTTACGCACCGCAGTTACGAGGTGAACTTTTCCAACCCCCACCGTAACCTACCAGCTTTTCGCCATTTGAGATAGTGCAGCTTTCAAACGTGGAGGTGGCTGCAACAGGCTATAATTTTTGCATTATGGTAGCAAAATGAGACGGAAACAGAGGCCATGGTGGCAAATTCCGTTATATACACGTGGTAGGGCCTAGTTATAATTTGCTGGCTGACATGAAGTTCCAAATAGTTAGTGGACCCCAGGATGTCGCCTACAGGTTTTGAACACGTTATGAATTTGATAGGTAATTGTTCGTTAAAATTTTGTTGAAATACCTGGGATGTTCGGCTAGCCACAAAATGTCTTTACACCGCGCTGAGTGGCTCAGATGGTTGAGGCACTGGCCTTCTCGCCCCAACTTGGCAGTTTCGATCCTGGCTCAGTCCGGTGGTATTTGAAGGTGCTCAAATACGTCAGCCTCGTGTCGGTAAATTTACTGGCACGTAAAAGAACTCCTTCGGGACAAAATTCCGGCACCTCGGCGTCTTCGAAAATAGTAAAAGAGTAGTTAGTGGGACGTAAAGCCAATAACATTATTTTTTAAAAATGTCTTTACCTCTGTACATATTTTCAATAAAATGCAACTTTTTTGTTCGGTCCACTCCATGTTTTCTGATCAAGCAGAGAGAGACGAATGCGTGTTACGTTTCGAGATTCTGTATATTACACGCCCAAGCTTGCTGGAACTTGTATGCGCACAGCCCTTTGATATGACGCGGAAAAACCGACACTCAGTGGAAAGAAGCGTATTTCTTTTGTACCGTTCATGTTATGGGCTAAGTTCATGTGACAGTTACGGAGTACCGTCCAGACAGGAAGACGAAGCAGTTACGTTAGGAGGTTCGATTGGTTACAATTTTGGACGCGCCTTAAAGGCCTCGAGACAGAGGAATTAATCAGACGCGGGTAAAATTAATAATAATAATAATAATAATAATAATAATAATAATAATAATAATAATAATAATCATCATCATCATCATCATCATTTCTATTCGGTAAGTAGATCAATTTCAACTTTTCGTCATCATTGCACAATCATTAGGCCTGTCAACAGTGTCCGGCTCAATGGCTAAATGGTTAGCGTGCTGGCCTTTGGTCCAGAGCGTCCCGGGTTCGATTCCCCGCCGGGTTGGAGATTTTAACTTTAAATGGTTAATTCCCTTGGTTCTGCGACTGGGTGTTCGTGCTATCCCCAACATCCCTGCAACTCACATACCACACGTAACACTATCCTCCATCACGATAACACGCAGTTACCTACACATGGCAGATGTCGCCCATCCTCATCGGAGGGTCTGCCTTACAAGGGCTGCACTCGGCTAGGAATAGCCACACGAAATAATTATTATTGTCAACAGTCAACACTTTTTGAAGTTATCCCGAAGAGCTCATTCCGGACGGCTTTTCAGTGGGAGAAATTTGCCGCTGACATTCTAGCTCAGATTTATCTCTGGCACAAAAAATCACCACCCAAATATTCCGTTTGTGCACACAAGAGAAATAATCAAAGAGAATTAATATAAACAGAATGTAATATAACACCACCAGCTACTTCTACAACTTCGTTTATGAATGTAGGCAATGCCAAGTTATTAACTATTCACATTTATGCTCGTTACCCTGAAATGTGCAAATGGTCCCTGGGGGATATTACAGGATACGAGCAAGGAAGTGCAAGCCATGAATACGAAAGAATCTCGTAAGAAATAACATAACACAGAACTGTGGGTCATAAAACCCCAAAGAATCTTTATATTCCCACAGGAATGTGTAGAAGAGGCGCAAATGAAATATCTTAGCCTATTTAAAAGTTCTCCTTGGCACAGCTTTATTAAAAATGTTTTACGAGTCTTGAAACTTGAGTCAATATGGCAAATGAGAGTTTCTTGTTTTTCAAGAGAAGGAAAAGAACAGAACTTTGATAAGTTGTTTGGTAATTAAGTACCATAACATTAACTTCATTAGGTAACATACAACAAGTAATGGTTATTTATGAAGCAGCATTTAATAAGCTGCAGTGAAACACATGAGTATCCAAGAATGCTTTATGAAAACTATTATTTGTCCCAGAAACTAAATTAATAAACAATGCAAATGCCTCCCCTTCCGAGAGTAAAAGAATCATGGTGACACAAACTTCATACGAAGCAGTAACATGATGCACTAGACTCGTTGCCCCAATTTTTAAATTAATATTACTGTATGGAGTTAATGCTTTAAGACCTGGAAGTTCTTAAAAGGTTATAGTCAAATGGTTTCGGAATAGAGCTCCACATTAAGATAATAATTCCACTGGTTGCACGTTCCACTAACTATTTGTACGGTTTACAGAGATCTGGGGTGCCGGAATTTTGACCCACAGGAATTCTTTTACGCGTTGAAAATCTGCCGACACGGGATTGGCGTTTTTGAGCACATTCAAAAACCATTGGACTGAGCTCTAAAATAATCAGGCGAAAACAGGGTAATCACTGAAATAAATAGTTTTAAATCAATAAAACAAAAGAGAAGCAAGGAAAAAAGCAAATGTTTCAACCTCCTCACGAGAAATCGAACCCACGTCCTTCCGGTTGAATCAAGCGAGCTTTTACCGCCTCGGCTGGACAGCCCTCCAAAGAGAAGTATGCATTACTCTTAGAGCCTTACGTCTGGTACAACAATGGTAAATTGGGAAATATGAATGCAAAAACTGAATCTACGATGGATTAATGGTTAAAACCAGGAGAACAAGCAAAAAACTATTCCGGTTTTTTACTTTCTGTCCACCGCTATGGTGTAGTGGTTAGTGTGATTAGCGCCTTCATCGGAGGCCCGGGTTCGATTCTCGGCTCCGCCAGGAAATTTGAAAAGTGGTACGAGGTCAACTGAGTAGAGGGGGTTCGATTTCCACCTCAGGCATCCTCAAGGCGATTTTCCGTAGTTTCGCACTTCTCCGGGTAAATGCCGCGATAGTACAAGGCCACGGCTGCTTCTTTCCCCCACAAGGCCCCTGTTCAATATAGCAGATGCCCTCCTTCCCAGTTGTATCCACGACCAAATATCTCGATCGTTTCCGGAATATGGTGCCTTATAACATATTGATCCATTTGCCGTCCTCCATCATCACTGAAAGTTTGTAACAACATCACCGATTCACCCTCTGTATTTTTACATTAACATAATTTAAAAAAGGAAATTCCACGTTTGTTAAAAAAGTACGTTCTTGCAGCATTTAGAATGAAATATTTCTTTTCTACCTAGAATGAATTCAGCGAGCCCGCAATGGACATCCTGAAGAAAGAAATTGAAATTAGATTAATGGAATCATATTTTGCTCAATCACTCTAAAACCAAACCAACCCCCATGGCACTACAGCCCTTGAAGGGCCTTGGCCTACCAAGCGACCGCTGTTCAGCCCGAAGGCCTGCAGATTACGAGGTGTCGTGTGGTCAGCACGACGAATCCTCTCGGCCGTTATTCTTGGCTTTCTAGAGCAGGGCCGCTATCTCACCATCAGATAGCTCCTCAATTCTAATCATGCAGGCTCAGTGGACCTCGAACCAGCCCTCAGGTCCAGGTAAAAATCCCTGACCTGGCAGGGAATCGAACCCGGGGCCTCCAGGTAAGAGGCAGACACGCTACCCCTACACCACGGGGCCGGCTTCAACCACACTAGGTTTACATAAATTGAAATTGGTGTAAAGGATCTTCCATTTTCAGACAGCACCATACGTTGCGAAACATAGATAAACTTCCCTCCACATCAACGGACGTTAAGATTTCATACATGAAGCAAGTAACGTCTCCCTTTTCGAAAAAAACACTCGCATCAAGATATTCCCTTTTCAATATTTCACCTGTCTTGCATACAATTTGATACCCCTGGTTTTTTCAAGCACTAGTTTCATGATTTCGTTTCATTTTTTCTCTTATCAGATATGGTTCAAATATATGTATTTCATCATCATCATCATCTGTTTACCCTCCAAGGTCGGCTGTTCCCTCGGACACAGCGAGGGATCCCACCTCTACTGCCTCAAGGGCAGTGTCCTGGAGCTTCAGACTCTTGGTCGGGGATACAACTGGGGAAAATGACCAGTACCTCGCCCAGGCGGCCTCACCTGCTATGCTGAACAGGGGCCTTGTGAAGGGATGGCAAGAATGGAAGGGATAGGCAAGGAAGAGGGAAGGAAGCGGCCGTGGCCTTATGTTAGGTACCATCCCGGCATTCGCCTGGAGGAGAAGTGGGAAACCACGGAAAACCACTTCCAGAATGGCTGAGATGGGAATCGAACCCACCTCTACTCAGTTGACCTCCCGAGGCTGAGTGGACCCCGTTCCAGCCCTCATACCACTTTTCAAATTTCGTGGCAGAGCCGGGAATCGAACCCGGGCCTCCGGGGGTGGCAGCTAATCACGCTAACCACTACACCACAGAGGCGGTCAAATATATGTATTTACTAAGAGAAAAGATGTTTACGAGCTAATGGATGAACTAATGATGATTCGAATCCAGAATAAGCAGTAGAAATGTAGTGGAAAGATGCTGAATTTGCAAAAAAGCTGATACGACTGTAACGGTTCAAATCCCGTTACAAACATTCCTCTGTATTATTATTATTATTATTATTATTATTATTATTGAAAATAACATTATTATTTTTTGATAGGCCCTACGATTCCATAATCTGACTTCGCTATGTATTAATTAATTATCGCTTGCTTCATTGTATTTAATTTATTATATATATGAGTGTGTCTGCATGTTAGCATTAAGATAAAGTAGAGTGAGATTTACTGCCTAATATAAGATATGGATATATATTTTGTGAAACAACTTTAACACGTTGCAGCACATGGTGCAATACTGTTACAGTAACTGTCAAGTCATCGCTCTGTCATTGTATTCATTTAAGAAGTATGAGATAATTTAGGGAGTTCCTAATCTGCCTGAGGCTATTTCAACACAATCTGTAACACCTGGGAGCTGGGTTTGAGATATCATGGACTGTTTTAACTATGACGTGGGTGTAATACCATGAGACAACTGGTGTCTATATAAGGAGCAGTAGCCTATCCTATAGCGGTTAGTCAGTTGGATGGACAGCCTCGAACAATGAAGTGTTGTAAACAGACGGATGGTGAATAGTGTATTGGATGGAGTCTTGGTTGAAGGTAGAGCAGTGACATGGATACGTAGTCGTCAGTGACCAAATGGATTAAATGTTCGGAGTGTGTTTCGTGTATCTGCTCGGTCGAGTTCGACCCTCAACTTCAGACCCCTAAATTAGTTATCAAGGTTCTTAAAACTGAAATTCATGCACAGAGAGGTAGCGTATTTTACTATCTACTAAATTTATTGAACTGTTATTGCTAGTTAATCACAAATTCCAACGCGTTTGAGTTTTCCACTCGACACCGCTTTTGCTAACGATCGTAACACACAATAACACCAACTTCTCACAGTGTAGTGTCGCTACAATTACCACCAAAACAAAACAAAACCGCAGGGCTCAACAGGCCCGAAGGGCTTTAGCCTACCAAGTGACCGCAGCTCAGCCCAAAGGCCTACAGATTACGAGGTGTATGGTTGGCACGACGAATCCTCTCGGCCCTTATTCGTGGCTTTCTAGACGGGAGACGCTTTCTCACTGTCAGATAGTCCCTCAATTGTAATCATGTAGGCTAAGTAGACCACGAAGCAGCCCTCAGATCGAGATAAAAATCCCTGTCTTGGCCGGGAATCTAACCCAGGTTATCCGGATAAGAGGCAGACACGCTACCTCTACACCATGGACAGTAACTACTAGTAAAATGTTTTCATTCCGTACCCTCATGGGGTATGGCGGGCCTCCTAGACAGTTACGTCCTCTTTCAGGCCAGGAGATGTGTTGCAGTGATCTGAGGTTCGAAGAAGGTGAGAGGGGAGCGGCCATTGCCCTTAAAAGGAACTGTACCGGCATTCGCATTAGCGAGGAGAATGGAAAACAACGGAAAACCATTCTCGGGGCAACCGACGATGGGACCAGCTCACCGCCTCTCCAATGCAGAGCTGTAAAGCCTAGGTTACTATTAACCAAAGCCGCTCTGCTCGGTTCCAGAATAGTTCACGGTTAGCAAGCTTCGTTAAACTTCGCGTAGGCGTCTGACGGACTCCCGATGAATGATTCGTCATCGACCCGCGACCGTCTCGTGATTGACGCACTCAAGGCTCGCCCCGAGACCGGCTCCAGACTGACTGGCGTGCGCCAGTTGCGCCCTTTACCCTCGGACACTCGCGCAAGGAATAGATGCAGCGTTACTCGCGCGGGCTACATATATAGCCCACACTGAATTTCAATCAGAATGACTCGTACGCGCTATTTTTAGGTTTCTTTGGTAATAGTATCTTAAATAGTAGTAAATATTAACATTCTAAGCCAACTTTGAAGACCATATGTAGGTTTTTCTTTTGTTGAGGAAATAGAAACCCGTGAAAAAAAAAATGTTTGCATCTCACACTAAGGAAAATCTACCATAGAAACAAAAATAAAAGAATCGCAGCTTTTAAATTTATTTACATACATACACAAACACTTAAATTAGAATATATTTGCATGGTAAGTAAATGAAAGCAACATCAGGTAAAAACACTGTCTTAGAGTTTCCGTGAGCATTTTAAGGAATTTTAGCACTCTATCAAAGCACGTATTTCTGTAGTATCGGTAAATTTTGCATCACGATCACGTTCAAACATGTCTCTTAATTCACCTATATGTTGCTGTGGTTATCATTTGTATTATATTGCTACCTATAAAAAGTTCTAAGCATTCAAGCTCAGGTTTCACGGTACGAGCAATTCCCTTATTGCCAGGAAAGTGCACGATAATATTATGGGCTCTTGTACGCAAATTAGTACATAGATGATCCCTTAGCTGCTTGAAATTGTCCATCTGAAATTATTGCTGCCGGTACCTGCGTCGTCATTTGTCGCTGGACACTCGGGCGGTGTATCTTCCTCACTGCTTATAGAGGACCTTCTTCAGATTCAGTTTGGTGTATTTCATGTGTAAGTATATCCTGTTCACTATCGTCACTATCGCCGCTACCAATGCTATCAGTTCTTTCATCTAACCACTGACTGATTTCAGAGTCATCTAGTTGGCCGCCTGCGGAGCGACGTTTCCTTTGCTCGGTCATTGTCAGCACTGAAACAGCAATGCTCGCGCGGGCTACTATTGTAGCCCAGACCACTTCTAATCCGTCTGGCGCCTGGGCGGTGTATCTTCCTCACTGCTTATAGAGGACCTTCTTCAGATTCAGTTTGGTGTATTTCATGTGTAAGTATATCCTGTTCACTATCGTCACTATCGCCGCTACCAATGCTATCAGTTCTTTCATCTAACCACTGACTGATTTCAGAGTCATCTAGTTGGCCGCCTGCGGAGCGACGTTTCCTTTGCTCGGTCATTGTCAGCACTGAAACAGCAATGCTCGCGCGGGCTACTATTGTAGCCCAGACCACTTCTAATCCGTCTGGCGCCTAAATGGTGCGCCTAGTCAAGCCGGAAAGACACTCGCTAGTTAAGTGAAACATTGGCAGGCAGCTATAGAGAGTATCAACTTTCCTATCAACGGATATACTCTGCACTACAACAAAATATATGGCTGGGCTACACCTGTAGCCCGCGCGAGTATCCAAGGGTTTATAAAGGCCTGCAGAAGATTCTAATTGTTCCCAATTCCATATCATTCAGGAGACTGGTCCATTGTTAATCAGCTTCCAGAAGGAGCTTCCTTGTCACGAGCCTCAACAATTCGCCGATGCTATTGTTTTGCTCGCTGCTAGCCCAGTCCACATTGTCGCTGCCCCGCCGGCATTCTTGTGTTCTGCCGACCGCTTGTAGCCTACTCGGTCTTCATTGCCACAATGACAACCATCACACAGAACTATAAAACCGAGCAGTTGCAATCCAGCCGGCGAGGTGAACGGACGTGAAGTGCTAATAGCGAGGGTTTTTTTTTTGCTATTGGTTTTACGTCGCACCGACACAGATAGGTCTTATGGCGACGGTGGGATAGGACAGGGCTAGGAGTGGGAAGGAAGCGGCCGTGGCCTTAATAAAGGTACAGCCCCAGCATTTGGCTGGTGTGAAAATGGAAAACCACGGAAAACCATCGTCAGGGCTGCCGACAGTTGGGCTCGAACCCACTATCTCCCGGATGCAAGCTCACAGCTGCGCGTCCCTAACCGCACGGCCAACTCGCCCGGTAATACAGTGAGTTACGAGAGCGTGGGTGTGAAATACAAGAATGGGACTGTCTATCGAGCAATACAGGTGTGCTATATATAGGGAGGTGCCATTGCAGGATAAAAATCAAATACATCCAAGATGTCGTCAATTCCCTTAATACAGCGCAAGTGGTGATGACGTTAGTAGTGGTTATGGCTCTTCTAGTGACTAGTAGTGTTGAAATGAACCCCGGCCCTGGAGTATCTTGGGAGGACAAGAAATGCTAAAGGAGTTAAGGAAATCTGTGGTGTGGTGGTTAGCGTGAATAGCTGCCAGCCACGGAGGACCGTGTTCAATTCCCGGCTCTGCCACGAAATTTGAAAAGAAAAGTGGTACGAGGGTTGGAACGGGATCAACTCAAGCTCGGGAGGTCAACTGAGTAGAGGTGGGTTCGATCCCCACCTCAGCCATACTCGAAGTGGTTTTCCGTGGTTTCCCATTTCTCCTCCAGGCAAATGTCGGAATGGTACCTAACTTCCAGCCACGGCCGCTTCCTTTCCTCTTCCTTGTCTATCCCTTCCAATTTTCCCATCCTCCCCACAAGGCATAGCATAGCAGGTAAGGCCACCTGGGCAAGGTACTGGTCCTCCTTCCCAGTTATATCCACAAACCCAAAGTCTCACGCTCCAGGACACTACCCTTGAGGCGATAGAGGTAGGATCCCTCGCTGAGTCCGAGGGAAAACGAACCCTGGAGGGTAAACAGATTAAGAAGAAGAAGAAGAAGCATTGTCGAACATAAAAGTATGCTATCGAGTCTAAAGGCAGGCAGAGTTTTAGAAAATGGTACTGTGGATGAATGCAATCTAATGCTGCAGTTCATTCATTCATTCATTCAGTTAATTCATAACGTCTATTGTAAGCAAAGGATAACACTGTTCCGAGTCGTGACATAAATTCTTTCATTAACACAAGCATGTTGTCGTGTACAATGTAACACTGTTAAAATAAAATTTTAAAAGCTTAAATTTATAAATTGGATGTAAATAGTGATCAGACGTAATTGTACTGTAATGTTAATGTAATAACTTAATAGATAAAGTGATAGTAACAAGACAATCATGTATCAAAAATAAACTGAATTGCAATAAATGATTACTCTCTCTCCACTTCATGGCGATCCTGAACTAACGGATGGGAGTATTCTATATTAAACCGAGCGCAGTGGCCGCGCGTTTTAACGCGCTGCGGCTATGGAGGTAAGCTCTGCATTCGGGAGACGAGTGGGTTCGAACTCCACCGTCGGCAGTCCTGTGAATCTTGTTCTTTATTTTTGTGGTTTCTCATGTACAGTATGTATGTATGTATGTATGTATGTTGGGTATTCAGCCCGAAGGCTGGTTGGATCCTCAACAGGTTCACCATTAGCTGTCATAGATGGCCTAGGTGTCACTGAAGAGGCGTACTAGGGAAATGAGTGAGGTAGTTTCCCGTTGCTTTCCTCGCCGAGCCAGAAGTTGCTATTGCACATCAGTCTGCCAAGCCCACTGAAATGCCTGCACCAACCGACCCTATGAGCGACATTTTCACATCATTCATAGCAGGGACCGGCTGCATAAGGAATGGCATTACTAGCATCGCTCATACCTCAGCCACTTTCATATTCCCAGGCCAATGCCGGAACGGTTCCCATTCATAGGCCACACCCGATTTCTTCCACCTCCTTACCCAATTTCATTCATTTCATCTTTATGGGCTCCTTAACTGAGGATGGCGACAGGAGGGGCATCCGGCTGTAAAACATGCCATATAATTTAATCTCATCTCATCCCCGACCCTGTATCAAGAAACGGGATTATGGGATAGACATGTATAGAACTATGAACTTACTTGCTTTTGGTACCATACTCAAGAGTACCCGAGAGCAGGGATCTGTGATAGCACATGTAGGCTTACATCCCTCATTTTCCTCCGCTTGTCGCACATTCTGGTAGGATCGCGGTTGCGAACTAGTTAACTTTCATGTACACTTGCCTCTGTTTTCCTGACGTCTACACACTATTGTGTGTTTCTGTAGTGGTTCGCAGTGTGTTGTGTTTTGTGTGTGTGCAAAGGAGAGAAAGGTGGGACAAACACCCAGACCCCGAGTCAGAGGAATTAACCAGAAGCGATTTTAAATCTTTGATCCGGACAGGAATCGAAACCGGGAACTTCTGAACCGAAGGCCTACACGCTATCCATCCAACCAAGGAGTCAGACAATTACATACCTGTTTAATACAATAATGTTATTGATTTTACGCCCCACTTACTGCGTTTATAGTTTTCGGAAACGCTGGGGTGCTGGAATTATGTTCTACATGAGTTATTTTATGTACCAGTAAATCTACCAACATGCTGGCGTGTCTGAGCACCTTCAAATAACACCAGACTGAGAGGGGATCGAACACACCCATTTGAGCTCAGAAGGCCAACGCTGTACCATTTGAACTACTTAGCCAGACCCATGACCTCTTTAATGCATTACTCTTCTATAGTAACATTTGGCGATAGTCCGACTCGTTGGCTGAATGGTCAGCGTACTGGCCTTCGGTTCAGAGGGTCCCGGGTTCGATTCCCGGTCGGGTCGGGGATTTTAATCGCTTCTGATTAATTCTTCTGGCTCGGGGACTGGGTGTATATGTCCGTCCCAACACTCTCCTCATCATATTCAGACAACATACTACACTACCAACCACCACAGAAACACGCAATAGTGCTTACATCCCTCCATAGAGGGTTGGCGTCAGGAAGGGCATCCGGCCGTAAAAACAGGGCCAAATCCACATGTGCGACGCAGTTCGCACCCGCGACCCCACAGGTGTGGGAGAAAGCGGCAGGAAAAGAAGAAGAAGTAACATTTGGCGATAAAACTATGTCACCTGTGCTTTTAGGTTATTCGTGCAGTTATTTTCAATCATTATACCATCTAGTCGTAGTCAGGAGAGTAGAAGATTCACAAACAACTGTTGAAACTCAGACTCCATCGCGAATGTATTTGCAGCAAATAATGCACCGAGGGATAAAAAAAACGTGTTAAAGCAACTACCAACATGTTACTGTGTTTGAAAATCTGACAACTAAAGGTACACATGAGACAGAAGGAAAACTAAATAAAAGTAATCCAAAGAAAATTAAAATAGAATCACTGCAAGGGCTTGAAAAAGAAAGAGTCAAAACTTTGCGAGTAGAGCCCACGTGTTACAAGTTTGATAATAGATTGTGCGAAACAATGTTTTTTTTTTTTTTTTTTTTTTTTTTTTACAATTTGCTTTACGTCACACCGACACAGATAAATCTTATGGCGAGGATGGGATAGAAAATGGCTAGGAGTGGGAAGAAAGCGGTAGTGGCCTTAATTAAGGTGCCTGGTGTGAAAATGGGAAACCACGGAAAACCATCTTCAGGGCTGTCGACAGTGGGGTTCGAACCCACTATCTCCTGAATTCAAACTCACAGCTGCATGACCCTAACCGCACGGCCAACTCGCTCGGTAAACAATGATTATCGAAACAACGGTAAACCCATCGAATTTCCCAAGATTTTAAAGTTTTAAACCGACATACAGACAATGAAGAGTGCAAAATGTGAATGCCAGTTAGAAGACACAATCATGACATTGTCCAGCTCCGTGGCTATATGGTTCAGGGGCCCCAGGCTCGATTCTCGGCTTGGGCAGGGATTATAGCCTTCATTGGTTAATTCAAATAGCTCGAGGGCTGGGTGTGTGCGCCATTTCCAGCATTAGAATTCTCATAGGCAGGTTCCCACTCTCACACAAGCTCAAAAGATCTGCACCAGACCTCTTCGGAAGCCACACGCCATTATTAATACTATTACGACATTATACTGTATTTTGAAATCCACAAAACACTATCACGAATTGACTAGTGATTACATTTACTGAAATTTGCCACATGATACTTACAAGCACTTCTACTTTATTTTTCTTATTTATCTGCAGTTTCAGTATAAAATATCTAGTTCCTTTTGAAACCTAGGTTTTGGAAAATTTATAGATAAATGATATGACTAAGTTTTCTCAAATTTTGGTGGGCGAGTCTCCTGCAAAGTGAAGGCCATAACATAGTGAAATTATCGCAAGGAACTTGTAGGAAAATGTAAGTTACTTTTATTTCCGTTTTATTTTCGTATTTCTATTTTCATGCACTTTTCGTAATTTTTTGTGTTAGTTGTTCAGTACTGTATTATATCATAGACATTGCTACACCGGGTGAGTTGGCTGCGCGGTTAGGGGCGCAGCCCTGAAGATGGTTTTCCGTGGTTTCCAATGTTCACACCAGGCAAATGCTGGGGTTGCACCTTAATTAAGGCCACGGCCGTTGCCTTCCAACTCCTAGGTCTTTTCTGTCCCATCGTCGCCATAAAACCTATCTGTGTCGGTGCGACGTAAAGCCACTAGCAAAAAAAAAAAGAAAAGAAAGAAAAACAACATTGCTACACTACTGCCAATACATGTTACTGCCGGGATGTTCCCTAATTGTATTTATTATTATTATTATTATTATTATTATTATTATTATTATTATTATTATTATTACCTCACGGTGTTGAGGTTTAGCAGAGCGCTCGCCATTGCGTCGTGGGTAGTGGACGTTTCGTTCCCACTTTATTCGAGGACGACACCGTTGTCGCTTGCCTCCATGTTGTACTTCCCAAGCCATAGTCTTACACTCTTCTCAGGTACCTCATCTCTGACGCATGTATTCTACTTCCTTCACGAGTAATGAATATTAACAACGTCGGCGTATGTAAGACATTGGGAAAGTATACCTAATGACAGACTGTCACTTTGGTCTTGCTGATTTCTCTTTTCCCAACGAAACTCCTGTTAATGGCATGGAACAGATACCCTGTTGCTCCAACTCCGTGGTTGATTTCGTTGTCGACCTTCCCGTCCTAGCTAATAATAATAATAATAATAATAATAATAATAATAATAATAATAATAATAATAATAATAATAATAATTACTGATTCAATGAGACGAATCGGGATCGGAGCATATGTAATTCCTGAAATGGAAATTCTCGTCCTTGGGATTCGAATTACACGTAAAATCGTGAATGATAATTACTTGATTTATTGTCCTGTAAAATTTCCAACTAGTTTCAATTCCAGCAAAGTTTTCAAGGTATGGTAATATATTTAAGCAGGCGAGATTGTAGTTTTACGTGACTATTGATATCGTGATCATAGCCACGGGACCTCCAAATTTACGGGGAATCCGAACTACATAGATGTGACTTTTCATTTCAAAAATCTCACATGCTCTGGCCGGGATCCGAACCACGGCCAATTTAGTGAGAAGACGGTGACATTACTCGACTATCACACCCCACATACAACTGTAACTTTTCTGAATGAAAGGAGTGAATGAATGAATGAATGAATGAATTTTCTAATCTCGCATCACAGTGAATACAGAAAATGTGTTGGCCTTTTATAAATTAGAAGTGAGGTTAAAGGGAGAATAACTGAGCGTTGCCAACCTCCGAGATGGTCAAAATCGCACAGTAGCACCAAAACTATCGTATTTTTTCAAGAGAGGATCGTACGACTTAAAATAACCATTAAAATATACTCTATTTAAGTCTTTTTACAGAAGCAATAGCTCACTTACGCAGCAGCTTGCTTCTCAGGAAGCTGACTCATTCGATTCTTGGTTAATAGGCTTTGTAATTTGTAAGGAAGTAGACAACGTGAGACATAAAGACATGAAGTGCCTTAGCTCATAGCTGGAAATCGTCATCGTTGTCGTCATGATCATCTTCTATGGAACCTCGAGGTACATTCACAGCAGAAGGTTCTGAAGTACCGGTACTTGAGCTTGTTGGCTGATTATACCACTGTGCTTTAGTCGTCCTTCTGAGCATGTTCTCCGAAGGTTTGATATCTTTACACGTACCACTGACTCGAACACACTGACCGTAGAAGTAATTAGCCTATTCCTGTTTTTGACTTTAATGAGTTTAATTTTGCTGAATATTCTTCCACAATCAGTTTTCGAGTGAGGGAGTGACAATACAGAGAGTGCAAATTCTAGAAGTACGGGAAACTCGTATCCACTAACCGTATTTTTCACCTCCTGTAACTTAGACCAAAATTAATCTACTTCAGAGAAGGCTTTAATATCATCATTGACGTTGGCAGAAGGTAATTTATTTCAGTTATCGTCAATCTGCTGAAGACAAAATATAATCCACTGATTACAGTACAGGCGCGAGACCGTGAAATAACTCAGAAAGGAAAGAGCCCATTCTTGGTAAATTCCCTTCGGGAGTATCATTATTCGAAAAGTCCCTCTATCTCTTTCGAGCTTGTTATCTATGTCAGAACATAATTTGCAAGAATAAAAGAAGGAACAAAAGGGAAAGGGAAAACAAGACAAACTTTACGATACGTCATAGGATCGAACAATAGGCGTACGATCCGCGGGTTGGATCGTACGGTAGTACACCGCATCGAATTACCGTACATGTACGATCCAGATCGTAAGGTTGGTAACGCTGGAATAACTGGATATTTTGGAATTAATGGCCAGAAGCAAACAGCTAGTCGGCATCAAAGGGAATATCAGATACAGAGACTACCAATAAGCGCCATTTCGCATTACCCTTGCTAATAAAAAGAGCAACCAAAACCTCTCCATTGAACAGTGAACATTAGTGCTTCCGTTCTGTAACCTGGCTTGAATATGAAACAGTCCGCATGTATGGCCCAAGAGGCATGTGGTGGAACCAGCTGTTCCGAGAGCAATCGACTTACCCATTTCACATTCGCTGCAACACACGAGACTGGAAGCCTTTCACAATTTCCCAGCATACTTAAGTGCTCAGCGTACGTGAAATGATTACATTATCCGGAAGGTAACGAATTAACGACCGAGTAGAGAAGGCTTCGGCTTAACAGTGGCTAATTTTACTACCCTTGCAGCTCTACATTCGGGAGATGGAGGGGCTGGTCCCCACCGTGGGCTGTCCTGAGAATGGATTTCATGCGGGGACAGTTCCTATTATAGACCACACCCGCATCCACCTCACCTTCTCCGCAAATCACATCGCCGATAAAAATCTCCCTGGCCTGACAGACGGTGTTACCGTCTAGGGAGCTCATCGGAGTGCGAAAAGAAAACTTGTAAGTAGTAATAACGAATTAACATGTTATTGGCTTTACGTCCCGCTAACTACTTTTACGGTTTTCGGAGAAGCCGAGGTGTCGGAATTCAGTCCCGCAGGAGTTATTTTACGTGCCAGTAAATCTACCGACACGAGACTGGCGTATTTGAGCACCTTCAAATGCAACCGGACTGAGCCAGAATCGAACCTGCCAGATTGGGGTCAGTAGTAAAAGATCAGTAATTCGAGTCCAGGGGCGAGTAGTAGCAGTTATCCTAGTGTCGTAGGATACTGTTAAATTTAAGTATAATTGTGTTCGAAGACTATCTATCTAGCAATTATGCTTCTAAGAATGTACCACATAAAACGTCTGTCACCGAGCTCGATAGCTGCAGTCGCTTAAGTGCGGTCAGTAACTAGTATTCGGGAGATCATGGGTTCGAACCCCACTGTCGGCAGCCCTGAAGATGGTTTTCCGTGGTTTCCCATCTCCACACCAGGCAAATGCTGGGGCTGTACATTAATTAAGGCCATGGTCGCTTCCTTCCCAGTCCTAGCCATTTCCTATCCCATCGTCGCCATAAGACCTATTTGTATCGGTGCGACGTTAAGCAGCTTGCAAAGAAACCGTCTATCAGCTAAGGAAATAAATAAATAAATAAATAAATAAATAAAATAAATAATATAACCTCAGGTACCGTGTGCAGTTATCTCCATTTTACGCCATTTTACGCAGTCTGCGTGTCAATTTCGAAGTTTCTCTTTACTTTACTCTAGCCGGGCTGATGACTCAGACGGTAGAGCGCTGGCGTTTTGAGCTCAAGATTGCGGGGTTGATCCCGGCTCAGTCCGATGATATTTGAAGATGGCTGAAATACGCCAGCCTCGTGCTGGTAGATTTACTAAGAAACACATTCGAAACAACTTTTGCGGCACCTTAGCGTCTCCGGAAACCTTAAAAGTAGTTAGTTGGCGATTAAAAATACATTATTATTATTACTGTTTAACCTATCAGATCCAGAGATACTGGAACTCTGCTGTACGACTAATTACCGAGTTTTAGTTAATTTTGTCGGTTAAGAACCTAATGTCAACTGAGGCATTTTACGTTCCGATATCGTACGATACGGAGGGAAGAATGGACTTCTTACTGCCCTTTAAAAATCCGACTATCTAAGGATTCAGAGGACGACTAAAAGAATTTCTACTAGATCCAAATTCGAACGGGGCTGTGTCGCGGTCACTGTCGCAAATTTTGACGTAGAATACGGGACCACGTGTTATGTGTTGTCGAAATAAAACACCTAGTCAGTATGGGATTAAAATGTTATTGTTTACATTTCTTAATTTAAATAAATTTAAACATTTTCAAGACAAACTCGATCAGGATCTACATCCATAAATTCCAAATCATTTTCCATTACTGAGGCACTAGATGTATTCAGCTGCATCTCCAGTAACACGGAACTCTCCTCCCGGCGATCAGTCACCTGAAGTTTGAAACGGTACCGATAAGCCTTTTGAAGCTCGGCATTGGTGATTTTGGACTTTTTCGGAATTCTGAAGAAACTTTCTATCCTTTATAATGCGGTTTTAAAAATCATTTAAAAGCCATTTATCGCCCATACTTCGCGACATTTTGCGTAAGACAAACATTTTTCACACTTCTTCGGACCACAATTTTCTCCAGCGGTCACTACTGATATATTTTCGTATACTTGTAGAAGCTACTGATAATCAAATGAAACTTCATAGGACATACTACCACGCAGGAATCCAGAGCTACACTAATTGAATAATGGAAATCAAAAACCACCTAACTCCATTTTATCATTTTCGAGGTTGATGGAAAAATATTGCAAGCGTAGCCTACTATCCATGTATAGCAAGGACCACCTCAATTTGAAAGTATCTAGTCAGCTATAAGCTGTTTATTATTTCGTGGAAATTACAAACGGAGTTATTCCATGGAGTTAGCAAGTTTCTGCTTTCCATTTAAATATTCTATCACATGCCAACAGCATTGGCCAACACAAGATGAGAATGACACAGAAACCATAAATTTCGACTTCCAGCGAAATCTCCCTCTTTCCATCACAAACGTTTGTGATGAATTCTAACTCAGGCAGATGTGGGTGTATAACTTTGGTGTAGATCAAATGTCAGACAATAAACAATTAATGTATATGTACAGTGAAGTTAAGGGCTATAAAGACTGCTGTGATGTTTGCAATTTTTAAAGGCACTATGGAAAGCAAAACCCACCTGATTCCAGGCTTATATAATATTTTTTAAAAATAAAAAGCTATCCAACTATCGTTATTTTTATATTAATAGTTTGTTTATATTAGGGTAATACTGCACTTTAAAAAAATCAAGATGATTCAATGGGGAACATGGCCATAAAATAATTTTTCGTCCCTGCTGTAAAATTTGGTTTACTGGAGTTAGTGGATCTTTTATTTCCACGATTCAAGTGTTATTATTATTATTATTATTATTAGCAATTTGGGTTTACGTCGCACCGACGCAGATAGGTCCTATGAAGACGATGGGACAGGAAAGGGCTAGAAGTGAGAAGGAAGGGGCCGTGGCTTTAATTAAGGTACAGCCCCAGCATTTGCCTAGTGTGAAAATGGGGAACAACGGAAAACCATCTTCAGGGCTGCCGACAGTGGGGTTTAAACCCACTATCTCCCGAATGCAAGCTCACAGCTGCGTGTCCCTAACCGCACGGCCACTCGCTCGATGATTCAATTGTTAGTCACGCGGCACGGTGATTTTAGTACCTCAAGATCGTGGCTGCACTGCATCACCCGATAACGCCAAACCGAGGGCAGATCCTTATTACTGGTTACAGTGGTCCTTCATCTTTAAAATGAGACGTTGAACTTTGTTGTCTAGAAATAATTTTAATTTTGAAAGTTCATGTTTTCATAATGCTCATCGGTCAAGTACGGTTCTGGAATCATACAGTAGATGTGTTCTATGACAAAACCCAAACAAGTCCATCCAATACCGTGAACGGTATGCAAAAAGACGAAACAAGATCGGCCGCACTAGAAAACACAGGAAGTTCGGGGAATCCCCGATATGAGGCAAGTTGATACTGTACTCTACACGACGTGCACAATAGCTGCTGATTGTCATGTTCACGGCTCGATGACTTCAGCATCCGAAATCACACGAAAGGAAGTGATGTGACAATACTGTTTTATTTTCCCTGGCTTTGGTCCAAAAGAAGTATTCCACAAACAGGCTTAAAAAAGAAAACACATGTGAAATCCTGGTCAAAGAGGAGTAAAAAATGTACGTTGTGGGAGTAGCTGTGAGAAATAGAGAGGATATGACAAAAGCATGCGAACAATAGCATCGTAAATTACGGCAATTTGACACGGACAATGTGACATCTACTATTATCATATTCTTTGAAGGTGAAACTGTAACTCACTTGGTTACAATACATTCACTGAAACTGCATGGGCTATATCGGAAGGCTTAATGATACGGGGCATTTTAAGAATTTTCTGTCTGAAAACTTTGGTGAACTGAGGTTTCAATTGACTGACGCCATGGTAGCACGGTCTCGGTCATATTACTGTTACGTTTCATTAAGTCTTTTCGCATTAATACGTCAGTCGAGTTTTCTCTTGAGAGAGTAAAGCAAATTTATTTACAAGCCGTCAACATCAAGATCAATTTAAATATATTATTATTATTATTATTATTATTAGTAATAATAATAATAATCTGAGCGAGTTGGCCGTGCGGTTAGGGGCGTACTCCTGTGAATTTGCATTCGGGAGATAATGGGTTCGAACCACACTGTCGGCAAGGACGTTTACGGTATTCAGCCGTAGTTTCTGACATTGTTGCCTCTGAGAATTACCAGCGAGAACGTTACAGGTGAATTTTCATTTCTTAACAATATGCATATTATTCCACAATCTTTTGTTCGACAGAAATAATCGTTTAAGAGTTTATGAACTATCTCACTCACTAACTAACTTCTACTCACCCCGCCAGCTGTTCATAAACTGGATTTGTTGTAACCGACAAACTATGATGGAAGAATATTTTGTATTTGTGTTTCAGTGCACTGAACATTCAGAGATTCTGTTCCACACACTTCGCTACAACTTATCCCACAATTATTATTTACGAAAACTTCCCTCAGTTGAAGACATAGTCTACTGAGTTGTTCTTTACTCCCACTGAATAGGATTACGGTGTGGGAAGAGTTAAAATGTTCATCACATTGCTAAAATTTCCCTCACCTATCGGATTTCCCCCACAATTCTGACGTTTATAATCCTAAATTTCAAATCTTGTTTCGCACTGTTAAAATACATTAAAACGCATAAATATGGACACGACAGGGTACCATGGAAGACTGAACATAAATTGCTATAGTATATTTAAGCTCACCGGACCAAAAAAGTAGCCACCCTAGTGCGCACGTACAGATGGATCGTTAAACCTGCGCAAATGGCGCAGCGAACGAGTCCCGAGCTCAACCACACGCGCACTGCCTCTACGTCAGCATAAGCCAGTAGCGATCAGTGAGACAATAATTCTTCAAGCGGACAGTGTACGTCAACATGGCTGTGACAGAGTGGCAAAAAGGGACAATCGTGTTTCGCAGTGATCATGGCCATACGGTGCGAGAAGTTGTTGGATTCGTTGGCGTTTCGCAGGGGACTGTTCAACGTGTCTACAAGCAGCGGTGCCACTACACGTGCCCAAGAAACGCATCAGAATTGAAGTCGGAAAAAGATCCTGATTGAGAGGGATCGGAGACGCGTGTCACGGCTTTTGAATCAAAATCGCTTTCAAACCCGACAGGAATTGCTGCAGTCAGTAAATGAAGGTCCATCCCAACCTGTTGGAGAGAGAACATTGCGACGGGAACTGCATGCAATGAACATTTGGAGTCGGTCACCTCGCAAGAGGCCATTGCTCACACAGGCACATGAAGCTGCGTGTCTTCAATGAGCTAGAATACATCGAAAGTGGACAGTAGCTGACTAGCGGAACGTAATGTGGCCTATATTGCAATGACGCACGTCGTCGACGACGACGACGACGACGACGACGACGACGACGAACCCGGTCTTTCATCGGCACTGAGGCGGAGCCTCAGGGCCGAGAAGTTTATGGCTTGTCGACCGATACCGGTCTTGAATGCCCTATCTTAAATTTATTCCCTGACTGAATGGTTTTTTGGGTTTCGGGTTAGAGACGGAGTTGGTGGTATCATGGCTGACCAGTGTGTGGCCTAGCGCAGTGCGCTGTCTAATTCAGGATAACCTTGGGTCTTTTGTGCTTGAGGCCCTCGGTTTCGTAGTTGCCGAGTGATGTGATGAGGGGATTACCCGCATGGGGTATCTTCTTGTAGAATTTTACAGCCATGCTCCGCCTTCTATCCCTGAGGGTTGCAATGTGGCATTCTTCATGAATGTCGACATTGCGCACATGCCAATCAGCACCCGTGATAAGGCGAAGTGCCCGATTTTGGACGGCCTGTACCCTATCCAAGTGCCAATCGGCGGCAAAGCCTCATATAGGATGCACCGAAGGCCAAATGAAGCATTTCATCCTCGATGTGTGCATGGTCGGGTTCAAGATGGAGGTGGGTCTGTGATGTTTTGGGGATGTTTTTTCCTTATCATGGATTGGGCCCGATCACTGAGGTGACCACTAACATGAACCAGTATCTTTATTTAAACGTTCTGGATGATCAGGTGTTGCCTTTGAGTCAACATCAGCATGACGCGTATGCTATTGTTACCCCGATTTTTCAAGATAACCAACAGCAACGTTCATCGGGCTGGACACGTATATGACTGGTTTTATAAACACTCCACCACCCTATAACATCTCGATTGGCCTACAAAATCACCTGACTTGAACCCCATTGAAAATCTGTGGGACATATTGGTACAGCAGGTAAAACGCCGACATCAGCATCCCCACAATTTGGTGGAATTGTGCGTTCAAATCCTCAGCGAGTGGTTTAACATTGATGTGACGTACCTGCACAACTTTGTGGTTTCCCTAACCGAATCCAAGCAGTTATCAAGTCCAGAGGTGGAGTTACATGGTATTAAATGATGCTTGTAATGATCTCTCCAGGGGTGATTAACTTTTGTCCGGTGAGCTTAATATGCCAGTGAGTGAGTTTCCTTGTTTGACATTGTTCTAATAAAGAATATAATAAACTTATCACTCGTATAAAGCGCCTGAGTTATGCTGAGATCAATGGGTACTGCTAACAATGAAAGAACTGCAGTTGACTTGTAAAGCTGACCTCACCATTGCAACTGCATTCCCAATTCTGTTGTTATTAGTTCTTTAGTTTTGACATATTTGAGTGGAAGTGAAGCTTTAATAACGAAAATAATTCATTTTTCAAATCCTAATAATGCAATTTGCAGGGAACTGTGTGTATTTTTATAAATATCGAATAACTTGAGAATCCTTCATATTATGAATTAAACAACCAAAGCAAAGTCACCTCCGTACAAGCCATGAAGGCCCTTGGAAGGTAAAGGCTTCCACCATTGTTAACCTCGACACGTGATGGGGTAGAGTGGTTAGCTCTACGCCCGGCCGCCTTTGCCACCAGTAACATGGTACTCATTTTTGGTGTAAGCTGAGTGAACCTCACGGCCATATGCACCTCCGGAAGTGGATATCTCGTTTCTTAAATTTTACGACTTCCTGACAGAGATTCGAACCCACGTCCTTCCGGGCGAACCGAGCACGCCTTTACCGCCTAGGCCAGGTAACCCCTAATTAAAGAACCAGCACATATAAATAAAAGAGCCTTAAATAACGCACTATCACCGCAACTGCTGGAGTGCTCCGGCTCGTCAGTTAGTAATCTGGTAGCAGTGTAAATATATATATATATATATATTTTTTTTTTTTGCTAGGGGCTTTACGTCGCACCGACACAGATAGGTCTTATGGCGACGATGGGAAGGGAAAGGCCTAGGAGTTGGAAGGAAGCGGCCGTGGCCTTAATTAAGGTACAGCCCCAGCATTTGCCCGGTGTGAAAATGGGAAACCACGGAAAACCATTTTCAGGGCTGCCGATAGTGGGATTCGAACCTACTATCTCCCGGATGCAAGCTCACAGCCGCGCGCCTCTACACGCACGGCCAACTCGCCCGGTGTAAATATTAAGGCCGGCCCCGTGGTGTAGGGGTAGCGTACCTGCCTCTTATCCGGAGGCCTCGGGTTCGATTCCCGGTCAGGTCATGGATTTTTACCTGGACCTGAGAGCTGGTTCGAAGTCCACTGAGCCTGATTACAACTGAGGAGCTATCTGACGGTGAGACAGCGGCTTCGGTCTAGAACGCCAAGAATAACGGCTGAGAGGATTCATCGTGCTGACCACACGACACCTCGTAATCTGCAGGCCTTCGTGCTGATCAGCGGTCGCTTGGTAGGCCAAGGCCCTTCAGGGGCTGTAGTGCCATGGGGTTTGGGGTGTAAATATCAAGAGTGCAGTTTTTGTGAAGTCCGAAGTATAATAATTTTGAGTGAATTAAAAGGCATATCGTCACGGAAGGATTCAGGGTTTGAGCAAAATTCGATGCATCAAAATGTACTATACGGAACGAAAGGGTTCGTACAATGAGTCCGCTCCTGATACCTCTTTTAAGCTAGGGGAAAGGGTAGAGTGACGAGGGGTATGTTGTGACGTCTCTTCCGCTTGCCTTTGTTCAGGGGCATATCTCACAAGACCGCATTTTGTGACCACTGACTTAGATAAAGAAAATAATACTGGGACTAACGAGAAGCACTGAACAGAAAATATTGTAATCTAGATATAGGCTACAGTCTGCCATTAACGTTGCCACGACAGCTTCCGGCTATACTCCAAGAAGGCGAGAGGCAGACGATCCTTCTCTGATTAATTCCATCTTCTTTTCCGAACGAATTCTTGTTCCATCTACTGTGCAGAATCCAAATGTTCTCAGTATGAAGGCTTTGTTATAAATTAATTAATATTTCCAGAAGCGATTCTGTTAAACCATAAATTTGTCACTCAAGTACCACATCATTATAATAATTCCTATCAAATAAGAGAGATGCCCCAGGAGATTTGAATGCATTATTGATCTTTAAAAGGTCAATATTTGTCTACCTTAGTTAAAAATATCGTACACAAATGAATAACTTCCCAGGAAAATGGTCCAAAATTATTTTTATAACATTACGTGAAAAGTTTTTTATGAAGGTCTTCTAGAACTTTCATGTAAGATTACGCTCATTCACAGTGAGCAGTCTGTATTACTTCTTCTTCTTCTTTCCCTTTTCCAAATTTATTGGAGTCAGCACGCATGTAGATTTAGACTAGTTTTTACGGTGGGATATCCTCCTTGACGCCAAACTTATATGAAGGCTATTCACTAATGTTTGTTTCTGTAATGGTAGTGCGATGTGTTATATGCAGATGAAGAGAACTGTATTAAGAACACAAAGACCCATTACCCAAGGTAGAGGAATTAATCATACACAGTTAAAATCCTCCGCCCATCCAGGAATCGAACCCGGGGTCCTTTGAACCAAAGACCAATACGTTGACCATTTAGCCAAAGATCCGGAAAGCGTGCAGTCAGCACTCTATGTCTGAACTTCAGGACATTCGCAGGTTTCTCATTCTCTTCTTTCTTGCCGATATTTCAAAGCTCTTGCCAAGCATGCACATTTGGAAACTTTCAGAACAGCCTACGTTCGATTGCCTTCATAAGCTTTATTAACCTCTCCCTATTCATGCGCGCTCCGAACTGCCAATATTTTTCGAATTAGACTAAGAGTTTCATCCTGGTATCAATATCGGCTTACCTTATAGCCAAGGTCTTAACAGATGATCGTTAGTAAAATGAATTTCAACACACTTAAAAAAGAACACATTTATATTCAGTAAAATGAAATAAAAGCAAGCTATCTCCGTTACAAGCCATGACATTCCTTAGATGAGTGAAATATGTAGACTTTCGGTATTCGTAACCTCATTACGGTACTGTACTTTGTTCTACGATTTTTCAGTGAAAATCGTTGTGAGAAAGAGTAGACGTCCCGAAAATCAAACTAGCCTTCAGAAGTTTAAATAAGAAGGTGTTTTTCCAGATAGGCCTAGGTGTTATGGCGACGATGGGATAGGAAAGGGATATGAGTGGGAAGGAAGTGGCTGCGGCCGTAATTAAGGTACAGCCCCAACATTTGCCTGTTGTGAAAATGGAAAACCATGGAAAACTATCTTGAGGGCTGCTGGCGGTGATCTCCTGAATATAAGGTTGCAGCTCGATGATGACTTTGATTTTAAGAGAAAAATCTTGATTATGAACCTACCGTTATGCTAATTGAAAAGACACTGTTCGAGGGATGAGTGTGGCTGATTAAAGAAAAAGAAGGACCGTGATGGGCAGGAAAATGGAAGACACTCTAGACCTTCAAATCCTAACACAGTCATAGAATAACAATTCAAAGGAGGTGGGAAAGGATACACAACAGGACGGAGATGGCTGAAGGTCCTGAAACTAATGGAAGACTTATCCGGGACCCATTCGCACCACGCTTAATGTGAAATGGTATTGCTATTGTATTAGTAGTAGTATCCAGCTTTTTGACTCGTTAATCAGCGTAGTGGCCTTCGATTCAGAGGCTCCAGATTCGATCCACGCCTGAGTCGTGTATGCTAACCTCGTCTGGTTAATTCTCCTGGCTCCGGGGCTGGATGTTTGTGTTTGTCCTAATATACTCCTCTTAACATACACACAACACACCTCACAACCAACTGCCACAGAAACACACAATAGTGAATACATCCCTAAATATAGTATTGGAGTCAGGAAGGGCATCCGGCCGTAAAAACGGCAAAATCCACGCTCATTTTGAGTGATGAAGATGGAAAAATAGCAGACAGTTCGCGCCTGCAATCTCACCAGGGTGTGGGGAAATTAAAATTAGATTATTATTATTATTATTATTATTATCGTTTTTCAGTAGAATGCATTCTTCTTCCTTTATTCATGGGCTCTCTTTAAATGTTCCTTTTTAGCGTCGACCTCGAAGATCTTTTGCTACCACGTGTTTTCCTTCATCACCACCTAGTTATACCGGCTCCCTTCAAAAAGTTGCAGGTATTCCTTATTGCATTAATTCCGTGCTTCTATAAAGAAATGTTTCAGCAAATAGATTGCATATCCTTACGATTAACCGATGCTCTGAGTTTCTCTGCAGCTGAGTATGCATGTCCTGTCTGGTTCAGGTCAGCCCATACGAAGCGGGTGGATGCAGCCATTAATGGAACATGTAGAATAGTAAATGGGTGTCTGAAACCTACTCCCACTGACAAACTCTACTGCCTGGTTGGTATTTCTCCTCCAGACATTCGGCGAGAAGTGTTTGCAAGGCAAGAGAGGTGGATTTCACAAGCAACCACCCGTTATTTGGACATCGACCTCCACCCAGAAGACTGAAGTCCAGGAAAAGTTTTCTCAAAAACCAACAAGAACAGCACGTTGTGATAGGTGGCGAGCAAAAATGGAGCATCTTTGTGATTGGATGGTGCCTTCTGAATCTCCACCCCCGGGTCATCATTTGGAATGGGCAACCTGGAAGGCACTGAATCGTTTGAGGAGTGGAGTAGATAAATCCAAGGATAACCTAAAAATTGGGGTTATCTGAAAGATCAGTCAGACTTCTGTGATTGTGGGGAGCAGCAAACTACCCAACACCTGTATGACTGTCAGTCCTGCCCTGTTCGTTGTACACTTCAGGACTTGATTCAAGCCACTGAAGAGGGAATTTTTGTTGCCCATTTCTGGGCAGACATTGTGTGAAACATGTTTTGTGACATAAAATGTACTTTGTTTTGTTGGTATGGAATACCTTATTTATATTTTAAGTTGTTTCAACACTCTGACATATAATAATAATTTCGTGTGGCTATTTCTAGCCGAGTGCAGCCCTTGTAAGGCAGATCCTCCGACGAGGGTGGGCGGCATCTGCCATGTGTAGGTAACTGCGTGTTATGGTGGTGGAGGATAGTGTCATGTGTGGTGTGTGAGTTGCAGGGATGTTGGGGACACTACAAACACCCAGCTCCCGGGCCATTGGAATTAACCAATGAAGATTAAAATCCCCGACCCGGCCGGAAATCGAACCCGGGACCCTCTGAACCGAAGGCCAGCACGCTGACCATTCAGCCAACGAGTTGGACCACTCTGACATGAAATAAATAAATAGTACATTGCTCTCGAGTTGACTGTGAAAATTCCGACCAGTACATGCCTCACCATAACATAAAGCACTGCAGGGAGGAACATGTTTTATGTGAGGTGAAGGGACGGCCTGAACACGAAGTCCATTCTCTACCCTCAAGAGACTAGTGACGACTAACGACCGTATGGTTAATTTTATGATCCATCGTAACTCATTTCCTCCGAAGAGACGTTCATAGGCCGTAAAGAACGCTCCATTCGAGCTACAAGATTCAGCCGGAGATCGAAGACGAGGGACAAGAGTGACTGGAATGAGCAAGGAACAGAGTACACGCGCCGATAAAATGGAAGAAGAGACCAGTTTACCTTTTCTTATCAAGAACGGGAAATAAGGCCTTCGGATTCATTCGCTGAATAACTAAACTCCCGTTAGTAAGTCTAGAGAAATGAATAATAATAAAAATAATAATAATAATAATAATAATAATAATAATAATAATAATAATAATAATAATAATAATAATCCGTGCCTGATCAGCTTGCGTTGGGGTTTGGCTCTGAATTAAGTAAGAGCTAAACATAACCCTGCGTGAGACACTGGGATGGGGGGCCTCAACCCCGACACGGTGAGTCCCAATGGCTGATAGCGGAAGTTCCTGAAGATATACAGGGCAGATGTGAATAAGACATAGCCAAATTAGCACCCGCGGATCAACTGAGGTAATGGGAAAATGGTCAACGGCCTCGAAGGCAGAAGAGGACATAGGGTGGCAGAGGGGACGGAAGAGCCACCTCAGATCCACTTCGCGTCTGACTTGCAGCAAGCGGCAATGTGGTCAGCGTCTGATCACCAGAGGTGCGGCTGGAAATTCATGTTCCGGAACTCACCACTCCAGTCATAAGAACTGGACCTAGGTCCAAACTTGTGATAATCAAGTACAATGAGGCGTGTTAGAAATCAAACTTTTACCCCAAGTGGTAACCAATCCACTGCTGTCAAGAACAGTACAGCCAGACTGTCGGAGTCTGGACTGATTGCAAAAAGAGGGAGTCGGAGACCTCTGGCCAATTTCGCCCAAACAGCTAAACCTTTTTCATACGAACAGGAAAATTGTATGAACTAGAACAAACCTTAAACGAACAAGAAATACTTTTTTTTTTTTTTTTTTTTTGCTATTTGCTTTACGTCGCACCGACACAGATATGTCTTATGGCGACGATGGGATAGGAAAGGCCTAGGAAGTAGAAGGAAGCGGCCGTGGCCTTAATTAAGGTACAGCCCCGACATTTGCCTGGTGTGAAAATGGGAAGCCACGGAAAACCATCTTCAGGGCTGCCGACAGTGGAGCTCGAACCCACTATCTCCCGATTACTGGATACTGGTCGCACTTAAGGAAATACAAATACTGGCACTACAAGGCACAAGACTGACTGACGAAAATACAATGGATTTCGGGAACTACAGACTAGTCAAAAGTAAAACAGACAAACGAATTCTGAAGAACACGCCAATTTTAGGAGTCTTTTTTGCAATCAAGAAAAACATACTCAACTCAATAACAAATGTGAAACCTGTAAACGATAGACTAATGACAATCACCGTAAAGTATGCAAATAAAACATACAAACTAATTAATGGACACGTGCCAATGAATGAGGACAATAAAACATACCGCGAAAAGGTAGACAAATCCTGGGAAACTCTAGAAGAAAGAATATCAAAAATTCCTCCAAACCGCGTCAAAATCTTACTAGGCAACTTCAATGCACAATTCGGCAAAGAAAGAAAAAACACAGAAAAATAATAGGAAAATTACCAGCACATAAATGGACCAACCAAAATGGAAGGAAGTAATTTAAACAAAATATTAGAAGAATTAAGAGAGAATTTCATTGTTGTTTTTGTTGTTGTTGTTGTTTGAGTCATCAGTCCATAGACTGGTTTGATGCAGCTCTCCATGCCACTCTATCCTGCGCTAACCTTTTCATTTCTACGTAACTATTGCATCCTACATCTGCTCTAATCTGTTTGTCATATTCATACCTTGGTCTGCCCCTACCGTTCTTACCACCTACACTTCCTTCAAAAACTAACTGAACAAGTCCTGGGTGTCTTAAGATGTGTCCTATCATTCTATCTCTCCTTTTCGTCAAATTTAGCCAAATCGATCTCCTCTCACCAATTCGATTCAGTATCTCTTCATTCGTGATTCGATCTATCCATCTCACCTTCAGCATTCTTCTGTAACACCACATTTCAAAAGCTTCTATTCTCTTTCTTTCTGAGCTAGTTATCGTCCATGTTTCACTTCCATACAATGCCACGCTCCACACGAAAGTCTTCAAAAACATCTTTCTAATTCCGATATCAATGTTTGAAGTGAGCAAATTTCTTTTCTCAAGAAAGCTCTTCCTTGCTTGTGCTAGTCTGCATTTTATGTCCTCCTTACTTCTGCCATCGTTAGTTATTTTACTACCCAAGTAACAATATTCATCTACTTCCTTTAAGACTTCATTTCCTAATCTAATATTTCCTACATCACTTGCCTTCGTTCGACTGCACTCCATTACTTTTGTTTTGGACTTATTTATTTTCATCTTGTACTCCTTACCCAAGACTTCATCCATACCATTCAGCAACTTCTCGAGATCTTCTGCAGTCTCAGATAAAATAACAATATCATCGGCAAATCTCAAGGTTTTGATTTCCTCTCCTTGGACTGTGATTCCATTTCCAAATCTCTCTTTGATTTCCTTTACTGCCTGTTCTATGTAAACATTGAAAAGGAGAGGGGACAAACTGCAGCCTTGCCTCACTCCTTTCTGGATTGCTGCTTCTTTTTCAAAGCCCTCGATTCTTATCACTGCAGACTGATTTTTATACAGATTGTAGATAATTCTTCGTTCTCGGTATCTGATCCCTATCATCTTCAGAATCATAAATAGCTTGGTCCAATCAACATTATCGAATGCCTTTTCTAGATCTACAAATGCCATGTACGTGGGCTTGTCCTTCTTGATTCGATCCTCTAAGATCAGACGTAAAGTCAGTATTGCTTCACGTGTGCCTACATATCTTCTGAAGCCAAATGATCTTCTCCCAACTCAGCTTCTACTTGTTTCTCCATTCTTCTGTAAATAATACGTGTTAAAATTTTGTAGGCATGAGATACTAAACTAATGGTGCGGTAGTTTTCACACCTGTCAGCACCGGCTTTCTTGGGAATAGGTATAACAACATTCTTCCGAAAATCGGATGGGACTTCTCCTGTCTCATACATCTTGCGCACTAAATGAAATAACCTTGCCATGCTGGTTTCTCCTAAGGCAGTCAGTAATTCAGAGGGAATGTCATCAATTCCAGGTGCCTTGTTCCTATTGAGGTCACTCACAGCTCTGTCAAACTCTGACCTCAAAATTGGGTCTCCCATTTCATCAGCATCAACAGCCTCTTCATATTCCAGAACCAAATTATCTAAATCTTTACCTTGATACAACTGTTGGATATGCTCCTGCCATCTTTCTGCTTTGTCTTCTTTCCGTAGAAGTGGCTTTCCATCTGAGCTCTTAATATTCATACACCTAGATTTCCTTTCTCCAAAGGTTTCCTTGATTTTCCTGTATGCAGCACATACCTTACCCAGGACCATACAGCCTTCGACATCCTTGCACTTCTCCTTCAGACATTCTTCCTTAGCTACCTTGCACTTTCTATCCACTTCATTCTTTAATCGCCTGTATTCTTTTCTGCCCTCTTCATTTCTAGCATTCTTGTAGTTTCGTCGTTCATCAATCAGGTCTAGTATCTCCTGAGTTATCCACTGATTCTTAGTTGATCTTTTCTTCCTTCCTAACATTTCTTCAGCAGCCCTACTGACTTCATTCTTCATGACTCTCCACTCTTCCTCTATAGTGTTTCCTTCAGCCTTTTCATTTAGCCCTTGTGCAACATGTTCCTTGAAACAATCCCTCACACTCTTTTCTTTCAACTTGTCTAGATCCCATCTTTTTGCACTCTTTCCTTTCTTCAATTTCTTCAACTTCAGATGGCATTTCATGACCAACAAGTTATGGTCAGAGTCCACGTCTGCTCCTGGGAAAGTTTTGCAATCCAACACCTGTTTCTGAATCTCTGCCTAATCATAATGAAGTCTATTTGATACCTTCCGGTGTCTCCAGGTCTCGTCCATGTATACAGGCGTCGTTTGTGGTGTTTGAACCAAGTATTGGCAAGGACTAAATTATGATCAGTGCAGAATTCAACCAGCTGACTTCCTCTTTCGTTCCTTTGTCCCAATCCAAATTCTCCTACTGTACTACCTTCTCTTCCTTGGCCTACCACTGCATTCCAGTCTCCCATCACAATTAGATTCTCGTCACCTTTTACATATTGTATTAAATCATCTATCTCCTCATATATTCTTTCGATTTCTTCATCATCCGCAGAACTAGTAGGCATATAGACCTGCACTATTGTGGTGGGCATTGGTTTGGTGTCTATCTTGACGACAATAATTCTTTCACTATGCTGGTCGTAGTAGCTTACCCGCTGCCCTATTTTCTTATTCATTATTAAACCAACTCCTGCATTTCCCCTGTTTGATTTTGTGTTGATAATTCGGTAGTCGCCTGACCAAAAATCTTGTTCTTCCTGCCAACGTACTTCACTTATACCAACTACATCTAACTTTAGCCTATCCATCTCCCTTTTCAGGTTCTCTAACCTACCACAACGATTCAAACTTCTAACATTCCACGCTCCGACTCGCAGAATGTCAGTATCCATCTTCCTGATGATCGCCCCCTCTCGTGTAGTCCCCACCCGGAGATCCGAATGGGGGACTAGTTTACCTCCGGAATATTTTACCCGGGAGGAAGCCATCATCAGTACATCATTCATACAGAGAGAGCTGCATGTCCTCGGGAATTAGTACGGCTGTAGTTTCCCGTTGGTTTCAGCCGTGTAGCAATATCAGCACAGCTAAGCCATGTTGAGTATTATTACAAGACCGTATCAGTCAATGATCTAGACTACCGCCCTTGCAACTATCGAAAGGCTGCTACCACCCTTTCGATGAACCATTCGTTAGTCTGGTCTCTCAACAGATACCCATCCGATATGGTTGCACCTGCGGCTCGGCTATCTGCATCATTGGGACACGCAAGCCTCCCCACCGCGGCAAGGTCACATGGTTCGCAGAGGAGGGAGAATTTCATAAGGATATAATAAACTCTATAGTAATTAATTATCATAACGCCAATTGTAGAGACTAGGAAGCCGTGGCCTTAATTAAGGTACAGCCTGGTGTGAAAATGGGAAACCACGGAAATTCATCTTCAAGGCTGACGGCAGTGGAGTTCGAAGCCACTATCTCCCGAATGCAAGCTCCCAGCTGCATGACCCTAACCGCACGGCCTCCTTGCTCGGTGGCAGTGAATGAATAAGGGTGGCTACACAAAGTATCAAACGAGCTGATAAGTTTTAAAACAGAATGCCTCCTAGACGGGCAGGCTTGACCTTTGCGAGCTGGATCTCACTCGCCTTTGCATGTGTCTAGGCAGTACTAAATATTCGGGACCTTTTACGTGAAATCCGACAGTAAAAAAAATAGTGTTTTTAATAATATACATAATATACATAGTTATAAAAAATGTTAATTTTTTTTCCGTATTCAACTATGGGAAAGAGTATTTGAATACATCAGTGCTTTTAGGTTCGGCAACTGAATAAATCTGTATCGTCAAAGTTTTGATTCCGTGAATGGTATACAAAACAAATTAGAGATTGGGCTTCCACAATAATATATCTTAGAAAAAATGTAATTGCAGATAATAATTCCTGCATAATACCAGCTTCTCCTGTTCAAGTCTTCATTGTATCAAATGTTGAATCTATATATTATCGACAGCCAACATTTTACAGAAATATTATGAATAGAACACAATCAAATAGATTTATTTTGTCTGGCAAGATGAAGGTCATTAGACCTTCTCTTCCATGTAATTACAAAATACAATATTTAACTGAGCAGAATTAAGAGAAATAGACTACAAATGAAGCATCTTAATGATCTTTATTCCTTTACAGTTATACGGATAATATTATATAATATTATATAATATTATATAATATTATATAAAATACAGTAACTTAATAACTAACTGTCTTAGGAATTTAGTTATTTAACATGTTCTGAAAACATATGTATTAAATTTTACCGACTTCCCCACATTAAAATAATATTTTGAATGCCACTACGGTTTCCTCCTCAAAGCAAAAAATGGTGGGGGGAGTTGTCTTCATGTAATTGTGTGGAAGTAAACTTACTGTAATTGCTTAGTTTTGAAACTCGCGCCTGATCCTATACAACTCTACACGCACTCCAATCAGCGCACTTTATGAGTAACTATGTGCTTCTTCGAACTCAACTTTATATTAGTAATTATTTGTTAATGGTTTATTTGTTTACCATTCACGGTCCTAAATATTTGACAATACCGAATCATTCAGCTGCCGAAATTGTAAGCATTGCTGTATGAATACATTCTTTTCCGTTGTTGAATAAAAATAAAAATGTTTAATAATTATCTCAACAATATCGTGAACGCATTATTTACATGATCATTAAAACACCTATATTTTATGTGTGAAAATAAAACCTCATTCAATATTGTAACATCCAAGGATAACCGAAATATGGGTCACGAAAATCCACGAAAGACAATATTATACGATAGATATAACATTTTCAAGCATCAAGGTGGAAGTTAAATTTCAGGCTGAAAGCTTTGATTGAAAAAGATGCTGAATACATGGAACAAAACTGCCGTTTGATATAACAGTGTTACATTTTTACATTAGCTAAAGATTTCAGTATATATAAAAAATAATTTCAGTTTTATGTACTGCAATTTATGGAAACTGAAAACTCGAAGCAGTCAAGGTAGAGGTAAAATTCATGTTGAAAGCTTTGAGTGAGAGAGACCTGCTGAATAGAACAAAACGACCGCTTTATATAACAGTATGTACTGTGTATCAGCTAATTCTAACTGCTCATTCCCCACAAGAGATAATACGTTTTGCGTCACCTGTACAGGACATAAATGATTTATTAGAATTGTTCAACCATAAAACCCTCATTTGGATGTATTCATTTATTTGTATTATTACTACGACTGTATTCAATAAAACCCCATAGAAACTTGTTCCCCTACTAAGCTGTTATTCATTAACGGGACAAAGGGTACTCGGCAATTAGATTCTGAATAATAAAGTTGTGTGGCCCTGGGTTCATTAATACGGAAATATTTCAGTACGTTTTCCTCAATGGTTGTTTCTAGTTTTCTCCAACAACATTCGAATGCAGGTCACCACACAGTTCACATGCATAAAAGCTGAGCTTAGGAAAAGACAGAAACTCTTTCCGTTCTATGCATCTGCATGCGTTTCTTAGCGGCAACATTAATTAAAAACGTTCATTCTAAACTGGCATTTCCTAAACATAGCAGTCATTCACGAAGCCTTTTTATGATAATTTCTTTTTATAATCACAATATTTGTGTCTCTGTAAGAACTTGCTCATCAACGAACTCGCTACATAAATACAATGTTTCGCAATCGATTTACCTTCACAAGGTCACAGATGTGCATAGACTTCACAAAATCTTCAGAAATAAAGTATCTTCCAATAAATGAACAAGAAGAAATGACAGGTCTATAGACTGATAGATCATGATGATTAAAAGTGAAGAAAAAAGAAAATAAAAACATGTAGATATACTTCGGTTGTTAATCAAGGACTAAATATCCCGTCTGTACGGTAAAAATAATTTGTGTCATTTCTGAGAACATACGGTACTTGTTTATGATGCAGTTTTCGAGTTTTTTTTTACTATTTGTTTTAAGTCACACCGACACAGGTAGGTCTTATGATGACGATGGGATGGGAAAGGCCTAGGAGTGAAAAGGAAGCAGCCATAGCCCTAATTAAGGTACAGCTCCAGCATTTGCCTGGTGTGAAAGTGGGAAACCATGGAAAACCATCTTCATGGCTACCGACAGTAGGACTCGAACCCACTATCTCCCGGATGCAAGCTCACAACTGCGGGCCCCCAACCGCACGGCCAACTCCCCCTGTGTTCTCGACTTCGACTGAAGGTTAAACCACAAAATATGCTTAGGAGATTATGCAGTAAATAGTAAATTAGTACCGTAATTAATAGGGAACGGATTTTTGTGAAAATAAATATATATATTATAGATAAAAATGACCTTAACTATGACAGAAATTCAGAACTCTAACACTGTAATCTATATATGAACTATTATTTCACATGGAAATATTTTTTAATTTCTTATGTAAATCAATATTTTGAATAAGAAAACAAACTGTTTTTCTTTGTTCTAACACATAAATTGTTTTTGTTTGATCTAATTTCTAAATTAAAAAGCTCATGTTACATATATTTTTCGTGTTAATGAAAGCGCGTTGCGAATGAACTTCGTTGTTGCGAAGTGAATGACTAACGTTGACCACACGTGCTAGCTTCCTTTTCAAAGGGGAATCCCTCACGAGGTCAGATGCAATGTGATGCGCACGGAGCGATGTCTTAGGGTTGATTCACACTAAGGGTACGATCACGGAACGCTCACGCCACGGTCGCGGTCCAGTCAGATATTATTGAACTGATTTGATGGGAACTGTACACACTAGCGATCACAGTACGGTCACGGTACGAGCACGAGCAAACAACGATCTTCCCAAAGAATATTTGACCGGAGCGTGATCGTATCGTTCCATGAGCGGACCGGCAGTGTGAATACACCACGTGCAAGCAACGCACATGCGAGCGAGCGTACAGTAGTGCCTGCGCTTTTCAGTCCCCACCCCAGCTTTCAGTTGCACGCTAGTGTGGTATCACTTTTGGTACTTTTCTAGATTTTTAAAGAAGTGGCAGCTTGAATCCGCTTTATCCGGGACTTTTTGCTTCATATTAACATGAGTAGAAGTAAATGTTGTTCTACGTGGGATTTTGAGAAAGGTAAATAGTACAACATATCTCATGCATTTAATGTGTCTATTGTATTTACAAATTACTGTATGGTGTTAATGACATTTCATTATTGCATTTTAAAAGGTTGTGACTAACCATTAGTACACAATTTTTTAAAAAAAATGAACTGAGACTACGTACAACATAAGAATACATCATTTGTATACACTTGAAATTCAGTGTTCCTTTGCAGTTAGAATACAAATATGAAGTTAGATTAATAGAGAATAACACATGAATTTTTATATCCTTTTCAGATGAGACATTGATTGAACTGGTAAGGAGCAAGTCCATGTTGTGTGACATTAGTTCATCACGTTACAGTGACAATGTTGCAAAAAGGAATGCCTAGCAGGACATTGCAGTTCATTTAAAGCTTGAAGATGAGTAAGCTTATCCATCTGAAAGTGTCAGATCTTATCATATTGCTAAAATACAAGTCCATCTGGTGAATTCGGAAAGCTTCTGAAGGTAACTATGTTCATTCCAAAGTACTGTAAAAATTTACTTTCATCGTTCATCAAATAAGGAAAGAGAGTATAATTTTCTCCTTCATTTTTCCTATTAATTAAACTTGGATGTATCCAACATGTCCTCCTTTTACATTTTTTGTTCACATTTCTTCTTTCTTCTTCATCATCATCCAGGACAATCGCAATAACTGCCAACTCTCTTGTAGAGAACTCGCCTGATATTGTACAGCAGGGCCTCTCAGGGTGCATGCGCGTGGTGCATGCACTGTGCACGGTGCAAAAGACGACTTGGCTTGGTTGACCAGAGTGCAGACCCCCCACTCCTCGATTTGGAGCAATAGCGCTGTCTCTCTCTTTCCTCACGCCTGTCTCGCTCGCTCCCCCTGTCTCCTTCTCCCCCACTTGCGCCGTAGCGCTCCAAATCCGGGCTGAGTTGAGCCGAGTATAGCCGAGTAGAGCCGAGCATAGCCGAGTAGCCCAGAGACGAAGCGTTGATCCGAGCCATACCGAGCGGCACCGATGCACAGTGCACGGAGCTCTTGCGCCTCGCTCTGCACGTGTGAGATTTTGGGCGTTTGAGAGGCCCTGTTGTACAGCAACAACGGCCTGATCTCAACTGAGTGGTCAAGACCGGAGCTTGCCCATAGGCTGCTCGTCTAATGTGAATACCTAATGTCTGTGATCGGACTGTGACCGTGGCGTGAGCAGACCGTGATCGTACCCATAGTGTGAATCAACCCTTATTCTTCAGTTCAGTCAGTCATTGCCCTTGGAAAGTTAGAACCACACTTTTGTTATAGTACCGGTATATTAAGTGAAGTGATTGTGATTGGTGATATAATGCCGAAAGGGAAGTCAAGTACAAATGTTCTCGTTTACAGCAATATGTTGCTGAATTTATTTTATTCATTCATTCATTCATTCATTTATTCAATCACAAGTCCTACAACATTTAGCAGAAAATAAACATAACATAGCCGCTTCACGTACTACCCAGAGACAAGTCATTTTAGGCGAAGCAGCTTCCTCTTCATATATTCCAATTTCAAAAAAGTTCCGAATGTTACGCAAATTAATGCAAAAGTTGACAAATTTAAATACCTTGGTTGTTGGATATCAGATGATTTAAATCAAGATCTCAAAATTAAGACCCGTATAGAAAGGCAAGGTCAGCATTCAAGAAATTGAAGGCTTTACTGTGTGATGACGCCTTAAACTTCAAACTGAGACAGCGCATGGTTAAATGTTATGTTTGGTCAATTTTGCTTTATGGAGTTGAAGCTTGGACATTGAAAACGACCACCATAAAAGGGTGGAAGCTCTAGAAGTGTGGTTTCATAGACGAATGCGAAGTGTCTCCTGGGTAGAGCACGTCTCTAACGAACAAATATTACAGAGAGCAAACTCTAAAAGAGAATTACTAATCGACATCAAATGCAGGAAAATTGTGTACTTAGGGCATGTGTTACGTGGTGAAAGATATGCAGTATTACACCTCATTTTAAAGGACAAAATCGAAGGACAGCGAGGAGTAGGCAGAAAAAGAACGTCATGTCCCAAGAACATCAAGACTGGACTGGAATACTGATTGCTAACTTCCGGGAGACTGGGCAAGACATCCAGAAGAAGAAGAATGAATCTACATTAAGAAAATTACATGTGCCTGCGTGTTACGAAGAAATGCTAGACAAGATCAGAGCAGAATGTGAAAAAATGGTAAAGCATGGACGAATCACCAGACTCTAGCGGTAGGAAAGTGGTAAAGGTTTCTTCCGACCGTACGATGCGCGTGTCGAAACTCGCTCGGAGCCCAGTAATTTCTAAGGATTACGGCCTATTACAGAACATCAAGATGACCAATTATGTGTAAGGAAGGCGCCACATCTCCACAGCTGAGGACATATAAGCTCGGAAACATAATAAATAAGCCCCTCTCTTTAATTATTATTCCGTATTGCTGTATAATATTTTCGTGAGCTGCAAGTTAAGTGTCTTCGTCAAGATATTTGTTCAACGTGGTCGTACTTGATAAATTTCTAAAGCTGTTTGTGTTAGTTTCAGCAACCATCGAAACTCAAGAAAGAAGAGCACCTCTACATTCCACGATGATCGTCTACACCAGGATGCTTCGCTTATCTTCAAGAGAAACTAATAATTCACCTATGGAATGGACTTAGCTGTCATCATGCCGTGCTAAGTGTAGGCACGTTCTAATATGAGGGAGAAAGCCGCTCGGACGACCTGCACATGTGAGCAGTGTTAACCACCTGAGAAGAGATCGAGTCTCGTCGCAAATTTAAGTACACCTTTGTAATATTATTACTGCCCATCTGTGTAGAAGTAGTACGCACATCTTCATTTGTATTAATATTTCTATTAGATCAGTGCAATTTTGCAATATCTTTATACTTTATTCTTCTAGTGTTATGGTAGTGTTGGTACATTGAGTGTGAACGTAATTTGGATTCTATTAGTGTAGTTTGCTCCAGAATGTTTTCCGAGAGTATTTCTAATTTCCATGCAAATGCTTAAACTTAATATTTAAAAGTGTTGAACCTCTCGGATAAAAGATAATTTAATTAAAATAATTTCAGATTTATGAAGTCGTGTGGGACAAATTTACGTTGTGTCTTATAGGACAAATTTCAGTGAGCATTTCATCTCATGCATTTCTGTGGATTTATGCAGGATACTGTCGTCGAATTCAGAGTTAAATTCAGATTTATGGTAGAACCAAAAATCACCACTAATAATAATAATACAGTTTTAAGCCGGGTTAAACAAAATATTAACGGTCATGAGTGATAAATAATATTTGCTGTCCCTGTGAGTTATTGAGTGTGTGCTCTGTTTATGAATTATGAGCCTGGAATACTGCGATCCTGTAGGATTAATTTGTGGATTATTTTGGAGAAGCATGTGTCTTGGGTTACCATGCGTTATGCGAATTTTGAGCACGTGTTAAGTGATATTTATGAGATTTATGGATAATAATACATTTATCGTGACTCACTGACCACGTGTCCGGTGACAATGACGTTTAACCTTACTAATATGCTTGATAATTGTTGACCAGTTCTTCTGAGTATCAAACTGCTGAATTTTATTTGATCGACGTTGTAGTACTCCTGCTATTTTCTTTTAAAGGTGATTGCCAATATTCAATCACGTGTCACTGATTATCGAACGTAATGATTTACCAGATAGTCATCTGATTATTCCACTGATAGGATATTATGATAAAAATCAGAATCGAAAATTAAATTCTAGAATTCGTTTGTAAATAGTATAAATAAAATTCGTGTAGTATCATATGTGTAAATGTAGAATGAATGGAGTAGTTAGAAATATTTTCTCTTGTGATTTATTAAAATGTGGTTCTGACTTGACCGCGTGTTCACCACGGTGGACTCAGGCTATTTCGGAGTTGTTTGCGCTAAATTACCTTGTGGAATTAATTATGTTTAGTGAATTTTATAGTGTATTTAAGTAAAGCTCTACACTGACGTGCGATTAAAAATGAATAGGCCCGTACTATTTCAACCTCGCACCAACAAAGTTTTGTAAACACATTTAGATATTGTAAAATTTCCAAGGCGTTGTGTAACGTTATTTTATAAATGTCATAATAAATTATTCTCAATCACATTATGAAGGATTTTCATGGAAAGAATGCTTGAGAAATCTTAAATCGACATAATTGTTTGAAATTACGTGAATTAAAATATTCTTGAGAATGTAATATATTCAAGATTTTAGTCAGAAATTATTTCAATATCAGTGAAATTTATCCACAATTAAGATGAAATAACAATGTAAATAAGTTCAGTATTATTTGTGAGATTAATTAAGATAAAATTTCCATTTTTCCTGAGCTGAAAACGTGCTGTAGTGATAGCTAGTTTCTGTTAAGTTCATGGTGCAAAGAAGTTAAGATCAGGTTCACCCTTAACAATTTTGATTTTCCTGAAGGCAGGTGAAGGTTAATGTTCATAATTTTTAAGGGCAAATTTCAGCTTGCTGGGACTTTTGCAGAGATTGACTTCAGAGATACTGACCAACTACCTGAATGATTGCAATGCTAGAGTGGTAATAAATTCTGAAGAATCTTGTTTGTGTTCCTGCAAAGTGACATTAAAACTTGTAAATATTAGTGACCGTGGTTGATAATTTTGTACAATGAAAATGAAAAAAAAAAAAGATGTAATGCTAACAGGAAACTTAAGAAATTTAAAACAGCTTAATACGTGGTGTAGGGGTGGCAATCCTAAATAAATGTATTTTTATTGTCAAATGTTATGATCCTGGCCCAATTTTATGTGGAATGGCCGTGTTTAAACTTAGATTGTAAATAAATGTATGTACAGCAAACACCTTTGTTTTATTTCAGCATGAATGCTGACTCAAATAGTTACTAGAGTTGGGAAGTAAATTCAGTGTCATAATATTTTTCAGTTCATATTGTCGTGAAATTAAAATATGAGTTTCATGTCTAATCTGGTAAAATATTTCAAATTTTCTGAGTATGATTTTGGTTCTCAACACTGTTTTGTTTTCTTTATTTTTGTGTGCTTTTCTCCTGTATTATTAATGCTTTTCAGAAATGATTGTTGCAGTAATTATTTTATCATTTTCAAAAACAATCAATTATTACCTTCACCAAACCTCCCACTCCTCTCTCAGGGACATCAACTGTAGTGCACTCAACTTAAATGACTTCACTCATTGAAATATAAATTAACAAGTACAGCAAAAGAATGTTATTTCACGGTGTGAGCATTCCTGCAGTAAGACCAAAGAGAGAAGTAGGACAATGGAAAACTGCGGTAAGTTGGTTAGTTATTTTTTTTTTTTGTTTTCTCATGTAGTAACAAATGTGAAGGAAGTGTATTGTATGAAATGAATTTAATTAATTGATCTAATCAGTATATGTCAAATTACTAAAAGAGTAAAATATCCAATCGCGCCGGTCCATGGCTAAATGGTTAGCGTGCTGGCCTTTGGTCACAGGGGTCCCGGGTTCGATTCCCGGCAGGGTCGGGAATTTTAACCATCATTGGTTAATTTCGCTGGCTCTGGGGCTGGGTGTATGTGTTGTATTCATCATCATTTCATCCTCATCACGACGCGCAGGTCGCCTACAGGAGTTAAATCGAAAGACCTGCACCTGGCGAGCCGAACATGTTTCGGGACACTCCCGGCACTAAAAGCCATACGCCATTTCATTTCATCCAATCGCGAATAATTGCAGTGATTATGTGATTAAATTTAAAATGTCTAGAGATACCTTTCAATCCTCAAATTAAGCTGTTTATCTCCCCTGCATTTTTCACGACGATTTCTTGTCTCAGTCGCTCGCGATTCGTAATGTACTGTAGTTGGCCGTGTGAGATGCAGTGATTACTGCAGTGTACGAATGCTTGTCAAATAAATAATCTAGCTTATTCATGTGAGGAAATCCAAGGATCATTCATATAAGCGCAGTTGTTCGGCAAAGACTGGATGGGTCACGTGACTTCGCTCGTTCGTGAGCGCGCCGGGGCCTGTCTTTCTTGTTGGCCTTGCCCATTACCCTCGTTCGGCGACTGGATGTTTGTGTTCATCTTAATACACTTCTTTTCCTTTACGCACGACACATCACACTATCAAACACCATTTGTGAATACATCCTTCCATATAGGGTTGGCGTCAGAAAGGACATCCACCCGTAAAACTGGGGCAAATTCACAAGTACTGATCTAATAAATTGGAAAGAGGACAAGGAAGAATATTTATTTATTTAATTAATTAATTAATTTATTTATTTATTTATTTATTTATTTGAAAACACATGCCAGTAGGTCCAATAAAGTACCTTCTCAACACACCAACACGTAACTAAAATTTAATTGAAAGTAAATATCAAGAACAGTAAGAAGAAGATGAAGATAGAAATACAAAATGAAATAATGAAATAAAGCAGAACTGAATCCTATAACAATATTACAGGAGGGTATACTGAGACCTTTGTTGGGACGCAGTAGTACAATAAAAATAAATCTAGAAATACATAAAATATGAAGTTGGAACGAACGTACAGCAAGGAATTCTTGTGCATAGCATAGGATGATAGGAAAGGAAATAGTGAAACACACCGTACTGACCTGCGATAGACACCAACCCAGTCCGTTTTATGTTACTCGAGTTAATATTTTACTAAATAAATGTATTTGAAGGCGGTTAAAACGGCTGGCGGGCGGCCAATTAGGCTAAGACTGCGAAAGTGGCGGACGTTGCCTTAATTGAAGTATACCTGCCTTGTTAATTCGCCCAAAGAACGAATGTGTCCATCCTCGAAGAACGGAAGATTCCTAAACGCCTTTCTTTCCGTGTCCACCAAAGAATTCTCCAGTTTTTTGGTCAAAGTGTGAGGCTGGAAGTAGATTATCTTCAGAAATCTGTCATGAAAGGGGAAGGAGACCAGAGGGAAGAACTGCTAACAGATGGATACCACAGGTGACATCAATTACCGGCTTGTCTCTTCAATGTGCAAAGGAGAGCTGAGAATCGTCCTGGATGGCGGCGCTATATCAGTAATGATATTAAACTCTTGGAAATGAGCTCAACGAATGATGATGATGATGATGATGATGATGATGATGAATAATTTAATTTCGTGTGGGTGTTATTAATATGGTGCAGCCCATGTAAGGCAGATCCAAACTTTAATATGAAGGACAAGTCAGTTTTATGACATGATCCAGTTAATGTAGAAAAACGAACTATCATTCCCTGTGAGGTCCAGCTTGGAGGATAAGCGGTAACTATGAAAAAAAAAAAGCAATTACATTCAGAATTAATGCTCACAATTGCGGGATTGATCTCCGTCGCAGAAAGGTTGGCATTTAAGAACGCTTAAATGCTAGGGACTCTTGTCACGAAATTTACTGGTACCTACATTACAAAAAAGTCGTCACTTCGACGTCTCATAACAGCTATAGCAAATCGAAGAGGCGTTAAACAGATGTGATAAAAATTAAAGTAAGCGTGTGAGGTATGGCAACCAATTTCACGAGCCACATACAACTGACAACAATGACCACACCGATGATTTCGTAAGTAGGTTACGAGATCCATCCGATTTTACTTTCGACAAGAACATTGGAATATCTCGTAAGTAAAACTGAATGAAATGGGTAACTCCCACCTATTAAAACCATCTGCCTAGTGAGTTTTGATGCTAACTGTATGTACTTGTCAAAGGCGTATTTGTTCGGCCTGTATCATAATATTTATTACTATTTCATAAGAATATTTTTACATATCTTAGTAAGCCCGTGGAACTTACCTTCTTCCGGTCATTTTTTGGCTCTATTTTTTGCCTACAAAGTTTCGCTTTACTATTAGAGCTATTAAATTGCGTTCGACGGGAAATATTTCCTCGTATTATGAAGACTAGTATGTATAAAACTATTTTGCATAGTCATGTCCCCAATCTGAGGCAGAAGAGCCTACTAATGTCTTCCTAGAGTCTAAAGGTGTGCTGAAGATCTCGTTCTGAATACAGAGTGACTGTATAGTGTGTGTGCTCCAGGGGCGTAACAAGAGGAAATAAAAGTACACTTGTACTGTGAGTTTCTACCCAAGTTGAGAAAGGTACAGGGGAAAGATTAAAGTAGACAGGGGAAACAGGATTTAAAATAAAAAAGAAGAGGAAGTAGGAAAGTGATTATGTCTTATTGCCTTGCCATTTGCGTCTTTTCATATTTTGTATAGGCACATTTAAATTTCTTGGACACTGATCTCACTCTGACGTCTTGTGGCAGATTGTTCTATTCACGAATTGCAGTAACTGTGAAGGAATTGCCATATAGTGAGGACTTGGGACTGGGTATGGTAAGAATATGCATGTTATGTGCTCTTGTTTTTTTGTTTTTTTCTCGTGGTATACAGAGAGGTTATAGAAACGTTCTTAAGGTAAAAAGGAGAATTGGGATTTAAAGTTCGTTGCAGTAAGGTTAGGTAGTGAAGATAACGTCTGTCTTATAGACGGAGCCAGCCGAGTTGATGTAGGACGATTGTGAGATGATCTCTGTATTTCAGGTTGCAGATAAACCTCACACATCGATTTTGCGAGCGCTGTAACTTCTGCAGTGATATATCAGTGCAGTCATTGTAAACTATATCACAGTAATCAAGAACTGGCATAACTAGCGTTTCAACTAAAATCTTTTTAAGTTTAAAAGGAAATATAAATCTGAACTTGCTGAAGGCATGCGGTGACGCAAACACTCGCCTGCAAGTTGATACCGTATGGGCGGACCAGATAGGTGTTTATTTACAGTGATTCCAAGATTGTTTTACAGTAAAGTATGACTTTGTTCTGTATCCGTATCACTGGGAGAGTTGCGCGATCTGCTTCGGATAACAGTCTTCGATTAGTTATAAGGATTGTTTGGGATTGTAGTAAATATATATCAAAAAAGCAAAGCAAAACAAAACAAAGTCATCTCCGTACAGGTCACGAAGGCCCTTGGAGGGGGTGGAAGGTAAAGGCTTCCACCATTCGTTACCTAGGCACGTGATGGGGTAGAGTGGTTAGCTCTACGCCCGGCCGCCTTTGCCCCCAGGAAGTAACCTGGTACTCATTTTTGGTGTAGGCTGAGTGAACCTCAGGGCCATATGCACCTCCGGAAGTGGAAATCTCGTTTCTTAAATTTTATGACTTCCTGACGGGGATTCGAACCCACGTCCTTCCGGGCGAACCGAGCACGCCTTTAACGCCTTGGACAGGCAGCCCCTAGTAAATATACCTCGCCATAGATAACTCTGGACTTGTAGCGGACTACACCAACTGAAATACAGCATCTGCGGACAACTCCAATACTATCTTGCTGGTGTAGTGATCAGCTCGCCAGATTCCTCAGGGCATATTCGAAGTCGACTTAAAACTAAATGCTTTTCAGTTTCACACTGCATTTCAGGCCCATATTGCGATTTGCGTACACCCCCCATAGAGGAAGTGGTATCTCTAGGCTCGAGTTAATCTTCTAAATTTTTCCTATTCTTACTTTGAAGGATTTCAATGATCATAGCTATTTAAGATTGACATATGTTTAATTTAAAAACGGAAACATTTTGCTTGTTCACGTCAACATGACAAATTTTCTCGTTTGAGTATCAAAAAAAAAATCCCACTTGCGCTAACAATGAATCCTTCCTGTCTTAATCTGCCCATGCTGGAAAAGAACCTGCAATCAATTATACTTGGTCAGAGTAAGCAATAACCTGCCCCAGTAAATTATATTAATTTTTTTCTCTTTAGAGATGCAGATGAGGATACATCATCTCGTTAAAGAGTAAAGACAAAGCGTGTTGATAAATGTCGCCTTTTCCCTTTCCGCCACACCGGTGCGAGCGCTACTTGCACGGAATTAGCTGCGGCCGTACCATTGTTATCCCAGCCAAAGCTCCAGCTAATGGCTCTAGTACACCGCTTTGATCTCTGCTGAACCGTGGATTTGTCAACATGTATTGAAAGATTCCTCCTACCTAATCTGTTAGAGGAAAGTCGAAGTGAAAGTTGATCATGCCTGCTTAATTGTGTCCTTACAATTACCATCCGTAATTAATTGGGAACTATTTCCAAGGTATTAATACTAGTACACTTACCACAAACGACATGCGTATTAAGTTACAAATGCGGCGCTTTGACGCTTAAAGGGAGAACTAAACATGGGACGATTAAAAAAAAAATGAATCGTCATCTTCCATAAATTCCTACTTGTTTCCTTTTGATAACAAGCACTGAAGAAAACTGAGCAAATATTTTGAGCAATGCGGCTGTGTGTACGAAGAACGAACTCAACAGCTCTCCTTGCTTAAGATGCTATTTGTTTTACACGTCGCACCGATACAGACAGGTCTTATGGCGACGATGGGATAGGACAGGGCTAGGACTGGGAAGCAAGCGCCAGTGACCTTAATTAAGGTACAGCCTCAGCATCTGCTGGTCTGAAAATGGAAAACCTTGGATCTTATTTGATTTGATTTTGTTTTATTTTATTTTATTTTAAATGTCAAAAATTTTAATGTGTATTTCCAATTTTAATAATATTTATTCTGATATATTAATGTTAATTTATTATTAGCCGATGATATCCCTTACGGGACGAAACATGTACTAGATATAATAAATTATATATTGTATTTAATAGGCGGACCGCTTAGTTATAATTATTTAAGTTTATCTTGAATATTCATTGACTGAAACCTTGGAAAGTCATCTGCAGGGATTTGAAGTCATTATATCTGAATTTCAAGCTAACAGCTATATGACACGAACCGCGCAGGCAACTCGCTCGGTCTTTTGTTTACGTAAGCGTCTGTGGATTTCCTTCTCATACCAGTGACAAGGAGCGTCTGATTACGTATAAGTGAGATTTTTAATTTTTGGAATAAAAGAAGATTTGGTTGGAGAAAACCAGTGGGGTAAATCCCGAACTTGCTGATTAGAGATATTTAGTCCTTGAAAATATTAAAACCTGTAGAATATAGAAAATCACGTATTATCTAAATATTTTCACATACCTTTCCCTCAAATCATGCATCTGTTGGGATTGCAACGCGTCATATCACACGACGAGATGGGTCTGGTCGCACCACTTAGACCACCCCCCGGAAAGATCGACGCCTCAACCGAATGGCATTGCAGGACAGATCTGCGTCTTCCTCGGCTATGGCACAACAGTGGAACAGTGTAACACATCGTACATTATCAGGAGTGACAGTCCATCGCTGTTTATTACGGCCTGGGTTACCGGCGCGTCGTCTACTTCTCCGCCACCTTTGACTAATGTGCATAAACATGCTAGACTGCAATAGTGTATGGAACGACGTCACTGGGGATAGGAATGGCAGCAGATAGTGTTTTTGGACGAATCCAGGTTCTGTTTGTTTGAAAATGATGGCCGCATTTTGGTTCGCCGTAGAAAGGGGAAGAGACATCACATTGACTGCAATCGCACACGACATACAGCGCCAACTCAACGCCTTATTGGTGTGAGGTGCTCTTGGGTACAACCACAAATCACAGTCGGTGCGTGTCCACGGCACTGTGACTATAGTTTGACCTACGTGAATGACATTCTGCGACCCGTAGACATACCCTTTTTGCACGACACCCCAGACGCCATATTTCAGCAGGACAATGCGCGACCACATGTTGCTGCACGAACACGTGCCTTCTTGTTGTCACAGGATGTCAGACTGTTGCCCTGGCCCGCCCGATCACCGGAATTTTCGCCAATCGAAAATGTGTGGGATATGGTAAGTAAAATCGTGTCCTCATCCCGAGGTGGTGCAGCTCTTTCCAGGCACACCTCCGATAGAGGTGAGCTGCATGTACCATTTCAACCACACAACATCCCTCCTGCCATTCTTTAAATTTCTGGCAGTACCGGGAATCGAATCCGGGCCCCCGAGGACGGCAGCTAATAACACTAACCGTTACGCTACGGAGGCGGACGTGGGATATGGTGAAACGACGGTTGCGGTGCTGTGACCCAATGCCAACCACCAAAGATGAACTGTGGAACCAGGCGAATGCAGCATGGATGGCTATTATCCCAGGACGTCATTCGGGCCTTATACGCGTCAGTGCCATCACGCATGGAACAAGTCATCAGTGCCCATGGAGGACCCAGTGCTTACTAGGCAACGCGATACTGGCTGAACCTAGGTGACTGAAATGCTAATTCTTTCTGTAGGACATAGTAATGAACATGTCCTGTGAATATGAACTTCCTCTCTCTAGTCTTTTAAGGTGTTCTGGTTTTTATGAACATGAGTGTAATACACTCTACAATCCCTCCCCTCCCTATGCTCATGAACAGTGAAATAGCGGGCACGCAGAGGCGTCCTTCAATTGGGAACATGCATCATTTTCAATTTTTTTTTTTAAAGTACACCAATGAAATAGTACGTAAACGTATTACATTGTGGTATATTGCCTTGTTTTCTACCATTAAAAAAATATTTAATAGTGCCTTTCCGCAAGGCGAGTGAAACGGCCTCTGACGTAAGCGGCGCGCTGTGACGTCACGATCCAGTACCGCATGGAGCTCTACCAGCCGTTGTGCATCAGCCGTTGCTAAAAGCCGATTGTTTATTATTCATGGTCGCGAATAACTTCGAAATGACAGAAGAAAGGTTCAAAACAGCACAGTCAGACAATCTACCATGTGTGGATGTCATCATTCTTGAAAAATGTGACTTTTGTGGCCGCAGAAATTCGCGGATAACAAGCAAGTTTGTAAGTGCCGTCTTTTATTTACGTGCAATGTACTGTAACCCATAGTATTAGGATAACAACGAACCTGGATAGATATCACATCACTTTCAACATTTCCTTCTAGACTGATTCCCCTATTAAAGAATAGCATTACATTTTCGGGCTTTCAGCATTAGTAAAGTAAGAAATCGGATTTCAGCACTAAAATAAACATATAGGTAGCATTATAGTACTAATCCGCTTCTGTGGTGTAGTGGTTAATGTGTGCCACTCCCGGAGGCCCGGTTTCGATTCCCGGCTCTGCCATGAAAGTTGAAAACAAATAGTACGAGGGCTGGAACGGGGTCTACTCAGCCTCGGGAGGTCAACTGAGTAGAAGGGTTTCGAATCTCACCTCAGCCATCCTCGAAGTGGTTTTTCGTATTTTCCTACTTCTCTTCCAGGCACCTAAGGCCACGGCCGTTTCCTTCCCTCTTCCTTGTCTATCCCTTCCGATCCTCCCATCCTCCAACAAGGCCCCTGTTGAGCATAACAGGTGAGGCCGCCTGGGCGAGGTAATGGCCCTCCTCACCAGTTTCATCACCATACTCAAAGTCTCACGTTACAGGACACTGCCCTTGAAGTGGTAGAGGTGAAATCCCTCGCTGAGTCCGAGAGAAAACCAACCCTGAAGGATAAACTGATTAAGAAAGAAAGAAAGAAAGAAAGAAAGAAAGAAAGAAAGAAAGAAAGAAAGAAAGAAAGATCATAGTACTATAGGGCTATAATCTATCATTCCCAAAAATATATATATTTATGGCTGGGACAACTGGCCTACCCACTTCCGGGGCCCATGAAAGAGAATTAAATATCTTTGTGGAGGGAAAAAGTTAAACATGATAAACAAGATAAAGATAAATATGACTTCATCTAGTTTTCACAAGTCGGGCTGAGTGGTTCAGACTGTTGAGGTGCTGGCCTTCTGACCCCAAATTGGCAGGTTCGATCCTGGTTCAGTCCGATGGTAGTTGAAGGTGCTCAAATACGTCTTGTGTCGGTAGATTTACTGGCACGTAAAAGAACTCCTGCAGGACTAAATTCCTGCACATCGGCGTCTCCGAAAATCGTAGAAGTAGTTAGCGGGGCGTGAAGCCAATAACATTATATTTTAACAAGCTGAGCATATCAGGAAAGAAAAGTGTCCTGGTGACATTTTAGTCGCTCAATACAGGAATGTCTTTGGGTGCCGTGACTTTTACTTTTTTTTTTTTTTTTGCTTTACGTCACACCGTCACATATAGGTCTTATGGTGACGATGGGACAGGAAAGGCCTAGGAATGGGAACAAAGCGGCCGTGGCCTTAGGTACAGCCTTAATTAAGGTACCGCCCCAGCATTTGCCTGGTATGAAAATGGGAAACCACGGAAAACCATCTTCAGGGCTCCCGACAACGGGATTCGAACCCACTATCTCCCGATGCAAGCTCACAGCTGCGCGACTCTAACCGCATGGCCAACTCGCCCGGTAAGAAGCGGAGATGAAGACGCACATTGATCACAGAAAAAGTTCTCGATGACGTCGATTATCGACTAGAAAATTCCCCTTGAAAATCTCATCGGCGTCTTTCGCAGCAATCAGAAGATTCCTACGGCTCTGTATGAACGGCTACTTACGGTGAGTTAAAATACTATAAGGAAAGAAATGTTAACATCTCCTTTGTGTGATACGGCTGAGCACGTCTTTTAAGATTATTCTTTGGTAATATTTTTAGCCAGGGGATGCCTGGCCGAGGCAGTAAAGTTTCGAATCCTCGTCAGGAAGTCGCAAAATTTAAGAAACGAGATTTCCACTTACGGAGGTGCATATAGCCCTGAGGTTCACTCAGCCTACACAAAAATGAGCCGAGGTTACGAATAGTGGAAGCCTTTACCTTCCACTACTCCAAAGGCCTTCATGGCCTGTACGGAGATGACTTTGCTTTGCTAAGATTTTTAGCCAGTGACTCTAGCAATGAAGTAATTTTCTGGTAAATCGATGATTCGTGATGCCGTCCAGCCATAAGCATAGACTACGTGGCCTATGCAGCCCCCGCATCGCTCACGGGAAACACATAACCTTCCTCACCTGATGCTTTTCTTTACTAGCGGGAGTCAATCAGCATGCAAGTCGTACTACGGGAGATTGCAGAAGATTGGGGTCCAGATGTAGAAATCAAAACCAGATCGGCATTTCATGAAGTGTGTTTCTAAACCGTCAGTGTGGAACCGTGATCTCCGTATCGAAACCCGCTGGTGTGTCATGAAGCGGTATGTTTTATCGATGTTGTTTTGCGGTGTCAAAGGACTGACGCTAAATGCTTCGTCAATTAACCTACCGCAGGCCTTTGAACTGTGGATATATCCGAGAATGTTCGAGATCTCATGGGTAAACCACTTCACCGACGAAGAGGTACTCCGATTCGTCGTGCGGGTAAATCACGTAAAGTCTTAACTCTCACATAACGCAGGAAAGCAACCTGTTTCGGTGGAATTCGGTAACATCAGAATTTGCGTCCACCTCCGTAACTATTAGCTGCAGTCCTCGGGGGCTCGGGTTCGATTCCCGGTACGGCCAGACATTAAGATTGGCAGGAGTGCTAGTACATGGTTAAATAGGTATATGCAGGTTACCTCCATTGGGGTTGAACCTAAAGAGAGCTGCACCACACCAAGGAATGAAAGGACACGAGTATTTTGAAATCAAAAATGCCAAATAATACAACCTGATATAGCTGATCGTAGAAGGCAAGATGGAAGATGATGATGATGATGCTTGTTGTTTAAAGGGGCCTAACATCTAGGTCATCGGCCCCTAATGGTACGAAATGAGACGAAATGAAACGACAAATTAAAAGCCCAAAAACATCCACTGACCACAATTCAAAACTGATGGATGGATGGATGGATGGATGGATGGATGGACGGACGGACGGACGGACGGATATGAATTTAAAACGATCAGTGGAACCGACCCACAGTGCCTCACATGCACAGAAGCTGGCGTACAATAATAGTATTACTGACCAAGGGACTGCTTCTATAGCACAATACTACCGAATCGATGATGAAATGAAATGGCGTATGGCTTTTAGTGCCGGGAGTGTCCGAAGACAAGTTCGGCTCGCCAGGTACAGGTCTTTCTATTCGACACCCGTAGGTGACCTGCGCGTCGTAATGAGGATGAAATGATGATGAAGACAGCACATACACCCAGCCCCCGTGCCATTGGAATTAACCAATTAAGGTTAAAATCCCCGACCCGGCCGGGAATCGAACCCGGGACCCTCTGAACCGAAGGCCAGTACGCTGACCGTTCAGCCAACGAGTCGGACACCGAATCGATGATACTTGTTGTCGAAAGGGGTCCAAAATGCAAGTCAGCGGCCCCTCACAGTTGTACTTATCGCTAGGAAAGTGGAACCATGGTATTTGTCATGTTGCGGTATTAATCAAAAGTAGCGTAGACTCGCTGTATTCCACACATTTTGGTACTACTCACAGGTAATGAAATTCGCACATGTATTACAGACCTACGCTGTTTCGCACATCGCGGCACCATTTACAGGCAACGCAAACCTATGGCGTTCATCACACAAGGGTACTAACCACAGGGACTCGTACTATCCCGTGGTGTTTCTCATATAGTGGGTACTAATCATAGGCAAGCAAGAACTATGGGTTCCCTCATCCCATTGTGTCGCTTATATAGTGCTACTAATCACAAACCTATGTGGTACCCAACACAGTGGTACTACGCGTAAGTAAAAGCGACCCATGGTGTTCTCCGCATGGTGGTACTAATCACAAGTAGTTTCATGGTTCTAATTTGATCATCCCTTGGTCGCCCCTTACGACAGGCAGGGGATACCGTGGGTGAATTCTTCGTCTGCGTCCCCCACCCACAGGGGGTGCAAGATGGAAGGGAAACGTGAACGTGTGCTGAGAAGACTATCCTGGGCGCGAAAACTCCAATACTGGTTCGATATTCACTATATGGCGAATTCTCTTATATGAAAAAGAATGAAAGAAAGAAAGAAAGAAAACAAGAAAGTCGCCAACTTTCTGATTGGAGACGGCACCAGGAAAAGTAAAAGAGGATTGCTTCCATAACTGCCTCCAGAAGCTGTCAAAGGTATATATTCGTCCAAGGGAATTACTTTGAAGGTGGTTATGAATCGGTGTTCTAGAGCATTCACGTTAAGTCACCGAACTCTTGGATCATACCTCGCAGGTACAGCCTCACCCAGGCGTCATCCCCATGTGGGTGGGAGTGGTAGAATAACACCCACGGTATCCACTGCCTGTTGTAAGAGGCGACTAAAAAGGGGTCTCATGGGCTCTTAACTTGCGAACGTAGGTTGGCAACCATGGAGCCCTTAGCTGAGTCCTGGCATTGTTTTCACTTACGTGTGCCAGGCCCCTCACTTTCATCTATCCTATACGACCTCTTTTGCTCAACTCATGTTCTTTTCCGACCCAGACGGTATTAGAGAATTTGAGACCTAGGGAGTCTTTCATTTTTACGCCCTTCGTGGTTTTTAACATTCTTTGGCCGATGTCATTTTTCGAAGTGTCAGAACCCTTCCATTTTTTCTCTCTGATTAGTGTTAGTTGTACTTCTTCTTAAAATAATCACCGCCACCTCCGCCCAGGCGTCACCTGATATTCCCTAGAGAGTAAATGAAATGTGACGGGGAAAAATTTAGTTACAAATCCCTCTAATGTGGTGAGGAATTAAGGTGTCCAGGTATCAGGCATACAAATGAAACTTGCACCCCAATTGCACATGTTCAATCTATCAATTCATTGATTATTTTTACAGCATGATATGGTCTGCAGGGCAGCAAAAAAACAAAAAATAGTTACTTTATTTGCAGATTCTAATTGTGAGAGTGGGAGGCGTCCGTTGTTGATTAAGCGTTGATTGACCGGGTACTATATTTACAACCCGGTCTGTCGGGGATTATCACTCACTAATACAGAGTGAGATTGCAGGGTAAGAGATGATAGAAGTTACGTCGTACCAATTACATAAAATCACCACCGAAAAATGGATGTTTAATTACTGCCGAGTGACTGACTGTTGCAGAGACAAAGGTGAGAATTTGCTGAATTCTGAAGCAGTGCAGAGTTTCGTTCAACAGAACATACGTATGCAAACTGGAATAATTGAGAGAGAAGCAGTGCCCAGAAAACAACGAACATCTTTGATGTAAGAGTGTGACTTCCCCTCTCGGAGAACAATCATCAAATGAGAAATGCAACCATTCAAGCTAAGGGCGCCAATCTTTAAGTTGAGGACTTAAAGATAAAAATTTATAATCAAGCTTGGACGGACTCTTATCACAGGGGTGGGGTGATAGTGCACTAATCATTAAGCAGGAGAATTAAAAATCAAAAGGCTAATTAAGGCAGATTGATTGAAGTGAACTAGAAAAATACTATTTATTATATTTAATATGAATGACGACGGTTTAACGAAGACTGAATTTAAAATAGAAAATGAATTTAATAAAAAATTGAATGACTCTACTTCGCGAAAACTTGCAATATCTTTAACTCGCTTGCTCACCATTTAGTCTTGTTCTGCTGGTCCTTGGAAGGCTTCCCTCCTTGTAGCTGGAACATCATCGGTCGTCTTTGAGATCTCTTCATCTGCAGCTAAGTACCATTCCTGCCTTGCAAATTGCACCCACCACTAATTGGAAGATGACTTCAAAACTAACACTCCCTATTATGCTTTATCCCGTATATTGGAGATAAGCCCTAAGTCATAGTTAGCAAAACCACCTTGGGTTATTTGGAGAGGATACTCAATTAAGAATCCTTCCAACTTTACGGAAAATATTCTCTGAAGTTTCATTTCTATCTAGATTAATACTACCTATTGACTTAGACTGGTTCAAACCGGTCTTGTAGCTGAGCTGTACGTACTTCCTGATGAGAGTGGCTATACACCCCTCATTCGGAATTTCTAAGTACCACGTCGTGGTAATGAAGTAAAATACTAACGTAGAATCAAACGAAGAAGATCAAGTAGAATATAGCCGAGTCCAGTAGTAGAGATCAAGATGAAGCCAAGAGCTCCAGCACGCCCTTTTATGACCTTCTCTGGCGCTAATTACAGGTCGCTCCACGTGGTCCAATCAAATGACATGTCTCTCCCCACTCCAGATATTAGAGTTGACGGGTCTTAACTCTGATATTAACTCTTCTTCTATTGGTCCATTCTCTATGTATCCATGGCAATATGACGCTCCTTTCAAAATATAGGCGTTGATTAGTTTGAATAATTCTGGTCGAAATACGGTAGCTTACGTTAGGACGCGTGAACACGTGCTCGCTTTCCCAGAACTTGGTGTCTAAAATTGTCCTTTCTCCCTCCTCGGTGATGTGGCAAGATAGCGGAAATCTACTGCAAGTTAATTTTAAACAAATGTCGCAAGAATCTAAGTGAATATTAGAATATTCAGCCCTCGTTTACAAGTCGTAGTTACAAAGTAATGAAATGATAGTGAGCAAATGATTAAATATGAATTATAATACAATTACATACCAAAATAAATATCATGACGTTAAATTCCTGAATTAATTATACATAATAAAATTAACATAATTACACTGTAACGTCTGGAACGTTACATACGCCCCCATGAGTTCTTAACAAATATCATATGAGTTGAGAACTCACACACTTACTCCCACATTGACTTGAAATACCTCTATTACTTGCCCATAACGAGCGACATTATTTACATACAATTAATTATATCTCACTCTTTCCATCATATCTCTCTTAGACTGCTTACCATTGCGACTGTCTGTTATTTCAGTTCATCTTGAGGTATAGCTACAAAATTATGCCCAACACAAGCACCTTTTCACTTTTGTAAAAAAAAACAAGATTATCCTAGAAAATATAACATAATATATATACAATTCAGATTACAGACTCTGCCGAGTGTCTATATGTCCTTTTACTCCCCATCTCTCCGACATTCTTTGCTAGATAGCAGTAACACGTTCTCTTCTAATCTTTTACATTAGAAACATGTAAAACAAATAATACAAACAATTTACACTTTTATCACTCTTTCGAATGTTTCGACTTTATCTTGAAGCAGGATGCCATACACTTCACTCGAATACACACGTGATTTAAGCTCACGGTAAAATTATTGCAAGTTAGAAATGCACATACGGGAAAATTAATTATTTGCCGTCGTCAGCTTTAATTAGCCTTCTGTAACATCTCAGAAAACAAATATATCAAATTTCATGGCCTCACATACGGAAAACAGATGATCGATCGTCAATGAACGAGCGTAATTCTACCGCTACACACAAACACCTCCCTTGTTTACAAACACAACTAGGAAATACCACCACAATAGAGCCGTAAACTCATCCCACTCGTAGTCTGACATAACAAGTAGCAACTTCCCCGAGTTACTGACCTATATCTCACAATCCGGTTCAGCCACCTCACACGACAGGTATCTCCGCAAACTACTAATGTTATATGAACCATTCATTACGCTCTCGCCATCCGCTAACTGGTAAGCACAGGGTCCTAGTTTACGATGTACTTTATAAGGGCCTTGATATAACAGAAAAAATTTCTTAGTTACCTTATCCTCACTGTTTGACAACATGGGAACTCTCACCAAAACCATATCGCCTACCTCAAAGTTATCCAGTACCTTACGTTTCTGTTGTCTTTTACGTTTATCTCCAGATTTAATCAGGTTCTCCCGTGCCAGTCGGACGTAAAATTCAGCATTACGAGGTGGTTCCTCAGGCAAACCTAACACTCTCACTAGTTCATTCTGAGGCTCTAGTAAGTTACCAAATCTCACTACAAATCGTCTGAAAAAATTACATACACCAATATACGATCTGAGCTCCTTAATATTTCTAGGTGTCGTAGTATTCAATATTTTTTCAATTCGTGTGCTCTCAGGCGTCACTCCCATTGCCGATACACGGTGCCCCAAAAAAGTCACCTCTCGTCTACTGAAAACACATTTGTCAAGTTTCAGAGTAAAACCAGCATACTCTAATTTAGAAAAAACCCTCTCCAAGTGGTCCAAGTGCTCTTCAAAGGTACTAGATCCTATAACCAAATCATCGATATAAATAGTAGCATAATCTCCAGTATCATCTCCCAAGGCAATACTAAGTGCGCGAATAAGAGCTGCCGAACTCGTACGGGTCCCAAAAGGAACACGCCTAAATTGGTACAAACTATGCTTATAGCTGAAAGCAGTAAGAGGCCTGTCTTCTGATCTTAAAGGTATCTGCCAAAAACTACTCCTAAGATCTAACGTAGAAAACCAACTCTTACCCTGAAAATTCTGTATCAACTCTTCAATGGTTTGTGATCTCAACTGATCAGCACCAATACGTCGGTTCATCTCCCTGCCATCAATACACAAACGTATTGATCCATCAGACTTAGGCACAACAATTAAGGGATTAACATACTGACTGTTTGATAATTCAATCACATCGTCTGCTAACATAGCTTGAATTTGATCCTCTACGGCTTTTGCATATTTGTGTGGTATCGGATATCGCGGTCCGCTGAATGGAGTCTTATCCAGCACAGAAAAAGAATGTTCATACAGATGGGTAACACCAGGTTTCTCGGAGAAAATCTCCACGTGTTCACACAACACTTCAAATAACTTGTCCTTCTGGATTTCATTTACTTCACTTCTACTTACGGCTTCTTTCAAGCCACATATCTTATCCTCATTAATCCACAACTGACACAACTTCAGGCCCTCACTAGCCTCTTCATTTACTTTAGAAACCTCTCTCATTCTCCACACTGTACTAACTTCCGTTTTCCTCTGAATTTCCTCCTCAAACTTGACCTTGATATCCTCATTATTCCACCTCAAATTTAGCACAAGATCATTGTAATTTAACTGAGCCAATTTTAACGTTAACCAGTCAGATCCCAAGATAAGATCAAATATCAAATGCGGAATTACCAAACATATCTGAACGCTAATAGAATTATTAATGCAGATCGGAACAACTACTTGTTTACAAATTTGCTTAGACTTCTTTCCAACAGCCGTAATGATGAACGTAGACTTAACAGGCATTTCCTCCAACTGAATACCCTGTTTCACTAATGACTCATACCACTGAGAACTAATACATGATATTTGGCTACCAGAATCAATCAAAACTTTAACCCACGCCCCCCAGACTTTCAATTTAACAACGGGATTGACTACTTTATTACCTGAATCTCCATAATTCTGCTCGGGTTCATACAACAAATCGTTTCTAACATCGAGGTCATATGGTAACACTTTCATGGCAAGACACATCGCTACCTTCATACTAGGCTGGAATTCTGACCTAACATTACAGTCTCTAGTTAGTTTAAAGGTTCCCTTTGTGTATTGACGTTGGACTCATTAGTACATTGCTCTGGCCTCCGTTGGGAATTTCCTGTCCTATATTCCTGTGCTCCGCTCCTGCTGTTCTGCTGAGGTCTGAACTGATTGCGAGCTTCGTGATTCTGTGTTCTACCGTTATGTCTCATTCCGTTGTGATGACTAAAGTTCTGAATATTCTCCGTTCTACTCCTAAGGTTACCTAAAGCATCAAAACTGCCTAGTAGGTTCTCCATCTCCGGAATAGTTCCAACTTTTTGCATGCAGGCCGCTTCTCTCACCCTGTCCGGAAAATGTCTTAAAAGTAGTCTTACTACATCAGACCCCTCTGTTATACCATCTAAGTTCTGACAAATCATGACATGTGCCAGGAAGTACTCGGTCATAGTAACTCCTTCATGCTGTTTGTACCTCCCAAATACCACCCTTTCTCTCTCCCGAGCTTGTATCGCTTCATTCCAGAATTTCTCTCTAAACTTATTTCTGAATTCTTTCAGGTTCGTCATCGTCTGCCTATAGACCATGAACCAAGACCGTGTTTCTCCTACAAAAGCATTGTCAATATTTTCCATAACGTCTTCCCAGTCCATAGACCCTTCCTCTAGACGCTTTTCAAATCGTTTTTCTATCATCTTAAGGAAATCTAGCGGGTTCGTTTGTTTCCCATTAAATTTAGGTAGTTCTATTTCCCTAATGTAGCTATTTCCTAGACATTGCCTTCCCGTGAAAACCTGTTTATCCTTTGCCACCTGTTTTAACTGATTTTCTGCTTTCTCTATCCGGCATTCTACATCTCTGTCTCTCCTATCAATTTCTCTCTCCAAATTAACCTGCTTCTCTTTCAATGTCCTAATTTCAATCTTATTCTCTTCAACTATCGCAAACCTTTCTTCACTTGCCCGGGTCTCATCTTCTATTCTAAGCTTTACCGTGTCCATCTCTTGTTGGACGTGGTCTTTAAATATCCGTATTTCCCCTCTTTGAGTCTCAACTCTCTTATCAATACTAGTGACCTGCCTCATTACTTCCTCCCTAGTAGAGTTGTTTTCCTTCCCCATTAATTCCAGGAATTCACTTCTCTGCCCCGCAAACTTTTCTTCTACCTCTTTCCCTCGCCGTTCATATTCACTTTTCTGGTCCTCTAATCGCTTATTAAAATGTTCATTTTTTACCACCAGATCGCGTAACTGCCTACTGTGTTCGTCCATTCTCCGATTCGCTTCCTCCTTATTTTCCCTCATCTCCCTGCTTAATTCAGCTTTAGTTTGCTCTAACTGTTCTTTAAGTTCATATTTAATATTCTCAATTTTAGTGTTAGTTTGTTCTACATCTGTTTTAATTTGTTCCAATTCACCTTTAAGCTCAGATTTAGTTTGTTCTAATTCACTTTTTATTTCAGTTTTACTGTCCTCTATCTTACTTAACATTAACTGCATCATTCTCATTAACTGATCATTATTATTACTTTCATTGTTAGTGTTCACTTCTGCTTCGCCCCCCATCCTACTATCATCTGACTCCATACTGATTTCTTTCTGCTTGCCTTCACTCTCCATACTACTTACACTTCTATCTTCAATTTCCTCTACTAGACCACACAACTCTTCCTCTGAACTCAATACGTTATTGCCTTTTATCGCCCGTCCACTGCGCAACATCCTCTCCTCTTTCGTCTGATCAGCCATGACCCTTCCCACAATCAAACACTCTTAATGAAACGTGGATATCCAAATTTTGCCCATAATACGAATTCTGATATCGTTACTGTTATTAACTGCTCCGTACTTAATGATTTTCTCGCCACACGTTGGAGCGGCATTTATGTGACTTCCCCTCTCGGAGAACAATCATCAAATGAGAAATGCAACCATTCAAGCTAAGGGCGCCAATCTTTAAGTTGAGGACTTAAAGATAAAAATTTATAATCAAGCTTGGACGGACTCTTATCACAGGGGTGGGGTGATAGTGCACTAATCATTAAGCAGGAGAATTAAAAATCAAAAGGCTAATTAAGGCAGATTGATTGAAGTGAACTAGAAAAATACTATTTATTATATTTAATATGAATGACGACGGTTTAACGAAGACTGAATTTAAAATAGAAAATGAATTTAATAAAAAATTGAATGACTCTACTTCGCGAAAACTTGCAATATCTTTAACTCGCTTGCTCACCATTTAGTCTTGTTCTGCTGGTCCTTGGAAGGCTTCCCTCCTTGTAGCTGGAACATCATCGGTCGTCTTTGAGATCTCTTCATCTGCAGCTAAGTACCATTCCTGCCTTGCAAATTGCACCCACCACTAATTGGAAGATGACTTCAAAACTAACACTCCCTATTATGCTTTATCCCGTATATTGGAGATAAGCCCTAAGTCATAGTTAGCAAAACCACCTTGGGTTATTTGGAGAGGATACTCAATTAAGAATCCTTCCAACTTTACGGAAAATATTCTCTGAAGTTTCATTTCTATCTAGATTAATACTACCTATTGACTTAGACTGGTTCAAACCGGTCTTGTAGCTGAGCTGTACGTACTTCCTGATGAGAGTGGCTATACACCCCTCATTCGGAATTTCTAAGTACCACGTCGTGGTAATGAAGTAAAATACTAACGTAGAATCAAACGAAGAAGATCAAGTAGAATATAGCCGAGTCCAGTAGTAGAGATCAAGATGAAGCCAAGAGCTCCAGCACGCCCTTTTATGACCTTCTCTGGCGCTAATTACAGGTCGCTCCACGTGGTCCAATCAGATGACATGTCTCTCCCCACTCCAGATATTAGAGTTGACGGGTCTTAACTCTGATATTAACTCTTCTTCTATTGGTCCATTCTCTCAGTATCCATGGCAATATGACGCTCCTTTCAAAATATAGGCGTTGATTAGTTTGAATAATTCTGGTCGAAATACGGTAGCTTACGTTAGGACGCGTGAACACGTGCTCGCTTTCCCAGAACTTGGTGTCTAAAATTGTCCTTTCTCCCTCCTCGGTGATGTGGCAAGATAGCGGAAATCTACTGCAAGTTAATTTTAAACAAATGTCGCAAGAATCTAAGTGAATATTAGAATATTCAGCCCTCGTTTACAAGTCGTAGTTACAAAGTAATGAAATGATAGTGAGCAAATGATTAAATATGAATTATAATACAATTACATACCAAAATAAATATCATGACGTTAAATTCCTGAATTAATTATACATAATAAAATTAACATAATTACACTGTAACGTCTGGAACGTTACAAGAGGAACAGTCCTTCATATTGTACTATTTCATTAATGAATGTATTTATTAAATATATAATAAGCCCAGCTCCATCTTCTGTGATATGCAGTGTTTCCAATCTACTGATTCTTGTGGTAGATTTATTACCGTCAGTCTGCTTCTTGGTTTTGACATTATAGGGAGCACGTATTTGTACTACAGGCCGTTCCGATTATATTAGACACGTTCGCCAAATTACTAACTGGTTTAAAAGAAGGTAGTTCGGGTTTAAAATCAAACCCCATGGCACTACAGCCCTTGAAGGGTCTTGGCCTACCAAGCGACCGCTGCTCAGCCTAAAGGCCTGCAGATTACGAGGTGTCGTGTGGTGAGCACGACGAATCCTCTCGGCCGTTATTCTTGGCTTTCAAGACCGGGGCCGCTATCTCACCGTCAGATAGCTCCTCAATTCTAATCACGTAGGCTGAGTAGACCTCGAACCAGCCTTCAGGTCCAGGTAAAAATCCCTGACCTGGCCGGGAATCGAACCCGGGGCCTCCGGGTAAGAGGCAGCCACGCTACCCCTACACGGGGCCGGCTAGTTCGGGTTTAGGTAAAGTTATTTCTGAGAGACTCGTAGAATTCCAACAAGATATACCAGATATCGTATATCAGGAGGTCAAATGGACGTATCACTATCGACCTATCCAAGGCCAGATACGGCTTTTTGCGGATTGTGTTATACAGTATGGAGTAATAAATAAGTTAGAGGATTGTGAGTGACTGCAAAAAAAAAAAAAAAAAAAAAAAAACCAAACTCAATAAAGTTGTGAGATTGACAGTAGTCAATGGTATGACTGTAAACGGAGTGAAAAGTAAGGTCATAAGTTTTACCAAGAGGAGAAGTCGTCTCAGTTTTAATTAGTGTGCTGATGGGATGACAGTAATTCATGGGAATCACTGTAAGTACCTAGATGGTAATACAAGTAAAGATTTTCATCACGTAAACGGGACTGTAAATGAAGGTTACAGATATCTTCATATGGTTTTGAAGGTATTTAGAGGGTGTAGTAAGGATGTAAAGGAGAGAGCATATAAGTCACTGGTAAGACCCTAAGGGAAGCAGAACGATTTGTTCTGGGTGATTTCTGACAAAAGAATAGTGTTATGAAGATGCTGCAAACTTTGAGCTGGGAAGATTCGGGAGGAAGGAGAGAACAGCTCGACTAAGCGGAATACTTCAAAGTGTCAGTGGAGAGATGCGTGGAATGGCATTAGTAAACGAATAACTTTTAAAACATATGAAGATAAATTTGGAATTCACGAGGAAAAACTGGGGGAAATAGTCATTTACAGGAAGAGGAATTAGGAATTTGAACAATTTACCAAGAGAGTATTTCTAATACTAACATTTCCAACTTCTTTGAAGTAATTTAAGGAAGGAGTAGGTAAACCACTGATAGGGAACCTATCACCTGGGCGACAGCCTCAAATGTAGATCAGTGGCGACAGATTGTTGATTGTAGCTTTTAAATATGTAATCGTTGTGGAATAGGCATCTGCTGGCACTGACATTTGAAGACTTCTGAAGTGGTTCAAAATTCCTGCAGCTAATTCGACTGTTATTTACAATTTCCTGTCATTTTATTATACATTTCTGTTTTTCTTTCTTGAATATTTATCTTAATTTTTGTTGCAAATCCTTACACCACCTCAATAAACTCAAACTATAATACTGAATTATTGTATTTAAATGTCGTACGTTGATCAATAATAGACAGCAACCGGTCTGCAATACTGTATTTTTGGCTATACGACAGCCAAGCATATTCGTTGGCTTCTGACTTTAACTCGGGCAGCACAATGATAATGTTATTCTGTACTCATTGGTTAGCACTGATGGTTTTGCTAACATGGTGACGCAAACAAAAATTGGGTGTAGCAATAGATTTCTAATACTAACTTGCACGCCTGAACACTGGAGGAAGGTGAGGTATTCTGGTCCGCTGACCAAACATTAAAACGCTTGAATGGGTAGATCGAATAAATAAGTGAATTAAACGTAAAAATATGCGATTACAGTTGAAATCGTGATGGAAATATAAATATCAATATTTTCAAGATATTATTATTATTATTATTATTATTATTATTATTATTATTATTATTATTATTATTATTATTATTATTATTATTATTATTATTATTTTGCTAGTTGCTTTACGTCGCACCGACACAGATAGGTCTTATGGCGACGATAGGACAGGGAAGGGCTAGGAGTGGGAAGGAAGCGGCCGTGGCCTTAATTAAGGTACAGCCCCAGCATTTGCCTGGTGTGAAAATGGGAAATCACGGAAAACCATTTTCAGGGCTGCCGATAGTGGGGTTCGAACCTACTATCTCCCGAATACTGGATACTGGCCGCACTTAAGCGACTGCAGCTATCGAGCTCGGTCAAGATATTAATGTGGCACTGTCAACACCTAACTTATCATAATTCGCATGGTAACATGATTGAACGTTAAGAATCATGTCTCTTGTGTGGATTTCAAAGTGAAATCTTTTTATGGGGTATAAGGAAGTCGTGGGGAGCCTCCGTGGCTCAGACGGCAGCGCGTCGGCCTCTCACCGCTGGATACCGTGGTTCAAATCCCGGTCACTCCATGTGAGATTTGTGCTGGACAAAGCGGAGGCGGGACAGGTTTTTCTCCGGGTACTCCGGTTTTCCCTGTCATCTTTCATTCCAGCAACACTCTCCATTCTCATTTCATAGCATCTATCATTCATTAATAAATCACTTTGGGAGTGGCGACCCCATCGTTCTAATAGCCTATATCTGCTTCATTCATTCCATCCCTGACCCGGTCAATGACTGGAAAACAGGTTGTAGGTTTTCATTTTCCTTTTTCAAGGAAGTCGTGGAATTTTGCAGCACCAATATGAAGATTGCTCATTGCTGTTAAATGAAAGCAGGACAATTTACAAGTCTAGTAACCGTGACATATTTTCCTGAACTTCCATTATACTGTATTGTCGGACTCCTGTGGTTGACGACTTTTTCGTGGAGGTAATATCATATTTCAAAGAAAGTTTGTGATGATAATATGCGCATATAGTATATGGGGGCGATCAGGTGGCGCTGTTGTCGATGTGTAGTGTGTATTTGACAGCCATTCGGTTCAATTGGGAGTGTAGTTGTCGTCTGCCGCTGAAGTGAAGAGTGTCGATTTCACCGCTCTAAAGCGTGTTTTCAAAAGGTGACCAGCGTTCGTGGATTAAAGTCGAGGTTGTCCGTGGCAAAAATTCATCAGAATGTTATTTAGGATTACGTGAAGCCTGTGGCGGGAATGCATTGCTGTACAGGACGCCTGCACACTGGGTCACTGCGTTTCGTGCGGGTCGGAATGCGACTGCGGATTTGCACTGTACAGATCGGCGGCCGTCCATTCCTCAAGATCAGATTGACATCGCGAGTGGTCTCGTTTCTGTAGATCATCAATGAACTATCCGGAAATTATCCGTAGAGGCTGGTCTCAGTCATCACACGGTGTGGCACGTACTGACGAAATGTCTTAACATGAGGAAAATTGCGTCCCGTTGTGTTCCACATCAAATCACCGATGTAGAGAAATGGCACTGGTATGTATGGGTGGCATCCACCTGTACAGATATCGCAACGAAGGAGACGCATTTCTGCAGCGTATTGTCGCCATTGTTGAGACGTGGTCACGATCCTACGAGCGTGAATGAAAGCGTCAATCGAATGAACGACGTCACCCAGGTTCGCAACGTCCAGCTTATGCTGATTGTGGCATACGACTAAGAGAGTGTTATTCTTACGCATGCTGTGCCTGAGGGACAAGCCGTTAACAGTGGCTACTATTGCCGATTTCTGGACCGACATTTGCGTTCGGCTATCCGCCGCAAAAAGGCCACGTGTATTGCGAAAGATCGCCCTATCCTGTTGCAAACAATGTTAAGCTGTTATTGGAGCGGTAGCAATGGGAGGTCTTGGAACATCCTCCGTACTCACCAGGCATTAGTCCTTATGACTTCGACGTGTTTCTGAAGTTAAGGAAACTTCCAAGGCCGCCGATTTCCTGACGTGGCGTCTGTACTTTGCGCAGTAGGGCGCTCCGTCGCTGCCATCAACAAAGCACGCCTTGCCAACGGTCCCCTGCGGCTTCCCAGCATTTGGAAAAAGGTAGTAGACTTTGCGGGTGACTACACTGAAGGAATACAATGCAACTGTACTTGTTCGTTTATATCGTTCTACTTTATTTACAGCCCTCGTAGTTCCTCAACTTTCCTGTTCCATCCATTTTAAATTCCAAGTGGTGAATGCGTATGTGTTACTGAATTTGACCTTCAAATATTTACTTTAACAGGGGCATAAACAGCATAAAAACATGCGAGTTCAAGCGGTCAATTTCAAATTACGTCAGGTCTTCGCAGGTTCCCATGTATCATAAACTGGATAGCCAAGCTGCGAATCCAATGTAAAGTACACAGTAAGTTCGTTTCATTTTATTTAAAATATTTTATTCTGTCACTGTTTCGATTTTCAATATATCACTTTTCATAAGCAAACAATGGAATCGAATTTCAGCACAGGAATAATACACATATTTGTAATGGAATTTGTACAGCTTTATAATAGAAGCTACAGGGCAATGAAACTTTTCATGCAAATGGTTCTTTTGTGATCACTATCTATATCCAGCTACTACATCCAGACGTCCTGCTCACAATCAAGCAACAGGCCTACAGGGAATGGTTCGAATATGGGGACACGACTCAAGTTATGAGAGTAAAGCACTATGCTAGAATTAAACCCACCATCCCAAAGCAAGCCTGGTCAATGTCACCATTAAAAACAGAGACAATTACAGTCTTTAATTAGAATACGTCTTCGTTATGGAAACTGTCAAAGCCACCTTCACAGTGTCAAGATCTTGGACAGGACATCCCTTAATGCCCAAAAGGCTCCGTAGAAATAGCCCTCCTGAGCTACAGTTGCCAAGGTCACTGGATCCGCAGCCGGCAGCCTTTGACTTGTAGCGGAACACTTGTTTTTGTCCTTGAACACCCTTACAAACTATTAACGGCGCGTGTCTGGACTACTTGCAACACACTATTGCAAAGCTGATCCTTCTTAGGCAGGTATCTTCTATAGATAGATGTCTGTTTATAGACGAAATGCTATGTGCTTTACGTCGCATCGGCACAGATAGGTCTCATGGCGACGATGGGACAGGAAAGGCCTAGGAATGGGAAGGAAGCGCCGTGGCCTTAATTAAGGTACAGCCCCAGCATTTGCCTGGTGTGAAAATGGGAAACCACGTAAAACCATCTTCAGGGCTGCTGACAGTGGAATTCGAACTCTCTATCTTCCGGATGCAAGCTCACAGCTGCGCGCCCCTAACCGCACGCCCAACTCGGCCGGTGTTTATAGACGTATTTTAAGAAATCGAGCTTCAGCATTAAACTTACAAATTAGACACAGTAAAAGCCCTGAAAGCACTAAAGAGAAATAAAACATCCGCATACTGCTTTAGGTACTAGACTTAATGACTTATTTCCTTTAATTTCAGGTGGAACATAGGGGCTCGACGAAATTTGACTGTCCTTCAAAAATCTATTAACTCAACCGGAATCGAGTCCACAAACATAGATATGCCATGAACTTTCCTTTCTAAAAACTCATCTGAAGTGTGAGCTGATTCCTTTAAATTCTTTAGCAGGCAACCATAAGTTAAAATGCATCTATCGACTAAGCAATCTCGTAAACAAGAATAGCTACAAAGTACATGAGCTACTAAATTATAGAGTAAACTTTAACTGAAGTATTAATTTGTATCTCGTGGTTCACAATAGAGCGCTAGTGACTAGGACAAGAGCTAGTAATCGTTTAGCTAGTGTAGCTTGTATAATACGTGTTGAATACAGTTACTATAGTTGAGCTGGAAGTTCCCTTCCACTTTAATTAAAGTTACAGCACAAGATAACCGGAAACTTCCACGAGCTACTGGCTAATAGTACAGCAATCAGTGCGATTTATCTCAACGGTAACATTGAATGTGACCTAAGCTGTGTTCGGCTAGTTATAATTTTGTCATCATGATCTTGGTTTCACGTCTAATACTCCGAATAATCCATTGTTACCGTAGCGAGATAAGCATCAAATTACAATGCTCACACATCTCACAAGTAGTAATGACTAGCATTCAGGTTGTTTCAGGTAATGACCATGATTATGGGAATTGGAACGATTTCGAAATTTACATATATTTGCATACGGCATGATTCTATTCTGACCAGTGTTTCCAACACGGTGGTTTTTCCACTAAATTTAGAAATTTTTAAACTCATCAGTGGACAAATTTTAACACCCGGTGGGCAGCGGGAAATCTAGTCTTTTCTTATGAATATGCCAGTGGATATGTTGGTGGTTTTTTAATTAAAGTTTTATGCAATATGATAGAGAGTATAGTAACGCAATAGTTCAAATTGAAGTTTTGACGTTGGCAGTCGTGATGTCATCAAAAGGCGAGTAGGGGAAGACCTGAACTCTAGGCGGAACTGTGATTGCTTATACGGGATTCCCTTAAAAATAAGGAAACAAGAAACTTTTCAGTGCGTCTTTCTTTCTTTCTTTCTTTCTTTCTTTCTTTCATAACGAAGTGTCACTTCTTCAAGTGCCAAATGCACGTTAGGTTGTTACAGAGTCGTTGATTTGCATTCTAGAATCATGTATGTAAATTGGACGCCAGCGAAAGGATTAATAATCAGTTGAAAAATTATGCCCTTTTTAAGGGGCCTCAAAACCATGAACACCGTTCATTTCTGGTGTAAAATGATGAAGTACTGTTATACAACTAACACCAATTAATTTCAGGAGCTGGCAACATTTGCACTGCCGACTACTACTTTTAGGCCTACACGCGTCTGCGGCGACATTAGATAGGTCGAGCCAAAGCAGGACCCTGCACCAAGGGTCTGCTCAACGCTTAACGTGTACATCCGACGGACGAATTACTTTTTTTTTTTTTTTTTTTGCTAGTGGCTTTACGTCGCACCGACACAGATAGGTCATATGGCGACGATGGGATAGGAAAGGCCTAGGAGTTGGAAGGAAGCGGCCGCGGCCTTAATTAAGGTGCAGCTCCAGCATTTGCTTGGTGTGAAAATGGGAAACCACGGAAAACCATCTTCAGGGCTGCCGACAGTGGGATTCGAACCCACTATCTCCCGGACGCGGACGAATTACTAACAACAGCGTCATACTGTATGCTCTCATTATATATGAGCACTACGGAGAGGTTTAGAACTGACACCATACTTTTGGAATTGTATACCACCATCCCTCCTACCCTGCAGGCCAACATTCTGATGGAGATTTTGAGATTGTTACTTGTATTCCAAAAAGGTGTTTGACATTTGCCTCCATATTTTCTACATATTATAATTTGTCTGTTACGAGTACGGTTTCTTTTCTGTGCTTAGATACTTTTAAACATATTCTGATTTTGGTGCATGTTGAATTCTCAGTCCGAAGGTCGGTTGGAATACCAACAGCTACACAATCATATGTCATTGAATGACGTACCATGGAAATGAGAAGTGGGATAGGTTACCGTGGCTTTTCTCTGTAGGTACTATTACATACGAAAACTCGCTGACAAGTATACATAACCGACGCCTCAAACCACTCTTTCATATAATTAATTACACGAACTGGCTGCATAAATGATGGTATTACTAGTATCACTCCAACCTCAATTACTCTCATACTGATAAAATCAAGATCACACGGAGGCAGATCGTTGGACGTAACGGACCTTTTCTAGCTCATACCACAATAATGACTGTACTGGTTCTGGCTTCGATCCAGTTTTGGGATAACAATAATAAAGATGATAATAATAATAATAATGATAATCATCATCATCATCATCATAATCATCATCATAACAACAAATGGTACGTCGACCCTAACAGAAAGACCGTTACCAGTCGAGCCCTTCGGGAAATTCTCAATTTGAAATACTCTCGAATAAGGTTCCATGATGCAGTATTATGACTCCACGTTCCCGAATTAGACAGTCTAAGGCACTCATTCTCCTACCTACAATGGATCGTTTATTTTTGGCTATGTATTCTTAAAATCAATTTGAAATGTATTAGCAAATATTTTGGTAAATACTGTACTGGCATTCACCGAAGTTCTCATACCTTGATGAGAATAACGTGTTTTTATTATTATAACAAAGTATATTTATAATGCTAAAAATTTCTTCCGGCCGCCTCTATGGTATAGTGGTTAGCGTAATTAGCTGCCACCCCCGAAGGTCTGAGTTCGATTCCCGGTTCTGTCACGAAATTTGAAAAGTGGTACGAGGGATGGAACGGGGTCCATTCAGCCTCGGGAGGTCAACTGAGTAGAGGTGGATTCGATTCCCACCTCAGCCATCTTGGAAGTGGTTTTCCGTGGTTTCCCACTTCTCCTCCAGGCAAATGCCAGGATTGTAACTAACTTAAGGCCACGGCCGCTTCTTTCCCTCTTCCTTGTCTATCCCTTTCAATATTCCCACCCCCACAAGGCCCCTGTTCAGCATAGCAGGTGAGGCCACCTGGGCGAGGTATTGGTCCTCCTCTCCAGTTGTATCCCCGACCCAATGTCTCACGCTCCAAGACACTGCACTTGAGGCGTTAGAGATGAGATCCCTCGCTTAGTCCGAGGGAAAAACCAACCCTGGAGGGCAAACAGATTAAAACAGAAAGAAAGAAAGAAAGAAAGAAAGAAAGAAAGAAAGAAAGAAAAATCATTTCTTCCTCCGATAAAACTTGAGCCAACAATTTTGTGCTATGAATCAAGCCATCTCAATCATCTGATTCAGGGCTTTAGCGCGAAGAAAAGGTTACAGTTCAGATCAGTTCAGATGACTTTCAATCAAACAGGTAATAATAATAATAATAATAATAATAATAATAATAATAATAATAATAATAATAATAAGGCTTCAGATATCATGTGCAGACATTTTGATCTGACGCCATCTAGGCTACCTGCCCATCAATTTAGGCGTTCCGTTTTACTCTACCAGATGGCATTGTAAACTGGATCTCTCTTTGGCGATCTACGGTCGAATTCTATTTATTGTTGGGTAAACACTAAATGTGTCACTAATCTTCTACATGCCAACAACGAACGGTATGGAGTATCAAATACGCTTCTTTGCGCCCTTCAAAAATCCGACTACCTCTACCGGGTTTGAATCCGCGATCTTTGGATTCGAGGTCGACACTCTACCACTGATGCACAAATGGGACCTCAGAGTGATTAATTGTCGTGGTGCGATGCAATGATATGATAATTTCCATATATCGCCTCGGGTAGAATGCTGAAATACCACTAAAATAGATGAATGAAAAGAAGCACACAGCTTTCCTTTTCAATTTCATCATAATTCAGCAGACCTATACAGTGCAGAATCTGTGACTGTGTTGTGTGCACTGGTATGCGTATTCGTAACTAGAGGTAGAAACCGTGGCCTGCATATTAGGGATCGTCTTGGCATTCACGTCGAACTGAAATGGCAAGCCGAGGCGTGAAGCTAACAATAAGTGACAATATCACCGGCTTCTTAACAAGCGGCCGCGGTTCGAATACCATCCAATGCATGAAACTGAAAAAAGTATTCCCGTCTTCAGATGGCTCAGAAGTAAATACATATCCTCGTTTTCTCTCGAGATGGCACAACCCTACTCAACGGAAGTGAGCAGCATGTACATTTGCGAGCGAAAGCTGTGGCTCATGCAGAAACGTTCATTTAGGTTGGCAATGAAATGTCTAACACCCCCGCCTTCTCCAGTGTCAATCTCCTTTCCCCTCTAGCATGCTTCTAGCAACATGATTCACAAGTAAAGTCTTATATGTGAATACTTACTATAAGTGACCCCCTAATTACTTAAAGGTTCCAATTATGTATAAGTGCTGTCTGCCCTTACACTCTTCAGTGGATGAGTGTCAGTCTCAGCTATTAACTGCCGTCCTCGGAGGCAGGTTCAATTCCTGGTACTGCCAGAGATTTAAGAGTGGCAGGTCTGGTATGTGGTTAAAATGTTACATGCATCTCACCTCCATTGGGAGTGTGCCTGAAAAGAACTGCACCACCTCGGGATGAGGACGCGAGTTTACTATTGGATGAGTACTACACGTCCCTTCCTACAATCAAATTACACTGGAGTAGACCCACCTCTCCTTAATTACTCCAATCATAGAACATTACATCAAGGGAAGTTTTTCCCCACTCTTCATTTCACACCGAATGTAACAACGTTCATATTTGTTTCTCTGGGTTTACCTCAAGCGAGTCATAAAGAGAAGCGGTAAGGGCTGGGTAAATGCGGAAACTTTACGGAAGAAAAAACCTTACTGCAGTCTACGGGTATGAGTCAGATTTTCGGTATGAAAGTGAAAAAATGAAATGGCGTATGGCTTTTAGTGCCGGGAGTGTCCGAGGACAAGTTCGGTGCCAGATGCAGGTCTTCCGATTTGACTCCCGTAGGCGACCTGCGTGTCGTGATGAGGATGAAATGATGATGAAGACGACACATACACCCAGTACCCGCGCCAGCGAAACTAACCAATTATGGTTAAAATTTCCGACCCTGCCGGGAATCGAACCCGGGACTCCTTTGACTAAAGGCCAGCACGCTAACCATTTAGCCATGGAGCTGGACTGCATGAAAGTGTACCGTTATAACAACATAGCAATCATCTTCTGCCAATCTTAAAGCTCTGAGCCGGGAAGCTATCTTAGACCTCAGGCCGGCGACTTCTTCATAAGTTGAGATCACCTTATTCTAACATTATTTCAGAATTTAAATCTTCTATAGTAAAGCCAGGATATCTGGGAGGAAACCAGATGATGGCGACAGCTCGTTATCAGTTTTCGAAAAAGTTTAGCAGGTTTTCGCAGAACGTACGATTATTTTTCCCAAGTACACACTACTTTTTATCTTAAGTACTCATAGGAAATGAAAAATTCAGAAATATCGCAACAGAATTCGATACACAATTACATTGGTAATGCTACTGTCTCGTTTGTCGCCGGTGTGTTTTAGAGGCTTGAAAATGATTTTGTCTCAGAACGGAATGTGCCACTGAAATGTCTTCCCGAGAAAAATATAGAAACTGTAAATATATTGCGAAGAATGAAGCTCTGTGCCTATCTTCTACTTCTTTCATAAGCATCGCGAACTTCAACTTGCGTTCTGAATGGATCTTAACATGAAGACCAAATTTTAAAATGTTAGTGTTCCTATTTCCTCCTTTAAAGTAGGGACATGAAAGCATCAGCTCCGTAAACTTCTACATGCCATACTTAGAAGGCCCTTAGCTAGAAGATCTTGGTTCTGGGTTCTGTTAGATGCCCCGATGATTGAAACGAGTAATTTATTATCCCAGTATTTGCTTATAATCGACAGGGATAAAACCCACAGGAAATTCTCACTCGAGATAATCATTTACAGTGAATCAATGGACATTTGTTTCATGGGACTGTTTAAACTTAGCGTACAGGGCTATGAAACCCTGTGGGTGAGAGCGTAGAATGCATTCCCGGTATCCCCGGTTTATTGTAAGAGGCGATAAAAGGGGCAATTCACAGCGGCTTTTAACTTGGAATCGTGGGTTGGCAACCACGGTCCACTAGCTGAGTCTGTGATTCTTACCACTTGCTTCTACCAGGGGAGATACCACGACCAGCCAGTTCTTTTAATTTAGTTTTAGGCAGTAGAACACATAGTTAGGATGTTAGTGTAGATTGTAGTTAAGGTAGCATCTTACATGTGGTGCTGGATATCTGCGCATGTGTGGGATGCTACAGAGTAGATTTAATAGATTGTAAATTTAGACATCGGGGGAAGTAGTGGCTTGTTTTCTTTATTACCTAACCGATGGTATGTACTATGGTGGAAATAAAGATATGTATTACATTACATTACTTACTTGTACCAGCCTCATCATTTTCACTTTCTTATCCAACTTTCCTTGGTCAACTCTTGTTCTCTTCCGACTCCAATGGTATTAGGTTTGCGAGGCCTAGGGAATTTTATTTTCACACCCTTCATGATCCTTCCCTTTCTTTTTCCGATACCCTCATTGTTCGAACGGTTGGAACGCTTTCATTTTCTTCCTTTTATCAGTGTTAAGAGAGGGTGATAACCTAGTTACACCTCCCCTTAAGAAGTAAGCACCACGCACAGCTACAACAAGTATTCTACAGTTGTTGTTGTTGTTGCTGTGTTGTTATAATTTGCTTTACGTCGCACCGATACAGATTAGGTCTTATGGGAACGATAGGATGGGAAATGGCCAGGAGTGGGAAGGAAGCGGCCTTGGCCTTAATTAAGGTACAGCCTGGTGTGAAAATAGGAAACCACGGAAAACCATCTTCAGGGCTGCCGACAGTGGGGTTCGAACCCACTATCTCCCGGATGCAGGCTCACAGCTGCGCGGCCCTAACCGCACGGCCAACTCACCCGGTCCTTATATATTCTACAGTACAAAATTCATGATGATTCACACGCGAAGTAACATACCGTACTTTCAAACATACTTATTACGAACAGAATCCACAGTTAGCTTCTGAAAGTTTATTGTTCAACAATCATGTTCTCGAAGAGAGAATCAAAACGAAACTTCACACTGACTTCTTACTGCGATACTCCTATGAAAAGCAATATTTTCAAATATTTTTTTTTTAGAATTCGGAAACCGTACCTCAGTTGGCTTGGCAGTATTTCACAATAGTCATCTCCAGGGTCTTAGGCAACTAGCTGATCAGCCTTGTCATGCGGCTTGCTTACCTTCCCGTATTTTATTTTATTTTATTTTATTTTATTTTATTTTATTTTATTTTCACCCTTCTCACCCCCTATGCCGAACCACCCACCAGATTTAGTTCAAAACACTTCCTAAACCCTCCTAGGAGTAATAAGCACAAATTGTGAAATTTTCAGCCAGATCGCTTCAGTAGTTTTTGAGTCCATTCGAGACATACATACAAACAAACATTCATTTATATATTTATAGATTTCACATTTTGATATTATATAAAAATCCGGACCCTAGTCTTCACACAGACTGTATACACTAAGATCATGATATACTGTCTTAATAAGGGGAGCAGCGAATTTCTTAACAGGACTCCCACACTTTTCCTTTAAAATATTCATGCAAATGTATGCAGAAATTGTCTTACCAATAGATAACATTTTGATTTTTTAAATCCTTTTCAAGAATGCAAAGAAAGACTGCTTGATCTCATCACACGCCGAGAGCAGCCTCACATTCATAATCTAATCTCTTCAGAAGGAAGGGAACAAAAACAATCCATCCGTCAGAGACACCGTACCGTCAGCTTGACAAACGGCAGCACACAGCGCAATTTGTTTTCCTCTCCACTGCACAGCCCAAGTTTCACGAAGTATAATTAGAATACACAGTACTTCATCTGAACCATAAAATCGGCATGTCTTTCCATTATCATTACACAAACGATGGATATCTTTTTTGCCGGGCTGAGTGGCTCAGAGGGTGGCGTCCCCGTAAACCGTAAACGTAGTTAGTGGGACGTAGAGCAAATCACATTAGTATGATATCTGTTTAATAATAGATTGGCCCAGTACGCTGGAACTCCAAAATATAACAATTCTAATTAGATTTTTTTTAAAATGCGATATAATATTTTCTATGGAGGAGCGCCTAGGCACAATAAGGGATTTGGCTGTGGGTTTAAAGTCGAATGCTCTCCATGGACCAACTGAAAGTCCCGCCCAAAATCGGTAGGATTTGAACAAGAATGAGTTGTGGTTGGGGTGCTGGACCACTATGCCAGTACGGTAATACAATACCGTATAATATACTGTATACAAACGGCTAATATAATAGAATTGTTCACATTCAACATATACAGCAATATACACTTGACTGTGCAAGTTTTTCAATGGGATGTTTTACCTCGTGTGGTACTTCTATTCTACCGATAATAATAATAATACAACCTTTTTCCACTATTAGTCTATCGATCTGATGAGACGCCTATGAATTTTTCGTATCTGAAAAAAATTGCTGTAGGATTTGATCTCGTGAACTAGAGCACAGGATGAGAATATCTAGACAACTACGCCACGCATCCATCTAATAATAATATAATTATCGACCTCTGTAGTGCAATCAGTTAAGTTATACTTCGGCTCCCAAGATAGCGGCTTCGATCTCGGCTGAGGAAGATCAAAAGCCTACACTTGCGGATGTTTAAAGCCAACAACTCCCGCCGTTGATTTCCGACACGTTAAAGAACTCCTGCGGGAAAAATATCCGTCACCCCGGCGACCCTTAGAATATACACCAAATAAAGGGACTTTAAAAAAATAAGAAGGAAAAGGGAGAAGAAGGAAAGAAAAGAAGGGGAATAATAATATTATAATAATGAAAACTTACTCCATATCCTCTGTCTGCATATCTCGGTGTTTTTAAACTCTCGGGAGACGAGTGCGTTTTAATACCGTCGTCGACTATTCTTGATAACTTACTGGTTTTTTCCCCTCCCCTCTTCGAACGCAAGTGGATGATGGGATTGTGCTTAATAATCGTGGCCGCTTCCTTCTTTTCAACCTCTCTACATTAACACATGCACGTTCGATTTAGACTCCGCTGTAAGACGTTTTAAAGTGCTGCCGAGACGAGATAGCCCTCAGGTTCACTCATCTTACACCCAGTTAATTCCTGCGGGACAAAGGCAGCTGAGCGTAGAGCTAACCACTCCATCAATCTTGAGTGCCGAGGTTACGGATAGTGGAAGCCTTTACCTTCCAGTCATCCAAGAGCCTTCACAGCCTATATCTACTATGCATATAAGATAGGTTGGGTTAAGAACACGTAGCTATTTTCAGACACCTTTTTATTAAAAAATATACAATTAGACGTGCATATAATAGTCTCCCGGCTCGTGACAGCATAAACTAAAACATTACATAAACGCTGGTTGACGCTATAGTACTATATATGACATGATCTTCATCTGCTTGTCCAAAGCCTAATCATATAATTTCACGATTGTTGTCAAACACACGTTAGAGCTCATAAATCGCGTGTATTCTCTAGGACGCATTCACAGTCTCCATTACACTTGAAGTTCGCATGAAATATTTTGAGGTTACACGGAAATTATTATTATGCATACAGCATTATTAAAATACATTTAGAGTTTATCGTAGGTTTCGTATTAAATCGTATCTTGATTTCCTATTACGTAGAATTTTCAAAACAAGACAGAAAAGGATGTACCGATACTGTTAGCTTTATCGTAACACTCCCGAAAACCGTAAACGTAGATAATGGGATGTAAAACCAATAATATTATTAATTATTATTAAAACATAATACCTGCCTGGTGGCCATAATCGTTAAGGAGCCAAGTCTGTATGTTCAAACACCATGGTTAGCCGGTTCGAGTCCCGTTGGTGGCAAAAATGTTCGACATCAGAATTTTAGCCAGCAGGTTAGGAGAGGTGATGGTATACAATTTGTAATCACTAGATTACGTGCCAAAAGCATGGATTAAGTTCCAAAACTCTGTGCTGTGTTCATGTGGAGTGAGGACATATGACGCGGTTGATGATGATTCGTCCGTCAGATGGAGACATCAAGCCTTAGCAGACCCCTCGTTGTTATTCGACAGGATTAGGCTATGTGCCGACTCCGGGCTTCACCCTCTCCTTAAACTCATCATCACACCCAGCCACTCAGTTCGTACATGGGCGCCAAATAGTAATACTTGGATTAAGCGAGCCGAACATGTCCTCGGACACTTCCGGCACTACAGAGCTAAATAACAATCTTATTAAATATAATAGAACGAGCATTGAACAGTATTTTCCATTTTACTGCTCTTGACAAGAAACACAAACTTCAAGCATAAGACACCCTTATACCGAGGACCGGTCCACACATGCACTGCAGTAATAGCGTAGTCCAGGGGTCGGGAACGCGGTTTGTGCAGGCGCTATGGCTTCCTCGTAATAGAATTTAACTGCCCACCTTACTTTTTTAAGTATGTTATGCTTTATTTTATTTTCATTTGATAAATAACACGATGGTAGCCGAGGAGTATTTCAAAATATATTTCTTTGTTATGTAATGCTCATGTTCTGAACTTTGAATCGTCTTAAGTCAAAATACAGAGCAAGATTAACGGATTTTCTTCTTGATAACTGCTTACGTACAGCGATTCCTGACTACATGAAGTTGGCTATGCAGCGCCAAGTTTCACATTAATGACATCGATATTTAAATAAAGATTTAAAAAAATACTTTTCTGATAATCTGAATTGTTATACTTTCCTTAATATCTTGATGAATCAGCTTTTGACCATAGGTCCACTTTGTAACATGCCCCAACATTTAGGCTCAGTACTTTTTGTATCTATCGAATGGTATTAAACATAATAGTTTCTGTCTCGCTTATTCCACTGAAACGATCTTTGTTCTAGAATCGTCAGTAATAATAATAATAATAATAATAATAATAATAATAATAATAATAATAATATAATGATGTGTGCCCTCCGGAGAAGCCTGGTGCATGTCTTTCGACTTGACAACCTATAGGCGACCTGCACGTCTGTGAGGATGGGGCCCAACCTAAGGTGAATTCTAATCATGAACAACCAGCCCCATAGCCAGAGGAATTAACCAATGTAATTTAAAATCCCCGTCCCGACCGGGAATCGAACCCGGGACTCCTTGGCAAAAAGGGCAGCATACGAACCATTTAGCCGTAGAGCCGGACGACTTACCAACAATAAATGCATACATGTTTCTTTTTCCAACCCTTGTCCCGTTTCTCACGGGGTTGGATATGAGGTGAGATGAATCTGTCGTGGCGGATTTTATGACCGGATGCCCTTCCTGACGTCAACCTCATCAGAGGAGTTATTGAGATGAAATGAAGACGTGATATATGATAGTAGGAAGAGAGAGGGTGAAACCCTGTGCCGGCACATAGCCTACTTCCGTCGAATAGCACCAAGAGGTCTGCTCAAGGCTTAATGTCTCCATTCGGCGGACGAACCACCATCAACAACATCTTAAGCCCTCATTCCATATGAGCACTGCGAAGAGGTTTGGAATTTAATTCAGGCTTTTGGCACGCAATCTAGTGATTAGAAACTGTATACCACCACCTCCCCTGCACTGCCGGCCAACATTCTGTTGGTGAAAATAATTTTCGAGCAACGGGACTCGAACCGGCTAACCATGGTGTCAGACCGTTTAGACTTCAACGTCTTAACGATCATGGCCACCAGGTGGGCTAATAATAATAATAATAATAATAACAATAATAATAATAATAATAATAATAATAACAACAACAACGTGTGCCCTCCACAGACGCCTAGTGGACGTTTTTCGAGTTGGCACCCTATAGGCGACCTGCACGTCTGTGAGGATGGGGCCCAACCTAAGATGAATTCTAATGATGAAGACGGCACAAACAAACAAAAACAAACAAGCAGCCCCAAAGCCAGATGAATTAACCAATGAAATTTAAAATCCCCGACTCGACCGTGAATCGAACCCGGGACTCATTGGACTTAAAGACAGCATGCCAACCATTAAACCGGACGATTTATCAGTAATCAATACATATATAAAAGAAGAAAAATTAAATATAAAAGGCATTTTACTTGGCACCCCTCGAGTAAAAAAAAAAAACTTGAAAGGTTGTCTACCCCTGGCGTAGTTTGTCTGCTATGCGATTGGATTCAGCCACAAAATACATTACAGCTTTCCGGTAGAAACAAGTTTTACATTTCTTACCTTCATACCATCACCTTTGAAAATCAGTCTCTCCTCAGTTCCTTATCCAATCACGAACATCCTCTTGACCTGGTGGCGCTGAGTGTCGTCTACCTGTCACTTTCTCAGCAGAATGTTCTCGTTCTCGCCATTGTCTCCTCTCCGGCCAGCCTACTTCTGGCTCGGAGCCAAGGCTCACTTCATTATCCTCTCGGGAGACTCACCTTGTTCACACTCAATTACAGCCTTCCACGAAACACGAGAAGCCGCCATTCCGTTCCTTGTTCACACTATGTTATGATGATGAGAATCCCGTCAAACATATCCACCGCCATCGTTCGGAAGTAGGCCTACGTCAAATATTTGTCATTCCATTCCATCCGATCTTGTTCAGCTGGAAGCAAGGGTGTCATTTGTACTGGGCGTCAACTATGCTCTGAATTCCGAGTCACAATAATAGTCATAGTCATAGTTTTACGTCCCACTAACTACATTTACTGCTTTCGAAGACGCCAAGGTGCAGAAATTTTGCCCCGCAGTTCTTTTACGTGCTAATCTACCGCCACGAGGCTGGTGTATTTGAGCACCTTCAAATATCACCAGAATCGTAATGAACTAATCGTTTAGTCGGAGGCTACACGTTACTGACAGAAACGGTACTATTTTTTTTCGATGTGCGTCATGATTGTTATCTTCATTAAAACTGTATCCCTTATACGGGCCGTAAAAGTCCTTGGAGCAGATGGAGATTCTTATCCTTTTTCTACCGCTTTTCTCACATCTGTGGGGTCGCGGGTGCGAACTGCGTCGCACATGTGGATTTGGCCGTTTTACGACCGGATGCTCTTCCTGACGCCAACTCTACATGGAGGGATGTAATCACTATTGCGTGTTTCTGTGGTAGTTGGTAGTGTAGTGTGTTGTGTGAATATGAAGAGGACAGTGTTGGGACGGACACAAACACCCAGTCCCCGAGCCAGAATTAATCAGAAGCGATTCAAATCCCCGACCCGGCCGGGAATCAAATCTGGGACACTCCTAAACGAAGGCCAGTACGCTGACCATTCAGCCAACAAGTCGGACCAGATGGGGATTCTACATTCCATTATTTAAGACAGAAATAGGGGATTTATGTCCGCCCAACTTATTCCCAGGAATTGATGGGACGCGATAGCCAAGTGGCATCGTCATTGATTTCTAACCTAGGGAGCTGTGATTTGAATCCCAGCCAATCCATGTGGAAGTTTTGAAATGAGAAGTCATGTCCCTATGGCTCAGAGTACTCGTAAAACAGAAGGTCTCGCAGCTGTGATTATATGAACATTAACGTGAAGTTTCCACCAGGAATTAATAATTTCGTGTGGCTATGTCTAGCCGAGTGCAGCCCTTCTAAGGCTGACCCTACGACGAGGACCGAGCTCGATAGCTCAGTCGCTTAAGTGCGGCCAGTATCCAGTATTCGGGAGATAGTAGGTTCGAACCCCACTGTCGGCAGCCCTGAAAATGGTTTTCCGTGGTTTCCCATTTTCACACCAGGCAAATGCTGGGGCTGTACCTTAATTAAGGCCACGGCCGCTTCCTTCCCAATCCTAGTCCTTCCCTGTCCCATCGCCGCCACAAGACCTATCTGTGTCGGTGCGACGTAAAGCAACTAGCGCGCGCGCCTACGACGAGGGTGGGCGGCATCTGCAATGTGTAGGTAACTGCGTGTTATTGTGGTGGAGGATAGTGTTATGTGTGGTGTGTGAGTTGCAGGGATGTTGGGGACAGCACAAACACCCAGCCCCCGAGCGACTGGAATTAACCAATGAAGGTTAAAATCCCCGACCCGGCCGGGAATCGAACCCGGGACCCTCTGAACCGAAGGCCAGTGCGCTGACCAGTCGCTCGGGGTCTGGGTGTTTGTGCTGTCCCCAACATCCCTGCAACTCACACACCACACATAACACATAACCAACGAGTCGGACATCCAGGTATCAACTTGCCTAACTAAACCCTAGGGTGATATAATATATCTTTCGAAGTGGAAGTCTCGTTTTTAAATTTCTGGACTACCTGACGGGGAATCGAACCCTTGCATTTCCATGTGTGCTGATTTTTGGCCTCAATCGATTAGTCGTTGATCCTTTGTTACCAAGATGGCGGGTTCGATCTCAGTTGAAGTCGGTAGTACAGTATGTGATGGTACTAAATGCGACAACTCCGTGTCGTTGACTTCCAGCACGTTAAAAACCTCTTGCAAGACAACATTCTGACACCCCGACATCCCTTCAAATTTATAACAATTATAAGTATGAAACTACCGTCTTGACTAGGGAGCCTTATACCGTATATGATTACGCTGGACTCAGAGTTTCGACATCATTTCCTGTTTTAAACAAGAACTAGAAGTACATGGTGGGTGTGTAATTCAGAGGCAACAGCTATTTAAGCATCACGGAATTTTACAAAGGCGGAAATACAATTAAAATAATAATCAGTAATAGATGGAGAAAATACTCCATGGAATCGGCTATCACCAATATTCAAACACTGAAACTAAATGCCGTTTCGTTTTTGTGATTAACGTCGTTCAGTACGATCACGTCTACTTTTAACCCAGTATTTCTCACTTATCTACGCCTTGTGGGTGAGGGTGGTAGAATAAAACCCAAGGTATCCCCTGCCTGTCGTAAGAGGCGACTAAGAGGTGCCCCAGAGGCTCTCAACTTGAGAGAGTGGGTCGGCGCCCACAAGGCCCTTAGCTGAGTCCTGAAATATTACTTCCACTCACTTGTGGCAGGCTCCTCACTTTCATCTATCCTATCCTACCTCCCTTGGTCTACTCTTGTTATTTTCCTACCCCGACGGAATTAGAGCACTCGAGGCCTAGGGAGTCTTTCATTTTCACGCCCTTCGCGGCCCTTGTCTTTCTTTAGTCGAGAGCTTCATTTTTCGAAGTTTTGGATCCCTTCCATTTTTTTCTCTCTGATTAATGTTTTGTAGAGGATGGTTGCCTAGTTGTACTTCCTCTTAAAACAATAATCACCACCACCTCTCAATTATCTCGAAGCTTGGGCATTGATCAAAGCATCAAATAACCTTTTGAAATCTGTATTTTCCGACAGCTGCTACGGATACCACGGGTTGATTAAGTGATCAACGGAAAATCATGGTGCTAAATGTATAAAGAACACGAACTGCTTGACATAGTCAAACAAAAATAGTTAACCATAATGGATAACGCTGTAAAATGCTTCAACTCACTATGTAAGGGAAGATATTCAGGAGGAGAAGTTCAGGACGTCAATGAAACTCATTGTTGGGAAACTTGAGAAACTAAAGTTTTCGAAGAAGGTAAGATACTTTACTTCGTTCTTAACATTTTTTACATAAAAATGTATTCATCTAAATGATTTTGTGAGCCGATGACCGATTCTGAGCCCTTAAATCAACCATGTTATTTTAAAATTGAAGTCATTATAAATATTTATGCTAAAACAGATCCATTGAATGAGTATTTTTTTTCTGCGGTGCTAAGGACTACCGTATTCCTGTAGGAACCCCCGTACAGAGTACCACAATCACCGTCACGAGCTGGTGAAATGAAATCCCCATCGACATTACAGATGCTACATCTACAGCAAAATTGAAAGCCTCCTGCTATCGTCATCTTATGAGCATTTCAACTCCTACTTGCATGTAAATAGGTTGCATGAACGCACGTGAAAATCGTCGTGCATCTTCATATGTTACAGAACGCAGTTGTGGTAACTTTAGGTTCTAAAAAGTTTAAATACTTTCAGGAGTTTTTACGTTTATATCGTGTTACTTCCATATTTTACTATTTCAACCCTGATATTTTATTTTCATTTAGGCATTTTATTTTATTCATTAGTCTTACATTTTTATATATTTACAGAAATACACTTTATGGCAATGGAAGACGAGATGAGTCATTTGGAGATGTAATATTAGAATCCTGGTGAAGAGATTCCTCGTGAATTTCCGCACTCACTCAGGTCTTATTTCCAAGCACTTCACCTCAGACCACGGGTACCTCGCCGAATTCAACAGCCAAGCAGTTAGTTTCACACACCATCAAAGACTATATAGTAATAGACGCTTTCACCTACAGTACATTAACGATGGTCAAGTTACTATTGAATTCACCAGTTGGAGTTTAGCAATAGAAGGAAGATACTTAAAGTACTCGGAGAGTTTTCTATTGAATTCTGATTTAGACATTGTGATTATTCTTCATTGTTGTAGATGACACCAACAAATGAATGATCCCTTGAATATGATAAATTAAGTTCGGGTTACTACTACTACTACTATTACTACTACTAAGTGTGACATGTATTTAAAGAACGGCTTTCACAGATCACCCATATAATAGAAAATTTCATCTTGTTGGATATAATAAATCTACATGCACAAATATAGTCTCTAACTTTAACAGAAAAAATGAACCACCAGTGCAGGTCCCAACAGAAAGCAGACTATGAGGAGAAATAATATTTTGAACAACGGATTCTGTTCTTTCTGTTTTACTCATAGAACACAAGTGGTATTAAACATTCCTTCTAAGAAGAAAGAAAAATGAATCTACGAGTGTAATGAAATGTAAAGCTCTTTGCACACTGTCCTAGTTTCTTTGAAAGCCACTCCGAATGATTTCAATAATACTCCGACTTCTAGAGGGCTTTTGTAAAGAAGAGAATGTTGATACTACCTAGCAGTGAGAACGGCTCAAAGATGCTAAAGTTTCACGGACATACGTACAGTAAAAATCAATGGGAATCGTACCGGTGACATATTTATCGTTAATGTTACTACTCTGGCTGCGATACGACCATCATATGCATATGTCCACCGCTCGCAGTATAGGAGGTATCGTAGTTCAATACTTGTGAAGTAGGAGGAAGTTTCCCAGTTACCAATAAAATTTTATATTCCTTATTTATGATTCCCGATTGAATAACTTGGGCAAAGAGGACGTTCAGAAGATACAGATTATCGTAACCGAATCTCATACAGATCTCACGGACAACCAGTTAGATCAGAGAAAGCGAGGGATCAATTTACCGAAAGTAATTGTGGGAGAAAATACCGCGAAGATTAAGAGAACCCTTCCATGACGTGATGTGAATAACTCACTATCATCAGTAATATTTCTAATGTCAATGAAATGGAATAATAGAAAAATATATTTATCGTGCAACGGTAGCTAACTTACTATAACTCACAAAATTTGACGCTGTTTGTAGGTTAGCAGAAAGTAGATCGGAGCTGAGTGGCTCAAACAGGAGAGTGGTGGTGGCGGTGCTGCTGCTGCTGGTGGCGATTATTGTTTTAAGAGGAAATACGACTGGGCAAGCATCTATATATTTAAAACACTAGACTGATTTTTTTTTTTTTTTTATATTTGTTTTACGTCGCGCCGACACAGATAGGTCTTATGGCGACGATGAGGCAGGAAGGGGCTAGGAGTGGGAAGGAAGCGGCCGTGGCCTTAATTAAGGTACAGCCCCAGCATTTGCCTGGTGTGAAAATGGGAAACCACAGAAAACCATCTTCAGGGCTGCCGACAGTGGGGCTCGAACCCACGATCTCCCGAATACTGGATACTGGACGCACTTAAGCGACTGCAGCTATCGAGCTCGGTACTGATTTTTGTTACAATGATTTTGAGAGAACAGCTGAACCGACAGAAACAAACATTTCTAGTCGTATATTTTTAAAGTAAAGAAAAATATAGTATTCTTATTGACCAAAACGCTCGCCAGTACTTCAAGATCACCTGCTGGTTCACTGCCGGTCATGTGCTTCACAGGAATTCTAAAAGGCGCACACGCATGCGCCGTCTGTTGTGACGTCTCCTCGTTGTGGTCTCTCCATAAATGAGCGGTCAGTCGTGGACTCATGGTTCGTCGCGAGTATTTCACGTTGGCTACACAAACATTCATCATCCTCATCATCATCATCATTTTCCACCTCCAGTTTCCCGGGTGTGGTGTCAAGCGCTCACCATTTCTTTCTGTCAGAGTAGAGTACCCGTTCCCCTACATCTTCCAATTTCACAGTTTGGCTTTCCTACTAGTCTTTCCCTCGCATTTCTCTGTCACAAATATTGTCCACCTAATTTATTGTCTTTACATCTTACTAACTACTTTTAAAGGTTTTCGGAGACGCTGAAGTGTCGGAATTTTGTCGCACAAGAGTTCTTTAACGTGCCAGTAAATCTACCGACACGTGGCTGACGTATTTGAGCACCTTCTAATATCACCGAACTGAGCCAGGATGGAACCTGCCAAGTTGGGGTCAGAAGGCCAGAGCCTCAACCGTCTGGGCAACTCAGCTCGGCCCCACTTATTTTGTTTGCTATTTGTTTTACGTCGCACCGACACAGATAGGTCTTATGGCGACGATGGGAGAGGAAAGGCCTAGGAATAGGAAGGAAGCGGCCGTGGCCTTAATTAAGGTACAGCCCCAGCATTTGCCTGGTGTGAAAATGGGAAACCACGGAAAACCATCTTCAGAGCTGCCGACAGTGGGGTTCGAACCCACTATCTCCCGGATACAAACTCACAGCCGCGCGCTCCTAACCGCACGGCCAACTCGCCCGGCCCCACCTAATTTACTGTCATGGAAACGCGAAGGACTGTGCCTATACTAGTAGATGGATATTGCTAATTTAGAGCAGCTTCCTACTGTTTATACCAAATCGAAGAACGTTATCGTGAGCAGCGTTTTCCCACTGTTGCAAAAATGGTTGCTGACTGGGATAATTATAAGGATTCTATTATTGGCGATCTCTCTTATCGCCTTCCTCTCAAAAATCAACCTGTGTACCAAACTCTCAAGTCTCTGAACGGTGAGGACGCTGGCTATTATTATTATTATTATTATTATTATTATTACTTTATTATATAGGTACAACTCATCACAATACTAACCATCACAGGAGCATGCAAAAGTGAATACATGAATATGTCGAAATATTTTAGTAATATGTTATAGTTCCATTTCTATGAGTTTCGACTTGACAGTTAACCGGAAGACATTGGTGCCAAATTGTTACGACTACAAACAACGTATTCACGACACGACACACAACACGAACGGAAACGTATGTAATGGAATATAAGTCCAGAATCAATTATTCTTTGTAGCAACATGCATAACTCACATAAGATTAACAATATTCGCAGCTACATATTCCTTCACTTGGGCCGAAATCAGTTCTATGGCGTTGAAATGGCAATGGTATGCTGGACGAACAATTTTACGCCCATGCCTCCTGTCTATTTCATCCACCACGTAAAATGGGTCGAAGGGCTTGTTTTGTTTCACAAGATGCATGAGATCCCCCCTTCCTCGTGCCATCGCGAACCGAAATATTGTGCTCCTTCAACCACTCCATTAAATCATTATTTCTAGCTGTCATTCTGAGCACAATAAAACACACACCTGACAGATAGTACGTGCTTATAAGTAAACAACAGATCGACAACAGTGGTAACCGGAACTAGAGTCTGACGCGCTCTATCGGGGTGATCGCCTGTCTATGATTGGCTGTTTATTAATTTACTTAGCCTCCGCCAAAAGGCAGCACTCAAATGTCAAGTCTAAGCTCGTAAGAATTGAACTATAATAACTATTATTAATCTATATATTAAAAACGTTTACTTAGAACACTCCGTCTGGCCGTTATACTGGACCGGAATTCTCTTCGGAATTTCCCACCGGCGAATCATCAGGCATTGATAAGTCTCTCTAATTTCAGTCACCTTTGAGTAATCATAAAATTAAATCACTAAATGACCGCTCCATTAATCGCTGGCGAAGGACTGCTCTAGCCCGCAATACATTCTGTACTTAGCGGCTTTCACAGAGTTAATCTTTACGTAAAGATGTCAGCGAAGCTAAGCGATTAAAAATGACAGGCGTCTATAGGCAAACCTGCCATTTCAACAAAACTTGGTATAGATGACTTACTAACTGGAGAAAAATACTATGGGGGTAAGACACCCCTAGCACCCCGACGGTTGGGGGCTGGGAAGGTGTGACATGTAAAAATCATCGAAAATTACCAATATTAATATCGAATCCTTACTCTCTGGATCGTCGAGATGAACAGTGACACTCCGGATGCCGTTTAAGTCTCCATCGGCATTGGTGGTGAAAAGGGCTGAAGAAGAAAAAGTCCAAAATGACCGAGATTGTGTGTGTGTGTGTGTGTGTGTGTGTGTGTGTGTGTTTTCCAGCATAGCTCTAAGCCAAACTTGGTAAACATATGCCTTACCCCCAGCACCGCTACGGTTAGGAAGGTAATAATGTTATTTTGCTTTACGTCCCACTAACTACTATTTTACGGTTTTCGGAGACGCCGAGGTGCCGAAATTTAGTCCCGCAGGAGTTCTTTTACGTTCCAGTAAATCTACTGACACGAGGCTGTCGTATTCGAGCACCTTCAAATACCACCGGTCTGAGCCAGGATCGAACCTGCCAAGTTGCGGTCAGAAGGCCAGCGCCTCAACCGTCTGAGCCACCCAGCCCGGCTGGTTAGGAAGGAGTGACATGTAAAAGTCATCGAAAAATATTAGTGTCGGATCCATACTTTTCCGGATTACTAAGAAGAATTGGATGCCGTATAAGTCGAAGTTCAGTCTCCATTGGCATGGAAGTAAGAAGGATTGTAAAAAGAAACTGTCCAAAATGACCAAGAGTAGTGTTGAATCCACAGTTCCCGGGTTCGCTATGATAATTGGTGACAGTCCCAATGACAGTTGGAACAACGCATGGAGCAATTTCACATCAATACACGTAATTTCACCTATTCAAAACGAATGTTGCGGAGCAGCATGGCTCCTCTAGTTCTATATTAACACTAATCAGATGGGGAAAAATGAAAGCGGTCTGAAGCTTCGAAAAATAAAGACATTTGTCAAAGAAAGACGAGGGCCACGAAGGGCGTGAAAATGAAAGTCCCTATGCCTCATAAGCCTCATACTATCGGAATAGGATAGGATAGCTGAAAGTAAGGAGCTTGGCACAAGCAAGTGGAAGCAATGTCAGGACTCAGCTAAGGACCCCATCGTCACCACCCACGCTTCCCAATTAACAGCTCTGGGGCCCCTTTTAGTCACCCTTTACGACAGGGTGGATATTATTCTACCGCCCCCACCCACAGGGGGATCAGAGAGGAGAGCACTGGCTTTCTAAGTGTAAGGTGGCGGATGGTATCGCGGCTCAGTCTGACAGTATTAGAAGATGCTCAATTAAGTCTACGCCAGTCTTCTGTCGATAGAATTATCGGCACGTAGAAGAACTTTTATGGGATAAAATTGCAACACACCGGTTCTCCAAAAACAGTAAAACTGTTTACCTAGTCGTTAAACCATTATTATTATTATTATTATTATTATTATTATTATTATTATTATTATTATTATTATTATTATTATTAGGTGACCCGACAGACGTCGTTCTGTCAAAAATGACAATGGAACGAACTGAAATTCAGTCTGTACCGGGCGAGTTGGAAGTGCGATTAGGGGCGCGCGGCTGTGAGCTTGCATCCGGGAGATAGTGGGTTCGAACCCCACTGTCGGCAACCCTGAAGATGGTTTTCCGTGATTTCCCATTTTCACATCAGGCAAATGCTGGGGCTGTACATTAATTAAGGTCACGGTCGTTTCCTTCCTAATCCTAGGCCTTTCCTATCCCTTCGTCGCCATAAGATCTGTGTCGGTGTGACGTAAAGGAAATAGCAAAAATAGCAAAAATTCAGTCTGTACTGATGCAAAAATCAGAATAATGCAAATAACTACATCATCAGCATCAAATGAGTTAATTTGCTACTCCTACCAAAAGTTAGTAACAAACTACTGGGAAAACGTGTTTTCATTACCTGCAATATTAATCTTGATTGTGAATAAGGAAATGCTTAAATAGGTCACAGCATATCACTACCCAGAAATAACCCTGACTGACTGTAACGTAGATGGGTACTGTTCAGCAGGTCTTCAAATCCGTCACAGAGCCATAATTATCCCCCGTTGCAAATGAAGTAATTTGATAAAGTTGATGGCGTGAAGATAATGTGGCTAAACTTACTCCTCTTTCTTCGTAGGAAATAAGTATCATAGAAAACACTGATTCCAATCAACACCATGAAGATATTTTTCATTGTAATGCTTTAAGGTACTCGATATTCTTTTGTTTGATTACCTGGCGCGTAAACAAACAAAGTTGATGGTTTTCCAACACGGGAAAAGGCAACATACAATTGGTCATGCGAGAAACATGGGTTTTCAAGATTAATGCCGCAAACACTCAATGTCTGCCCCTGGGATTTATTTATGGTCATAGCAAAAGCGAGCCGCACTGGAAACTGCAGTCGTTTAAATTCAAATGGTATGTCAGTCGGAATCATAGGGATCCGTGGTATCAAAATGTTTTCTCCTTTATGCTTCCCCGTTAAAATAGTTGAAAAGAAAGCAATATGGGGGGATAAGTCAGTTTGTTATATGTTACCTTGAAAGTTGGCATGAAATTGTCCCCAAGTACATTTGTTGCCCCAAATTAAGTCATTTGAAAGTAGTTGTTATATTTTTGGATATTTGTAAGGAAATGTATGGAATCTGGTCCTGTTCCTGAAACCAATGAGTACAATGGATCTGGTGGTGGAATCAATGGCACTAATTTCACTTTGCCATTTGCGCAACACAATACAGCGGCTTCATTTTTGTATTTCAATGCGTTACAGTTTTGACAAACTGAGTTCATAGATCCAATAGCAACGCATTGGTAGGCACTGTAGTCAATTGAAACATGGTAACTGAAAGCAGCTCGATTCAAACTTAGCTGAACGACGCGCTGCACGGGTTTGTGATATCCGAATCCTTTCAGTTTCATTTCGCCGGCCCCGTGGTGTAGGGGTAGCGTGCCTGCCTCTTACCCGGAGGCCCCGGGTTCAATTCCTGGCCAGGACAGGGATTTTTACCTGGACCTGAGGGCTGGTTCGAGGTCCACTCAGCCTACGTGATTAGAATTGAGGAGCTATCTGACGGTGAGATAGCGGCCCCGGTCTAGACAGCCAAGAATAACGGCCGAGAGGGTTCGTCGTGCTGACGACACGACACCTCGTAATCTGCAGGCCTTCGGGCTGAGCAGCGATCGCTATGTAGGCCAAGGCCCTTCAAGGGCTGTAGTGCCGTGGGGTTTGGTTTTTTTTTTCAGTTCCATTTCGCTCTTCACGTTGTTGTGCAGTCCGATTAGACTGAAAATTAGCTTGGCTTGTAGCATTTCGAGTTCTTCGACCGAAGTTGTTCCACCCGCGTCTTATAGGCGGCATGAGTCTTGAAATGAGTATACTGTATATGGAAGCACACACAAAATAACCAATCAACCAAAGAAATCGATGAACTTGTTTGTTGAGAAGCGAAGATTCAAAAACAATCAGGGTAGACAAAGGTCTCCAACTTTGTAACAAAACACGACACTGCATTCGACTATCTGGAGAGCTTACGCGCGAAACCAAAACCCAAAGAGGCGTTCTTCCTGTCACAAACTGAGAACTAAGCAAGATAAGAATTTCTAACTTCCATATCTGAAGACCATTTGCCTCGCTTTGACCCCCCATGCAAATTCAATAGCAAAGAAGTTGGCCAGCGACTGACTTTTTCGTGCCTGCACATAAAAATCTCTGAACATGACTGAAAAGAAATACATGATGAAACGGTAACACCCTACGAGCATTCACGTTTCATTCTTTTATTAAGAGAAGCTCGCTAACACCCGGCCGTAAGCATTTAAAACTTGCGCCGAGCGCACAGGCATAATGGGAACTGCGAGCAAGTTCGCGACGTTCCAGAACACCGGCCAAGGACAAGCGACGTCACGCAGAAGGTTCCTTCGTGTTCCATTGCTGCATGAACGAAATATAAGCGAGTCGCCAGCCTGGGGTAAGGCAGAATGTAAGCAGAGAGCCTGCAGTAAAGCAGAAAGAGAGTGTGCGGTACGGTATGCGACGGCAGTGTGCTGAAGGCAGAGAGTGGAGTGAGTCGGCAGTAAGCCGTGAGTCAGCGAGTGTGTGCAAGTAAGCACGTCGCGACATAATTCGTCTCTCGGTCCGGCTGTATATTTGAATTCGTTTAAAGACTGCGTTCTCGCCAGCTTGAATTCATTTAAAGACTGTGTTCTCACATAAACTGTGCCAGCTTTGAATTCGTTTAAAAACTGTGTTCTTGCATTAATTGTGTCAGCCTTGAATTCGTTTAAAGACTGTGTTCTCGCCAGCTTGAATTCATTTAAAGACTGTGTTCTCACATAAACTGTGCCAGCTTTGAATTCGTTTAAAACTGTGTTCTTGCATTAATTGTGTCAGCCTTGAATTCGTTTAAAGACTGTGTTCTCGCCAGCTTGAATTCATTTAAAGACTGTGTTCTCACATAAACTGTGCCAGCTTTGAATTCGTTTAAAACTGTGTTCTTGCATTAATTGTGTCAGCCTTGAATTCGTTTAAAGACTGTGTTCTCGCCAGCTTGAATTCATTTAAAGACTGTGTTCTCACATAAACTGTGCCAGCTTTGAATTCGTTTAAAACTGTGTTCTTGCATTAATTGTGTCAGCCTTGAATTCATTTAAAGACTGTGTTCTCACATAAACTGTGCCAGCTTTGAATTCGTTTAAAACTGTGTTCTTGCATTAATTGTGTCTATCCGTTGAACTGTGTTGCATTATGATCTTAAGTGCCAGTGATAATCTGAAAATCACGACGTACTGGAACTTGGACTGTCATTTATTTCAACAAATGTATTATGCTGGTGGAGTACAGTGCAGAGACTGTACTCGATTTTCTTTATGAAGTGCTTGATCACCGCACCTCGGAAGGTCCTAGATTGTTTCATTTGCGTATTATTCCAAATACGAACTGTGACTCTAACTTTATCCTTGCTGCTGTGGGAACTATTTCGGCGTGCTTCGCCATAGGGAAGTGTCACACCAGTACCCCATGACGTCAAATGTGGAAGCTCCACATTTCCCCGTTCCTGCCTCTGGTTCGAGTCATCAACACTAATACAAACACCAACAACGGAAGACAACGCCGACGCCGACCGCAAGACGACGCAGCCGCCGCGGGACAACGTCCTCTTCACGCCCTCAGGGACAAATCTACAATTCAGCTATAAAAGGTGACATAATTATTTGCCTATTTTATTGAATAAACTGAAGGATCCACTTAATCATGAATTTTTCTTTCACTACCCTTCTCTCTTACTCTCTTAGCATGGGCCGTACACGCCTTGTCGTTCCTCATGCTCTCCGATATACTGAAGTACGGGCGTTTCTGTTACAATATACAGTAGTGCATGTTCTTATCATTTAAATGTAAAAACAAACGTACGTACGTCGAGCTGAAATGTTCCTTTACCAGCAATGAATATAAAATAGGAGTTATGACATGATAAGCTCTAAGCAATGAGAATTTTGCATTTTAGGTACCATTCCATTATATTAACATTTTCACACTCAATTGTTTTGTAAACCTTTCTTTTGTTAGCGGCATCAAATGCGGCTTGAAATTTTGTACAAAATCCGATAATTACCCATTTTAATCGATAACACTGAGATTTACGAACATTTAGCAAACGCGCTGGATTAGAGGAGGACAGCGCTAAGCGCAAACGTGGGAGAAGGAAAGAGAGACGAACAGTTTGAATGGAAAAAGACAAATGGGGTTTTTACGTTTTTGCTGGCATTTTTTCTTATTTTTCTCTTCGTAAAAACCTTACTTGGACTTCGACGAATATTTGAAAAAAGAATTAGCCGAATTGGTCCAGCCGTTCCCGAGTTTTGCGCTTAGCAACACATTTATGTAGATTATTATTATTATTATTATTATTATTATTATTATTATTATTATTATTATTATTATTGTACCGGGCGGTACACCTCCACGCCGCTAATTCAGACATTGCGCCAGTTGAGACTCCTCTGCAGGAGAAAGCCTGAACTTTAACTACCATATTAATTCTAGGTTTCTCAGAAGATGTCTCTACTGTAAATTTTGAAGTGTTCTGAACTATGTCTATTTCGATTCGTGTTTGTTTGCTCCATAGCAAGAACTTTGAACATTATCTAACAGATGTCTCTACCAAAACTGATAACGCTCTCTGGTGTAAAGGAATGAACCGTCCGGAAGATATTTAACATTCATAAGTTTTGTTTTTGCTAAATTTTGTTCTGTGGTTTGAGAATTGGCCTATTTTGAATGTAACCAATCATGTATGTCTGTAATTAATTTTCCACCAATAAGGTGTTTCTTCTTCGTCTGGTGTATGGGTTTTGCTGTTATCCAATAAAATTCTGTGGGCGGGTTGTAATCATTCATGAAACATCTCGAATTTTCCGCGAGGGTATATAAACTGCTGATTTTCTTGTCTCCTGGCCACTTCAGTAACATCTCTCCTAGTGTGATTACGTAGCAGGGGGCGGGAAGCGCCTCTTTCTTCGAGCAGCCGTTCATCTACAAGGTAATGGCCATTTAATAACTTTATTTCCTGCTAGCTCAGCAGTTTAACCCTCGGGGCGGGTTCGAAATCTTTTCTCATGTAACCTATCTTTAAAATGTAAGAGATATTTGGTGAAATTTTGGCTCTTTAACTATAAATTGGGATAGAGAGTGCCTAACCCTCTCGAGCTCCCACTCATATTGTTTTAAGGTGACTACGTTTTCATTACCACATTTCTTCTCTTCGTAATGTAAATAAGTTTTCTTATCGTATCACCTCCTTAGTATGGGATTAGCCTTTGCATAAGCGGCCTAGTGCCAAATTAGGTTTTAACAGTGTATTCGGAGTGCAAGCTACGCCTCCATTCAACTCAGAATTTTGGGCCATGTAATTGACCTGTTTCTTTATTGAATGGGCCTCAGTAGGTTTGGGTATTATTACCCCTGTTCTAGTGTACGTGGAGGGCAGCTTGAAGGTGGAGTTTGGTGTGGCCTTTGAATAGGCTTGAACTTTGAGAGCGAGTTCGCTCTTTCTAAAAATTGTATTTTCTGTGTGCCTCGAGCAGGCTTAACTGGGTAATTGGGAGCAAATGCTCTTTGGCATGATTGGGGTTTTCTGCCCCTTTGTTGAACCTTGTACATAGGTAAAGTTGGGCTCATTGCTCAGGGATTGTGAATCTGGGGCTCGAAGCCCAAAATCCATTAATAAACTGTAATTGTACATTCTCAACTTGTTGATATATAACCGAGTTCCTGTTATTCTTGTTATTTCTTGATCTCGAAAAGAAAATAACATCTTTGTTAAATTTTAAATTAATTTTAATTTCGTTGTTGAGACCTATTCCACCCAGCACCTTCTTTCACCTCTAACTACCACGGATAACTCCGTAACAGTTATTATTATGTCCGACTCGTTGGCTGAATGGCCAGCGTACTGGCCTTCGGTTCAGAGGGTCTCGGGTCCGATTCCCGACCGGGTCGGGGATTTTAACCTTCATTGGTTAATTCCAATGGCTCGGGGTCAGGGTGTTTGTGCTGTCCTCAATATCCCTGCAACTCACACACCACACATAACACTATCCTCTATCACAATAACACGCACTTCCCTACACATGGCAGATGCCGCCCACCCTCATCGGAGGGTCTCCCTCACAAGGGCTGCACTCGACTAGAAATAGCCACTCGAAATTATTATTATTATTATTATTATTATTATTATTATTATTATTATTAGTTGAAACCCGTCAAGGCATGACGGTCAATGGGGTAAATATTTATTGAAGGATTGCCTGATATGTCATTCCTTGTAGTGTACTTTATATTTTAAAATTTTCTTTACGTCGCACCGACACAAGTAGGCTTTATGGAAACAATGGAATAGAAAATGGCTAGAAGTTGGAAGGAAGTGACCGTGGCCTTAATTAAAGCCCCAGTATTTGCCTGGTGTGAAAGAGTGGGAAACCACAGAAAACCATCTTTAGGGGTGCGGACAGTGGGGGTCGAACACACTATCTCCCGAATGCAAGCTGATAGTTACCTGACCGGAACCACGTGGCCACTTGTTAGGTGCATTCCTTGTACAATTATCTTTTGGTACTACTGCAACTTTAAAATAAGTGTAAGTGGCCATGGCTGAAAACCGGCTGAGGTAAATAGAGACCTTCACGTCCCTTCAGGTTTATTGATCGTGATACAAAATGCCAAGTGTTGTAACCAAGGTTGAGATTTACAAAACACAACTTTATTATTCGCTTCAAATGCAAAATACACTATTTACACAAATAAAACTGAAATTTAACTTGAAGCAAAATGAATTAGGAATCTTGAGAAAGAGTCTATCTTCTGTACACTTTATACAAGTTTACAGTATTTACATCCACTTCTATCTCGAAAAGATAGTCCTTGATATGAAAAGTCGATAGTCGAAAACTATCAGAAGTACTGACATAAATGTTTTGGAAAGTCCTTCCTTGCTGAGTTCATAAGAGCAAGTTCAATGTTGGAAGAATTCTTACTTGGCGAAACCAAGGGAGCTTGCATTAATTAGGGAAATATAACGGTATGTAATAGTATGACTGGATATGGGCAGCGGAATAAGAGGAGCAGTGACCAGAGGTGAGACCTCGTACTGCCAGAAATTCAGTCCACCTGGCCGAAGCACATTTTCAAGAGGAGTAGCCTCCGTGCTCGACGTAGGGTGTATTCTGGAGCTGGACACCGGGGCAAGTGGGCATCAGGACAGGCTGGGAGTTCCTCTTTATAGTACACACACGACGGTCCAGGCACGCGCACTGAGGGCTGCGCGTCGAGGCTAGAAGAATGACACTTGGCGCGCGTGTAGCTGGCTGGCGGAGCGAGAAGGGAGCGCCGGACATACAACACCAAGCGAAATGGAAAATGACGCGGTTTGAAAGAAAATGGAAGTGTTCAATCGAACGTTGTTAAAGTCATTTCGAGGGATTAGAGCTCTCTCTCCTGCTTTATCTCCATTTATTATTTCAAAATCTAAACAATTTTCGTACATACTTCTTAGAATTAGGCCCTAATCTGGTTCCGTTTAGGAGCCGGTGGGAGCGTTCCGATTTCTAAGGAGCATAACTATGGCTCCCATTTTTAGAATAATAATATGTGGAGGCAAACCATTAATTCCAAAGAATTCAAGAATTATGCAGGAAATTGAAGTAGCTAGCTTTCATCGTCAGTATTAATCTGTAGACGCTAGTGTGTGGTTTTGAACGACAGGGTTTAAACCCAATGACTTTCAAATTAATTAAGAATGGAAACTTTAGAGAAAATGATGACATCTTTGGCAGAAACGAACGTTTTGCTATACATTTCAATCACAATATCATCATGTGCTAAAATTGTGGCTGGTAGTTCACTCACATTTGATCCGTCACCATATGCAGAGGGGTAGTCGCTGTTACCGATTTCTTGCAAAATAATTAGCGAGTTCCATTTTTTTTTGTGTTTTTGCTCGCATGTTTTTATGCATGCGGTGCATTTTAAAGAAGGGTCAAAGAGGAGAATATTCAATACAATTATAAATGAATAATTGTTTGGCGATAAGCATGTGGCAAAACAGGCTAAACCTTTATGAATTCTCCCCCAAGAACAATAATTTCCCAACACAAAGAATGGAATGTCATTACCTATGATATATCTTAGACGATTCACGGACATTAATGAATAACTGTTTGCCATTGCAGCTTATCCCACACTGAGCCGAGCTAATGGAACATCGTAAGCTGCTTAGGAATTTAATTTTCATCCAGACCCCGAACTCTCATTTAAATTTAGAGGAATTTTGAATGTAATGTGGATTGTTCAACCGCTGGGTAGCAAAACAGCGGTTATTCCTGTCCACGAAGTACAGCCTACCAGAAGGACAGACAGCGCATGCGAGCCTACCCTCTTCCGCCCACCCTATTGTGCCTCCTGTTCAGCGCTCTCACGGTCCAGGCGGTCTTGAAGTACTGACGAGCGCTTTAGCAAATCAGAATGCTACAGTACATTTTTATTTTCATTTAATAGTTTAAAGATATGCGGCAAGAAATGTTTAGGTTTTAAAAAGACACTTTACAAATCTACAGGCTAAGAGTTTTCGTCAGAATGCTTTACGATGTCAATCGGTTCAGCCGTTCTCTGAAACTCGCGGTCACAAAAACCAGCCTAGTGTTTTATATAGATTATTATTACAAATTATTATTATTATTATTATTATTATTATTATTATTATTATTATTATTATTATTATTATTATTATTATTATTAAGGATGCGACGAGGGTCTAGAACTTTCAATAATATATATTGAAATGTACTGCCTCTTATCGAATTGTGCTCGTCTAGTTACTGTAATGTCTGTGCTGTGTTGTGCTGTGCTGTTATCTCATTTTGCTCTTTAGGGCAATGTATATTGATAAACACTTTGTTTATAAGAGCCCATTTGTTTTCATTTCCCTTCGAGTTCCAGTATTCTACTTCTTCTTCTTCAGTTGAAAATTATAAATTTGATATTGGAATATTTGCTTTCTGTGTGCTTGCATCGGGGAGATAGTGGGTTCGAGCCCCACTGTCGGCAGCCCTGAAGATGGTTTAGGGGCGCGCGGCTGTGAGCTTGCATCCGGGAGATAGTGGGTTCGAACCCCTGAAGATGGTTTTCCGTGATTTCCCATTTTCACATCAGGCAAATGCTGGGGCTGTATTTTCATTAAGGCCACGCCCGCTTCCTTCCCACTCCTAGGCCTTTCCTCTCCCATCGTCGCCATAAGACCTGTGTGTGTCAGTGCGGCGTTAAGCTAATTGTAAAGAAATAAACTTGCTTTCTGCCGGCCCCACGGTCTAACCTGGAAGCTCCGGTTTCGATTTCCGTCCAGGCCAGGGATTTTTACCTGGATCTGAGGACTGAATCGAAGTCTACTCAGCCTACGCGATTACCATTGAGGAGCTATCTAACAGTGAGATGACGGCCCAGGTCTAAAAAGCCGAGAATAACTGCCGAGAGGATTCGTAGCACTGACCATGCGTCATCTCGTAATCTGTAGGCCTTCCGCCTAAGCAGCAGTCGCTGGGTATGCCAAGGCCCGTCACGGCTGGAGCACCATGGGGTAATGCTTGTTCTCCAAAACTCTTCTTCTGATCGAACCTAATTTTAATACAATATACATTTGAATGTTTAAATATTGTTTATACAGTACATTTCATAATTGTACGTTTTCAACAAAAAAAGTTGTTATCAATTTTGTAAGGTAACTTCTCCTCGGCTCGGGGTGGTTGGAAAAGTGCGTTTTCGGTTGCGTAGGTGATCTTCGCATATGCAATGGTTATGCTGTACGACTGTTAAATACGTTAATTAATTCCCTTTCTTTATACCAGTTTGTAATTGTATTGGGTAGAGTTGTTGGCCGATGAAGGGAAAGTCGTGCGACGTTGCCGCGATAGGCCGGGACACCGCGCTATGTCATGCCTCGCTCGGAGTTGGATCTACTGACTACACAGGGCCTCTCAGGGTGCATGCGCGTGGTGCATGCACTGTGCACGGTGCAAAAGACAACTTCGCTTGGTTGACCAGAGTGCAGACCCCTCCACTCCTCTCTCCCTACACCTGTCTCACCCGTTCGGCCTGTCTCCGCGTTCCTCACCTTCACTGCTGTTTCTCCGCCACTGCGAAATGTTTATGTGTGGTGAGCGGAGACGCTCAGTTGTATGGGACAAGGTTACCAGTGTTATTAAAAAATTAAAAAAGTGAATTAGAAATACACATACATGTTTGAGAGGAATGTAAACATAATTTTAAAAAATGCAGAACCCGTAACCAAAATGAAAATGCTACAGTACTGGAACAAACCTCATTTGTGGATATAGAATGTTCTTCTTCAAGATGTTTCAACTTCCTTAATTCTTTCTCTCTGACGTGTCCTATGATTTCACAATAATTTTCCGAATGTAGTCTGTTGTAGTGTCTTTCAGTAGACGATTTTTTTACGCACGTAATTATCGTCCAACAGAATACGCATTTGGCGTTATCGTCACGACAGACAAAAAAAAATACGAAAGTTCCCAGTTCGATTGAAATGGACTTTCGGAAGTCTTTGCTTTCTTCGAAACAGGTTGCTCCATTATGATGTAGTTGTCGTGCGCTTATCTATTTCACTGATAAACACGTCGTCTACCACCAAACGCTTCGTCGCTCTCAGCACACTACACCATCCGAGTCAAGCCGAGTTGAGGCGAAGCGTACCGATGCACAGTGCACAGAGCCTATGCACCTCGCTCTGTACGCGTGAGAGTTTGGGCGTTTGAGAGGCCCTGGACTACAAGTTGTATGTACAGTAATGTTTGCTTAAAATGTTTCCCACGTTATTCAGTAATTACCTGCGATCAGAGTTGAAACAAATAGGATTAAAATGTAAAACATTCCCCATCAGCTTTCCTCATGAAGGCTTTGGACCTCCAATGGCAGCTTTAAAAATCGTACGCTTGTTTTTTATAAAGTACTCCTGCTGACAGCTCACTTGAATATAATACACTCAGTTACCAGTGAAAGTAGTGTAGAAGATAATATTCTTGAAAATAAAACTGAAATAATTCCTAATATAAAATATCGCGCAGCCTGTTACTTCAGTATACAAACTTCTTGAAATCTATGGAAAACCACTAGTCAGTGAATAAAATTAGTGTTGTCAGTTGTTATTATTATTATTATTTTGCTAGGGGCTTTACGTCGCACAGACACAGATAGGTCTTATGGCGACGATGGGATAGGAAAGGCTTAGGAGTTGGAAGGAAGCGGCCGTGGCCTTAATTAAGGTACAGCCCCAGCATTTGCCTGGTGTGAAAATGGGAAACCACGGAAAACCATTTTCAGGGCTGCCGATAGTGGGATTCGAACCTACTATCTCCCGGATGCAAGCTCACAGCCGCGCGCCTCTACGCGCACGGCCAGCTCGCCCGGTATTATTATTATTATTATTATTATTATTATTATTATTATTATTATTATTATTATAACTACGTACTTTTTTGTTCTGTAGCTTAATAAGCAAGAATCTATTTACTGGACAAGTAATTTTCTCAGGCATTTACTTTTAAATGCGCTCATGAGAAAAACTGATGGGAAATGCTGTCCAAGATCTTATAATTACATTTGTTTCAATGTTAATCACTGGTAATTATTAAATACCGGAGGAAACATTTAAACAAACGGTAAAGCTAATGTTGCTGTACGTACATGTAAGCTGTAATCAGTATATTCAACTCCCGAGCGAGACGTGGCATGGCACGATGTCCCGGGCTGTCGCAGGAACGTCCCACGACCTTCCCTGCTTCGGCCGGCTACACATCCATATTATTCTACCCCATACAAACACAAACTGATAAAACGAAATGGATTCAAATTAAGTATTTCACAGTCATATAGCATAACCATTGGGTACATAAAGATCACGAGACCAAGAGCGCAATTTTCCAACTCCCCGAGCAGAGGAAAATTGGTAACTTTTTCTTAGAATTACAAAATTCTGAAATGTATAAACAATCCCACAGTAAACTGTGTTAACATTTAGATTCGATCAGACGAGTGTTGTGGAGAAATTATGTTTTAAAGTAGACGCATGGTTGAAACAAGCTTAAAAACAGTCACTTTTTGCGTTCCATATGCGATTACAAACAATTAAAATACACTTGTGGAAAAAAAAATATCCAAACACCAAGAAAGGGTTGTGCTAGATTAACGAACGTTGGTAGGCGTGTTTATACATCTGAAAGATGACGTTGATTCAAATTTCCCGCAAATCGCATTAGCGTGGAGCTAGTTGCGGCCCCATGACTTTGCACATCAGATTTGCTTTAATACGGGCTGTACTGTGCGAGCAGTGGTGGCGATAACGACCCTGCAGACCCCACGGGGTTTGTGAGGGGCCCATGACTGTGTTGTATCAACCCTTTTTTTTTAAAGCGTAGGCGATGCATGTTATCCTGTTTCATTCTTCCCACACACTTCACTACTGGCTAGTTTCACCCAGTTCACCACTGCTCATCTCAACACTCAACTACCGAGTTCATATCCGAAACCGGCCTAAGTGGTAAAAAAGAACATTATCAGCTTCAGCCCACTTATGTCAGAGCGTTCGTGTGCTATCTGGGCCTATCAATGCACTCGGGAGACTGCGGGTTCAAATCCTACGTTGGCTGTCCTGCAAATGCCTTTCTTATTTTCATTACCAGGGCAGTATTGGAACCGGGAACGGTACTTTTACGAGAGCCGCAGTCGTTTTCTTTCCGAATTCATAACAATATCTGAATTAAAGGAAAAACGACGAATAAAAGAATCGGTGCCTTATAAAGCGGCATACATATTTATTATTATTATTATTATGATTATTATTATTATTATTACTATTAATATTATCGCCATTGCGTCGCTGTTGTTCATTGTAATAATACACTGACTGACAGAGCAAATGCAACACCAAGAAGGAGTGGTTCGAAAGGGATGAAAGTTGGGGGAAAAACAGAGACGGCACGGACGAATAATTGATGTTTATTTCAAACCGATATGCAGGTTACACAATGCGCACGGCATCGACTCAGTAGGATGTAGGACCACCGCGAGCGGCGATGCACGCAGAAACACGTCGAGGTACAGAGTCAATAAGAGTGCGGATGGTGTCCTGAGGGATGGTTCTCCATTCTCTGTCAACCATTTGCCACAGTTGGTCGTCCGTACGAGGCTGAGGCAGAGTTTGCAAACGGTGTCCAATGAGATCCCACACGTGTTCGATTGGTGAGAGATCCGGAGAGTACGCTGGCCACGGAAGCATCTGTAAACCTCGTAGAGCCTGTTGGGAGATGCGAACAGTGTGTGGGCGGGCATTATCCTGCTGAAACAGAGCATTGGGCAGCCCCTGAAGGTACGGGAGTGCCACCGGCCGCAGCACATGCTGCACGTAGCGGTGGGCATTTAACGTGCCTTGAATACGCACTAGAGGTGACGTGGAATCATACGCAATAGCACCCCAAACCATGATGCCGCGTTGTCTAGCGGTAGGGCGCTCCACAGTTACTGCCGGATTTGACCTTTCTCCACGCCGACGCCACACTCGTCTGCGGTGACTATCACTGACAGAACAGAAGCGTGACTCATCGGAGAACACGACGTTCTGCCATTCCCTCATCCAAGTCGCTCTAGCCCGGCACCATGCCAGGCGTGCACGTCTATGCTGTGGAGTCAATGGTAGTCTTCTGAGCGGACGCCGGGAGTGCAGGCCTCCTTCAACCAATCGACGGGAAATTGTTCTGGTCGATATTGGAACAGCCAGGGTGTCTTGCACATGCTGAAGAATGGCGGTTGACGTTTGACGTGGCGTGCGGGGCTGCCACCGCTTGGCGGCGGATGCGCCGATCCTCGCGTGCTGACGTCACTCGGGCTGCGCCTGGACCCCTCGCACGTGCCACATGTCCCTGCGCCAACCATCTTCGCCACAGGCGCTGCACCGTGGACACATCCCTATGGGTATCGGCTGCGATTTGACGAAGCGACCAACCTGCCCTTCTCAGCCCGATCACCATACCCCTCGTAAAGTCGTCTGTCTGCTGGAAATGCCTCCGTTGACGGCGGCCTGGCATTCTTAGCTATACACGTGTCCTGTGGCACACGACAACACGTTCTACAATGACTGTCGGCTGAGAAATCACGGTACGAAGTGGGCCATTCGCCAACGCCGTGTCCCATTTATCGTTCGCTACGTGCGCAGCACAGCGACGCATTTCACATCATGAGCATACCTCAGTGACGTCAGTCTACCCTGCAACTGGCATAAAGTTCTGACCACTCCTTCTTGGTGTTGCATTTGCTCTGTCAGTCAGTGTATACAACCTTGTACTACGAAATAAACTTGTAACATTCCTTAGCAGGAAATGAGGGACCCATTTTTAATTATTGCGAGAGGGAGGGGGCGAGCTTCTTAGCGTCGCTACTGTGTGCGAGAGCGTTAGTTACCCGTGAGATTGGACGGAGTGACTGTGAGTGGGTCAACAAGACTTATACGATGACGAAGAGGCCAGTATCAACAGCTCACTGCGGTTGAACAAGGCCGTATAGTAGGGCTATGTGAAGATGGAACTTCCTTCTGCGCTATTGCAGAACGACTTGGCAGGAAAGTCTCCACTGTGCATGCGTGCTGGCAGCAGTGGTCACGAGAAGGTACGCTTGCAAGAAGACTGGGCTCCGGACGTCTCCGTGGCACTCCCGTATTTGGCGTATGGCTGTGGCACAACGGACTGCGTCTGCAGCAATTCGAGCGGTAGTTGGCACCACAGTGACGCAACGAACTGTTCGGAATCGGTTACTTGAAGGACAGCTCCGAGCCAAACGCCCTGCGGCGTGCATTCCACTTACCTCAAACCACCGCCGTCTGCGACTTCAGTGGCGTCAAACGAGAGCTCATTGGAGGATTGAGTAGAGGTCCGTTGTGTTTTCCGATGAAAACCGGTTCTGCCTTGGTGCAGTGATGGCTGTATGTTTGTTAGAATGAGGACAGGTGAGCGCCTGCATTCCACCTGTCTGCGTCGTCGACACACTGGACCTACACCGGGAGTTCTGGTCTGGGGAGCAATTTCCTATGACATCAGGAGCACTCTCCTAACTATTCCACGCATCCTAACTACAGCCCGTCTGGTGATTCGACCTGTTGCGCTGCCATTCATGAACCGCATTCCCGGGGGTGTTTTCCAACAGGGTAATGTACACCCCCATGCCGCTGTTGTAACCCAACGTGTTCTACAGAGTGTCGACATGTTACCTTGGCCTGCTCGATCCCCCGATCTTTCACCAATCGAGCACGTATGGGACATCATTGGACTACAACCTGCATTCAACAGTGCGGACGTTAACCTGTAGTCTTGTATCTTTAATCAATTAAATATGTTACCTCGACAAGTATATTGCCAAAATTTCCGTATTCTGCATTCCTTATTACATGGTGTTCGGATTTTTCTCCCGCCAGTGTATATATTAAAATTTCGAAACCTAGATGATATAACGTGAAATGAAGCTAGGAAAATGGTGGTGTAATTGGATTTTCTGTAGGCCTATTGGTTGTTTCATAAACAACCTCCAAACTCGAGTACACATAATACTTTCGGTCGACAGTAGTATATCTATGACTGGTCATAGTTGGATTTACTGGGGATACAGCGAGAATCCGGGCTGAGGACTCAGCATAGGCTACGTTATTATCGAGATGTTATATAAACATTTATTTTATCAGAGCTTGGTTTACTGGAGAAGAATACATGAATTCATAGTTTTGTAGGATACAACATATTTATCGCTTGGAGGTTACGGTTACATGCTGTCTGAAATAAAACATCTGGTTTACCCAAAGGCATGGGAGTACACAAAGGAATTGCAAGGATAAAGTAGAACACTCAACAGATTATGACATTAGCGTTGTTAATGTTTCACATGTTATACATCAGTAGCTTCGAAATTTACATTTCACGTACGTTTGCTTTGTCATTTGTTGCGCTTATGAAACGCGAGACAAGAGAGAATGCAGTTTTTAAACGTGTGCTCTAGAATAACCCCCAAGCAGCTTCATATTTACAGTCTGGACTTTGATGCTGTACCTAGAAATGTGCTTCGATGCACGCATGTTGCTAATGACCTGAGCCATATGCTGTTTGTGAACGTGTAGTATTACCATCTTTGGGTTTAGGATGTGCGGGGAATATGAAATTATTTCAGATTCTCTATTGAACGTTGGTCAGATTTCAACGGCAAGGCCAGTTTAAGCTCTTAATTTTCTTTAGACTATGCTTGTAATTGGTTAGACCGGTAGGCAAATGGCATCGCTAGTTGCCTTCGATGGTAGTACAAGTTCAATTCCAACCTATGCGAAGAGATTTATGAAATGTGATTCCTCAACCCTGCCCAACAAAAGTGGAACAAACCATCCCATGCAACGTAAAATTATTATTAAAATTACTTCAGATAAATGTTGAGAAGGAACCTATTTCAATGCATGACTAGTAGATTCACTCAGTTATAATATTGTTATTGGTTTTTCGTCCCATTAACTACTTTTACGGTTTTTGGAGAAGCCGAGGTGCCTAATGTTTGTCCTGCAAGAGTTCTTTAACGTGCCAGTATATCTACCGACACGAGGCTGACGTATATGAATACCTTCAAATACCACCGGCCTGAGCCGGGATCGAACCCGCCAACTTGAGCTCAGAAGGTCAGTGCTCTACCACCTGAGCTACTCAGCATTCACTCAGTTACAGACCACTCTACAGTAGTTGTAGTCTACGAAACAAAGTTACAGAAAGTAGTTAGCCTGAGTGAAATGTTGTTACTACTAGATGGAAAACGTTTGAATTCTGCAAAATCTGTTTATCTATATACAGGATGAGTCAACTCGAACAGTTCATAACACGTTAAACATATTGGAGATTTATCAGTAATATTACTAATGGACTCTTAACCAAACTTCGAGTACTTTTTCAGGATGTCAATGTGAAACAACACTGTTTTCTTCATCTAGCATTAAACTCGCGATCATTGTAAATTCAGAGGTGTAATCATTTCTAAAATTGGGCAAAAAATAATGGAAAAATGGAATGTCTTCCAATATGATTCAATCACCAGCCGTGGACTGTCCTTTACGAGTGAAAAACTAACCAGGCGGCCAAGGCACGCGCTACTTATGAATCTTAAGCCTACTGACACACAGTTACCTCATATTCTAATGACAGCTAGGTATTTAGATTGAAAGAAACGCTTTGGCAATTCATAGTTACATGTGGTGCCATCGGGAAGAAGTAGACGTCAAGTTAGAGAACAATTAACTGACTTATGATATCAGAGAATAAAATATGAAGACAATTAGGTGTGGGTGCGGCACAATATATACGTCCGTCTGCTGATTCGACCTGTTGCGCTGCCATTCATGAACCGCATTGCCGGGGGGTGTTTTCAAACATGCCGCTGTTGTAACCCAACGTGCTCTACAGAGTGTCGACATGTTGCCTTGGCCTGCTCGTTCCCCCGATCTGTCCCCAATCGAGCACTTATGGGACATCATTGGACAACTCCAGCGTCATCCACAACCGGCAGTAACCGTCCCTGTGTTGACCGACCACGAGCAACAGGCATGGAACTTCATCCCACAAGCTGACATTCGGCACCTGTACGGCACAATACATGCACGTTTACATGCCTGCATTCAACAGTCAGGCGATTACACCGGTTATTAATGGACCAGCATGGAACATTTGCGAAGGCTTTTCTCGCGCGGGTATTAACCTGTGTTCTGTTGTTTGTTTATTCATGTTATTTTATTACCGAATAAATACTTTGACTTTATTTGTAACATTCACTGAAATGCTAGGGCCTTACCCCTTTAGGAAGATTAATGGCAGGTTGTATTTTCAGTATCATATCCCAAGGACAAGAGAAGTGGGTAAAAACTATTGAAATATCAATTTTACTTATTCAAGTAGCAGAGCCTGGTCCCTAATTCGAAAATTGGTCTGCATATCCATACCGTCAAAGCAACAGTCTTCCGTCAATGTAGACGCAATAGCAAATCACCTTGTATCTACTTCTAGATAAACAAGAGATAAGCAGTCTCCCCCCCCCCCAAAAAAAAAAGAGCTCAGACATGCAGAACGAAAATATCATTTCCATCACATCAATCAGTCTCATGACATCAACTGAAAACCTTCGACACCTGAAGAGGTCGATGAGGGATTAAAATCTCTCCGAAATGGCAAAGCTGCAGCACTGAATGGAATATAAACAGAACTGCTAAAATCCTGCAGTCCAGGCATTAAAAGATGGTTCTCTGTATACTTCAGCTCCATACTTCAGTCAGGAAGACTTCCACCAATCTTCAAGAAGTCAAAAACCATTGCTCTTCTGAAACCAGGAAAGGATCCTACTCTCCACAAAGTTATAGACCAATAGTTCTGCTCTTTGTCACCTACAGTTTATTAGAAAGACTGATCCTGAATAGAATAGCACCAGCAATTAAACCATTACTCCCAGTTGAGCAAGCAGGATTTCGTTCTAGCCATGACTGTATTGACCAAGTATTATCTCTGACAACATATCTGGAGGATGGTTTTGAGGACAAACTGAAAAGTGTTTCCGTCTTCTTCGATCTTACAGCGGCACATGAAACAATTTGGAGCGAAGGTCTTACAGGCGAACACATTAAAACAGTTCCTTGCATAAAACTGCAACGCTAATTGACAACGTGTTATGTAACCGACTTTTTGTAGTCCGCTATGAACACAACAGGAGTATATTTCACAAACTTAATAACGGCCTGCCACAAGGATTGGTTCTCTCCCCTACTCTCTTCAATTTATACATTCACGATCTGCCTGATACGGTGTCCCGTAATTTCATATATGCAGATGATATCAGTCTCACAGTTCAACGAACCAACTTCACAGAGGTTGAAACTGTTCTTAATCAAGACCTCCAGTAATTGAATGATTACTTTAACAGACGGCATCTTCACCCTCACCCACAGAAAACAGTAACATCTACATTTCATCTGACCAATACACAAGCAAACTGCCGTCCAAGAGTATTCTTTAGAGACTAATAATTACTTCATAATGCCACTCCAAAGTACCTAAGAGTAACGTTGCAGAAAACATCCGAAACAAAATAAGAACCCATAAGAACCTTCTCCAGCGTTCGGCAGAAACCTCTCGGGGAGCGGACAGAAATACTTTAGGGACAAGAGCTATAGCTTTGGTCTATTCCACAGCTCAGGTGTTTGGCTTAACTGTGTTTATACACAGTTAGTAGATGTCCAACTCCACCAAATCATATGCATCATAACCAGTACACTGCGTGCTACACCAACCCAATGGTTACCGGTGTTTAGTAATGTAGTATACTACCTCCACACCTAATAAGACAGAAGGTCTTGTTTCGTCTTTGGTCTAGGATGCTGAAGAATAAGACACTACCAATTCACGCGGATGTCAAACGCGTCTTAAGTCTCAACAGCCTGCTTGGAAGACTGCCATGAAGAAAACATCTACCTGCTTCAACCCCACCGTCAACTGGTTGAAAGAGTGATCGCTATATCCACCACGAGGAATAATCGATATTAAAAATTCATCCACAAAAGTTATTGGCTTCAACCTTCCACGCCACCTGGAGCAGATTTAACCGCATCACATTTGGAGTAGGTAGAACATCATCCAGTCTACACAACTGGGTTGGTCAGATTCTCCTTATTGTGACTGTGGTGGGGTTCAACAGACAGTGAGGCATTTAGTACAAGAATGCCCACTTCGAGCTTTTGTTAGATAACATAGAAGACTTCAACTCAACAACACTCCAGGCTGTGGAGTGGATAAGTGGACTGGATATTTAGCTGGAGTTCAGCATTGAGTGCACATACTGTGCAAATACATTTCTACAGGAGTTGTTTAAATTGATTAATTTATATTTCCCTCTCAATGATGTTGTTCTGTTTCAAATTCGCTGTACAATTAGTTTGCAAGAGGTTGTCATCATATGCCAAATAAAAAATAATTTACAGTGCCATGCTTCGAATGCTTTCGTCATTCCTTCATGAGGAAGAAATTAAGGCACTGCACGCCTTAGTCATCGAGCTCTTCCTGTCCCCCTCCGTGCGTAACGGTTAGCACTTATAACCACCATCCTCGGAGGCCTGTGTCGAAGTGTCAGCAAACGAACACGAGTTGGTCGTCGGCTGGTGAAGCCTATGCGGTGCAGTTTCCTCCTTACAGTCCTGGCACATGTAAAAATGGGTTCCTGACTCCCAACATTCAACTGGGAGGTGATCTGACTCACAGCAGCCCGTCGAGCGCCCAGTATGGTTCCGCTGAGGCGACGTGATGTCCGTTTGTTAAACGCCTGTGGTCTTCCCGTGCGGCTGTTTACGCGGGTAGTAACATTCTCTCTGCGATATTGAAGATCCACTCTCGACACTGTCGAACTCGGAAACACGAATTCGTGTGTTATCTCCGCAATGATATGACCCATGCGCTGATGATCATCCCACGATCAAAGTCGGTTAACCCGCGACGTGGTATCTGTGACAGACTGCTCAGGTACGCCGCAGCTAGCCACAACGGTCAGAGGTCATACACGGCACATTTTCTAATGGAACACCTGTTCCCGTGACTTTTCGTCACTCAGTGTATAGTATGTTTTCCCACGTCAACATTTTACAGAAATATTGTGAACAGACCATTGAGGACAGGGAATTCATTTCTTTACAGTACAAAGACAATACTATATATAATACAGCAACAATTGTCTTAAGAACTTAAGTTATTTACTGACATGTTCTGGAAACAAAGTAATTAAATTTGACTTACTCTTGCACTTCAAAAATACTTTGACAGTCGTTACTCACTACGGTTACCAGGAGACCGACAGCGTTCACAAAACCTATTTTTGTGGTGGTGGTGGTTTTCTTTTAATTGTATGAAAGTGAATTCATTTCTTCTGTTTTTTAAAACTTGTGCCTTAACTTTATGCAACTCTACACGAACTGTAACCGACAAGAGATTACAATTTCTGCGCACTTCAGCTCTTTAAAAAAATGTTTATTTCGCTTCAAGCCCTATCAGCAATGCAGCCAGGAAATTATTGAGTATTTACATAATATTCCATAAAGATATACATATAACATACACCTGAAAAAAGGACCGTTTTATGATAATGATGTTAAATAGAGTAAACAGAGAACGGTACCTGAAGCAGTCTTTTAAAAAAGGCATTCTTTCAGTAAATGTTCTAATATTCACAATTCATTCTTTTGTATTCTCTCGTCTTCTTCAAATCTATACAATACTTCTTCTTCTTCTTCACCTATTTACCCTCCAGGATAGGTTTTTCCCTCGGACTCAGCGAGGGATCCCACCTTTACCATCTCAGGGACAGTGTCCTGGAGCTTCAGACTCTGGGTTGGGGATGAACTGGGGAGGATGACCAGTACCCCGCCCAGGCGGCCTCACCTGCTATGCTGAACAGGGGCCTTGTGGGGAATGGAAAGATTGGAAGGGATAGACAAGGAAGAGGGAAGGAAGCGGCAGTGGCCTTAAGTTAGATACCATCCCGGCATTTGGCTGGAGGAGAAGTGGGAAACCACGGAAAACCACTTCCAGAATGGCTGAGGGGGGGAATCGAAACCCCCCTCTACTCAGTTGACCTTTCGAGGCTGAGTGGACCCCATTCCAGCCCTCGTACCTTGTGTCAGAGCCGGAAATCAAACCCGGGCCTCCGGGGGTGGCAGCTAATCACACTAACCACTACACCACAGAGGCGGACCTATACAATACAAATTTTGATTAAATTTGAAATTTATGAACAAGAGGAATTATATTTATAAGTCACTATTTCTGAGAAATTCAGGTGAAAGGAGAAAGTAAAACTGCCACGGTTGTGGAGTTCCGATTTTTATCAGTTTTGGTGCAATTCGGTTGAACACGCGCCGAGTGGCCGTTTGTTGAGTAAATACGTGCTTCTTCTGGAAGCTCAATCTCACCACAGTGATCAAACCAATCAAAATCCTTGGTACTACAGCCCTAACGTACCGTGGCCTGCTTACCGACCACTAGTCAGCACTTCGTAGGTGACGCATGGTCAGTACTACAAATCCCCTCGGCCGTTATTCTTGGCTTTCTAGATCGGCATTGCTACCTCACAGTCGGATAGCTCCTCAATTGTTGTCGCGTAAGCTGAATAAACCCCGAACCAGCATCCAGATCCAGGTAAAAATACATAACCTGGCCGGGAATGAATCTCGAGACCTCTGGGTGAGATGCAGACTCGGTACTCGTAGACTGCGGGGCCAGCTACCACAGTAATCATTGTAATATAATAAATACTGTTGCTCCGAGAGAAAACAAACGTTTTCGAGTGAGTAAATGGCCATCAGACCTACAGCTAGCGCGATTTCTCTCAATTATAATTAATATATAATTCACTGCCCCATAAATTTGAGAACGCAGATTTATTCAACAGCTGAAACAAAAATAATGTATGTATTAAAAATGTATTTTCCATTTTGTGATAAAAATAACATTTTAATGATCATTTCAATAATTTTATTGTGAACAATTCACATGATTTACATATCATTAAAGAGTTTAATTTATGTATATGTGGCAATAAAACCTCATTCAATTTTCCCTCTCTAAGGGTAGTTGATATACAGGCCTCGGAAGTTACTAACTACAGATAGGAAAACACTAAACAGTGTTTTGATGGTTTTTCAATATGTATTTTGAAATTTTCTAATTTTTAAAACCTATTCAATTTTTTAAAAGTTTTTATCCGTTACGACGTGGAATGTCTCTTTCCCTTTGGAAAACCCTTATTAACTGTGTCAGTAACTAATATCCATATATATATATTATAACCTTCCAATGTATGTCAGGATGAGATTGGTGGACACATTGGAAGTTTATGTCGAGAAATAACGTCAATGAAATCTTATGTCCGGTTATCACACCTCCAGATGAATTAGAGGGCAGTTGATTTGTCTAATTACGTGAACGGCATCGCCGAATTGAAGATATCAGCAGATTGATAATCAGCTCTAAACCCCGTGGTATCTCGGAAATATTAGCAGAAGGTTAAACATCGTGAAACATAGGGCAGGATTATATGAATAATACGCATTCTTCAAGTAAAGTTTCCGAAATGCATGAACGGCAGTATATCTGCGACAGAATGTTACTGAGGGCCATGAAATATGTAAACAATAAATTTATATGAGAGGGCCATACCTTGTACATCTAGTCTCGCACGATCCGACGATCGAGATGAAGAAAGGAAACTGTCGATTACTAACCTAAATACGAGGCGGCAATTATTAAATAAGTTCCTTTACTAATACAGCTGATTTGTACGAGATCGTCTTACATTATGTGTCAAATGTTTCCAATTGTCAGAAACATATGGGAGCTAGAAGCTGAGAAGAATTTTGAAAAGCAAACCGTCTGCAATTATTATGTTGTAGTAGAATCTGTTTTGTCTCTGAAGAAGTTGATATACTCTCAATCTGCACCTCGGAAAGATCGGAAGCAAGAATTCATAGGGAAAAGATCGTATTGAAAGGAGTTATTAAAGAGATATTGGCATATTATAAACATACAATATTGTAAAACAAGATATCTTGTTATTGAATGAAAAGGCAAGTGTATCGCTTGAACTGTTAAAATTGTATTAAGGTGTATAACCTTGTTCTAATTGATATCTCTAAGTTTCAGGTAAAATGGAACCGTCAGCAGTTATTTATTCAGATACAATGTGTGCACGTATCAACATGAACAACTAAAATAGAGGGACCTCAAAGGATCTGATCTGAAATGTGATGGACAATACTTGATAATGTTATTGAGTGAGAGCTGAACTCGGAAGGTGATACCGTCGTGGAGCAACAACACAGGATGAGTACTTGAATATCTTATACATATTCCGCCACGTAATTGCTTATTGTAGTTGTAGAGTAGTATTTATTTTGTTGTCAATTTTGACATGAACAATTTTAACTTGAAAGCGACCGTTATTTGTTGGACATGGCGTTGTAATATTTATGATCGTTACGTCTAGTGTGGTGAGCCAGACTACGTTGTGATAATATGCGATGGTTGTGTAAGATTTCTTTAATATTTGCTAGCAAGGTCTTACGGAATGATTTTCGACATGGATGTTATTGGTACCGTAATGGTGTTATGGTAATGAACGTTAATTTTAACCTGTAGCTCAGAATACCTCGGAGGAGCTCGGTATTTTGCGACGTGCGATTCTGTGGTCTTCAAAATGTTATGTGCTTGTGTGGAAATACAGTGTTTGATAATAGAAGTGTGATACTATTGTGGTGATATGGAATTAATGCGGCAACGTATTTAGTAATTTTACGTAATTGCCTGAATAGATTGTTCTTTAGTATTGTGAATTCGCTGTGCATGACGAGTTGTGCGATGTAATAAGGTGTTAGTTACGGTAGGATCTTTGAAAATATTTACGTGGATAGAGAGATGTGATGATTATAGATGTGTCATTAGGATTGCGAATTTTATGATGATGTTATGTGAAGGTCCTGATGATGGTATTGACGGTAGGAACTATGTTGGTCATGCGTGAATTTTGATGTTGTCGTGTTGAATAATTTATTTAGGTACGAGGCCGTATTTTAGAATAATATTATAGGATGTTGCACTCACGAACACTAGTAGTTGATCGTCACATTTATCCTATTTAAATACAAGATTGACCAGAGCGCACGATTTTAAAGGGATGTTTAGGATCTTCGCAAGATAATCGGTAACGTAAAGATATTGAGGCTATGTCGTAAAAGAAATATGATCTTCTATGGTAAGTAAACCATTTCTTTGCTAGTTGGATTTTGTAGATCGTTTGAGTTGACGCCTAGTGCTAATGTAGTATTCCAGGTCAAACGACGCAGTGGTATCCGGAGGCGCAGAATCAACGTAGTTAGACAAAGTTATCGTAGACGTTGCAATGTCTCTTGATGTTTTTTTTTATCTAGGTGCAGTCACCGATGAATGTACGTGAGGATCGAGTCTGTCTTTTAAATACATGATTTTGATGGATGTTACATTATGTTGTGATCCTGTGTCTTTCAAGCATTTCTGTTGCATTTATGGTGATTTTATGAAGTTAGAATAACGGTATTTTTCAAGTTGCTAGATAGACAGATACTGACATATAGTGCGATGATTTTTAAAGGAGAAATGACGGAATATTATGAGATATTTGGGTAGGAAATAACATTCTGAAGTGGACGATTCTATAATTCCCAGTGATTTATTTTTGAAAAATGCGAGATTGATAACTGATCTTTCCATGTAAGCCTTCAGCAGAGGGACACTTTGTCTCTTTTGTTTCGATTGATGATGTTGTATTTATTTGTAACAAGAGCCTGAAGTTAGGTGTTTATTTTCAAGTTAACAGAATATTTTCCTTCCTATATTCGTTTGTGTTGCCAATAATTTGTTTTTAATGTAGTTAATGCATTTAAAGTTATTTTTAAGTCATTAAACGGGAGATCCTTCCATAATTAAAATATTTTATGGAGTTCTCATTTAAAGTAGCGTAGGAACATTAGGTTAGTTATTTAATTTAGTATAAGATTAAATGTTGGTCAATGTGTCTCGTCGAATATGCCAATATCTTTGATCTCTTAATACTCTATTGCGGAATACTCACGTAATTTAGGCAGAAAATGATGATTACATTCTACGTTAAAAGCCACGATGATAACAGTCCACTTAATTAACCTGTGTCCCAACTCGTCGGACTTGCACGTCCCTTGAGTGGAGCCTTCATGGATCTCCGACTGCATTGCTTCGCCGCGGCTTAACCCAACCTTGAGATACTGAATTAAAATTTACAAAATGGTGACAGGGACTGCTGTCAGGGCACATATAGGTTATATAATTTTACTTGACACCCAACTGTGGGGCCAGAGTTGAATTGTTTTATTACCGAACGACTAGAGTCGAATTACTTATCGCGTGGCAGTAGACTTAAAGAAAGGAAAACTCGAAGAGACATCGGTAATCAGAGAACATTGAATCTACAACATTGTTGGTGAAGAATGTTTGAAATATTTATTTAATCATATATCTTATGAGTAATATTGGAAGGATTTGACCGTTAATCAGTACCACGATTTTACTTAGTTTTATTTTATGACATTATGGAAGGATTTTCCGTAAAGTTTCAGCTCTTGTTAATCGGGATAATGAGTCATGTAACTCGGATAGAGCGATAGGTTGTTCCGTGTCACTTATTATTGGATGTCCGTCATATTTCGGGTCAGATCCGGAGAGACCCATACGTTCATTTATTGAATTTAATTCGTGAGGTGCTAGACAGGTATAGGTGTTGTGGAAACACTAGACAAAGACTGTAGAGTGAGATTGAGAGTGATACATTATCAATAAGGAACGATATAGGAAATTACGATGGCGTCTCTTGCTCAAGTAAAACTGTTATTGGAGGAGCTCGCTGGAAAAATGAATAAAATGCAGGAATCGCAAGAGAGTACAGAAAAGAGAATTCAAGAAGCGCAAGAAAATACAGAAAAGAGAATTCAGGAAGCACAAGAAAATACAGAAAAGAAAATTCAGGAGTCACAAGAAAGTACTGAGAAAAGGATTCAAGAGGTACGAGAATCACAAGAAAGTACTGAGAAAAGGATTCAAGAAGTGAGAGAATCGCAAGAAAGTACTGAGAAAAAGATTCAGGAAGTACGTGAGTCGCAAGAGAATACTGAGAAAAAGATTCAGGAGGCACAAGAAAATACCGAGAGGAAAATCCAGGAATCACAGAATACTACTAGAGTAGAAATCCACGAATCACGGGAGAAAATGCAAGGAACTTTTGACAGAATCACCGATATGGTGCAAGAAAATATGAAAGTGATGCAAGAAGAGATTGTATCGTTAGGATCGAAAGTCGCTGAAGTACAAGGAGAAGTATTAAATTTAAAAGAAGAAGTGAATGCAGCGATGAACGAGAATAAGAGGAATTTTCAAGAAAAATTCGAAGAATTGAAGGATGATTTTAAGTCAAGCATCCAAGAGTTGCGAGTTCAAGTCGACCATGACCTTAAAGAGCTCAAAGAAGAGGTAGATGTGATGCAGGAGAAGATAAAAGAGACTGATAATAGTTGGGATGAAAAACTCAAGAAGGTATCGGATGAAGTCATTATCACCAATGAGAATATTCGGAAAGAGATAACCCAAGCAAGAGAGCAGATCAATGACAGGTTCAATTTGATAACGGAAGAAACTGAAGAGAATAAAACTTTGATGAACCAGCAAATAAAAGGATTAAAAGACGACTTAAATGCTATTCAAAAGGACGTACAGAACCTGAGGATTGAAAACGAAACAAATAGGAATTTGGTATCATCGTTGAATGACCGACAGACGATAATTGAGGATGGAAGGAAGACTGAAGTAAACAGTCAATTTGAGATACCTCAGTTTTGCGTTGATATTAATGACAACGGAACAATTCATACAGGAAGTGGAACCCAGATTGTTAACATTATACGAACTTATGAGGATAGGCCTAAGAAATTCAACGGAAATATAGGATCCAGTATGACTCCTCGTGGTTTTCTCAGAGAGATGGAGGAATACTTTAGGGAGACAAAGGTATCTACAGAGCGCCAGTTAAAGACAGTGGAGAAACACTTAGAAGGTGCACCACTCATTTGGTTTAAAGCTTTTCGCTACGTTTTTGAGGATTATGCAGGCTTTAAACAAGCTTTCTTGGATAAATTCTGGGGGATCGACGTACAGCAAGGAATCAGACTCGATCTATACTCGAAGAAATATTCTTTAACGGGACCGAGTAGGTTTGCCGAATACTTCACGATGCAATTTCATCGACTGAAGGAGCTTGATTCTCCACCTACAGAAACAGAAATGGTACGAGCAATAATCAAACAGTTCCCTGCGGATATACAGAGATTATTGACGGCGGCAAACATTCAATCAGCCGTGCAAGCAGAGTCGATACTTCGGCAAATTGACAGTACGACAACACATACTAGTAGCCGCATAGTAAGACACGTCGATCCGACGGTAAATGTGGTGACACCAGCAGGAGATGAAGGTGTAGAAAGAAACCAGGGATACAATAGTCACGGTCAAGGAGATAGACCTAGGACTAATGAAGGCTACAGAAGAGTGGAACATAGGGATGAGAAGAGTGACAAGGCGCGCCAGAAGTGGGCACCGTCTCGAAACGAAGAGCGGAGATATCCTAGGTATTATAGAAATACAAGGTGGAGTCGGAACAGAGATAAATGGCCGTACCGCAGAGATAGGTATCGAGAAAATTCAAGACAATCAGATATTCGGCAGGACGAGGAGATAAACAAGGAAAGAGAAAGGTACCTTGGCGAGTTAAGAAAGCAACAGGAGTGCAAACAATGGGAACGAGCGATATTGAATCAAGATATGAACGCTGATTGCGTGGGCGCGACTAGTCTGTTGTATCAGCAAGAACAAAGAAAAGAAGGTACTGATAAAACGTTAAATCCCGCGGCCACACCATTTGACAAGAATAATCAAGGCAATGACGGGGTGAAAAAAAAAACTTCGTTTTGGAATCAGTAACAAACAATAGAATTTGTAAGTTAAATCCAAATTATAGGCAGCACGAATGGGTCATAGCAGGAATCGAATCGTGGGAATTTGAACCCGAGGAATTGTTGTACGAAGACGGTCTACCTAAAGGAGTGAAATTAAAGAGAGGACTGCCCGTTATTTACGTCACAATATTGGGTATTCGAGTATTGTCATTATTGGATACTGGAGCAAGTATAAGTATCATCTCTAAACTACTATTCTCAGAGTTACAAGACAAAGCACACTTGCCTGTAATTCCGATTGCTAACATGAAAATCAAGGGCATAATTCCAGACAAGGTCACGAGATGCAAGATACAAACTTATTTGCCAATAGAAATTGGAGGAAATTTAATGGAACATCCATTTGTAGTCATGGACAAAATCCAATATAACTTGATTATTGGATCAGATTTTATCAGGGAAAACAACATAGTAATTGATTTAAAGAAAGAAGAAATAAGGATCAGATGTGACGGTGAAAGAGGACTGGACATTACAGCTAGAATAGAAAACAAGGAAACGAGCGAGTTACAGAAAACCATGAACATTTCAATAAATGAAGCTGCCCATGTTGCCGAGAAGATAGTGGAAAGATACGACACAGAAGATGCTGTATGTGGACAGACAATCGACAGTGGAATAGGAGGAAATCCTGAACAGCAAGGGATAATTGAGAATCTGCTGAAAAGGTATAGCAATGCTTTTAAGAGGCAGCCTGGAGCAATAAAGAACTTTGAGTACAAGTTATTAGTGAAAGATTGGAGGCCGTTTAAGATTAAACCGTACCCTATACCAGATAAATTCATGCCCGAGGCTAGGAAGGTAATACAGGAGATGATGGATAATGGTATAATATCTAAAGCACATACACCATTCGTTAGCCCTCTGGTAGTGGTAAGAAAAAGCAATGGATCGATTCGCGTGTGCATTGATGCGAGACAGGTCAACTCCAAATTAATTCCTGAGTATGATAAAGCCCCAGTAATAAAGGAGATAATAAGAGGATTCCGGAACAAGAGATTTTTCACGATTTTAGATTTGACTTCCTCATACTTCCACATAGTTTTGGAGAGTAAATCCAAGCTATTTACTGGTTTCATGTTTGATAATCAAACGTATATCTTTGAAAGACTCCCATTCGGCATTTCTAACTCTGCGGCTGCATTGGTACGAGCTTTAGACAGGAACTTGAAACCGGAAGTAAAAGAATTTATAACCATTTATGTCGATGACATCGTACTGGCGACAGCAACTTTCGAGGAGCATGTAGTCAAGTTGGAACAGCTGTTAAGAAATTTAGATGAGGCTGGATTCAAAATCAATCGATCCAAGTCAAAGTTCTGCCAATCTGAAATCTTGTTTGTTGGACATGTAATTGATGGAACTGGAATAAGACCAAACCCAGTTAAGATACAGGCCATATGTAACTTTCCGAAGCCCAGAAGGATTAAGCATATCCGACAGTTCTTGGGAATGACGAGATTTTTCGCTAGCCACTGTCCAGGGTATACAGAGATATTAGCTCCCCTGCAAGATTTATTGAAGACCAATAATCGTTGGCGATGGAATGAAAGTCATGATCGAGCTTTTGTTAACGCGAAGGAATTACTGGCTAACAGTATAAAACTTGGATATCCGGACTTCGATCGTGAGTTTATCATTCAATCTGATGCCTCAGCAGTTGGAGTTGGAGCTGTATTGTATCAGGGGAGTAATGGAGAGAATAATATAAACTATTTAGCCTTCGTTAGTAGAAAATTAAGAAATCATGAACTTAAGTATACGACCACTGAGCTTGAGATGTTGGCCATTGTTTACGCATTACAACAGTGGAGGAAAATAGTGTATGGGTATCCGGTAGTTATTAGGACGGACCATAAAGCACTAACGTTTGTGTTAAAAACCACATTGTCCAGCGAGAGAGTATCACGATGGGCACTTTATGCGCAGCAATTTAATTTAAGAATTGAGTTCTGCCCAGGTAAAAGTAATGTGTTGGCAGACAGTCTAAGCCGAAATCCAACAGAAGAGCCTCTGGAGGTCAATGTTATCGAAATAACTCAAGAGGATGAAGAATGCTTGGAAAGCTTAAAACGATTGCCGGAGCTGCAACTTGAGGATTCATCTCTGAAAGAGATTATTGAATGTTGTCTAAGAAGGTCAGCTAATAATGGACCCGAAGATCAAATAGATGATTATGTGCTGACGAATAACATCTTGTATAAGTACATAGACAAAGATCGGAAGAAATTAAGAGTGGTGGTGCCACGCAAACTAAGATGTAAACTCATATGGTACATCCATAGAATGATTGGTCATGGTGGTCTAGATAAATTAGCGGCTACAATAGGAGAGACTTTCACATGGACTGGATTCCGGAGAACCATCGGGAGAATAGTAAAAACCTGCGATATATGCCAGAGGGTAAAATACAACTCCGTATTATTGTATCAACCACCGATAGCTGTAATACCAGACCGACCTAGGGAAGTATATGCCATGGATTTGTATGGGAGTTTACCCGTAGGTAAACGTGGAAACCGTTTTGTATTGGTAGTCCTCGATGTGATGTCAAAATTTGTATCACTTCAGCCCATTAGGAAGGCCAACTCTAAGTCCATAATTAGGAGTTTAGAAAGAGTAACGATACCAAAGATGGGTAAACCAAAATGCATAATAACGGACCATGGAACACAGTTTACGTCAAACGAATTTGCGGAAGCTTTAAGGAAAATGAACATTCAACATCGGTTCAGTTCAATAAGGCACCCTGAATCCAATGCAGCTGAAAGGGTCATGAAGGAAATTGCAAAATATTGTAGGATTTTCTGCCATGAACGTCATTGGACATGGACCTCTTGTTTACCAACAATAGCCGATTGTATAAATTTTACATGGCACGAGTCTATCGGCAATATTCCAAGCGTTCTTCACATGAACGAGCAACCAAGACGTCCCTGGAACGAGATCATTGCTAGACCAGTCGAAGAAAGTCCTAGCATCGAAGAGAACATAAAGCAAGCTCAGGCGTGTATGAAAAGGCAGGCCGGAAAACGTCTCAAGAAGTTAAGGCATAAGAAATTTCGAGAACCTTTGGAGGTTGGAACATATGTTCTTGTAAGAAAACCAGCCGTATCTTGTCCCACGGAAAAATTCTATTCCAAGTTTGCACATTTGTATATCGGGCCGTTCAAGGTTATTGAAGCACTGGGAAATAACGCATATAAAATACAGAGTTTGGAGTCCAACAATATTGCTATTTTCAATGCTTCAAGTCTTAAACAGTACAATTTTCCGATCGTTGAAGAGGAGGAGGTTAATATCATCGTGGAGGACGAAAGAAACGGAGATGCTTGGGATGTTTATTCGCTGACCGACGGATCAGATGACGAATGATGAAGTCCAGACAGGATATGGTATAACAGTATCTCAAGACCAGAGTTATTTTCGTTCATTTCAGACGTGATAAAAGAAGATTTCATTGAAGAAAATAATTATGATAAGATCTGGCATGAATATGAAATTTCTCCTTTCATACGAAATTTCATTTTTGAGTAGAGGAGGAATATAACCTTCCAATGTATGTCAGGATGAGATTGGTGGACACATTGGAAGTTTATGTCGAGAAATAACGTCAATGAAATCTTATGTCCGGTTATCACACCTCCAGATGAATTAGAGGGCAGTTGATTTGTCTAATTACGTGAACGGCATCGCCGAATTGAAGATATCAGCAGATTGATAATCAGCTCTAAACCCCGTGGTATCTCGGAAATATTAGCAGAAGGTTAAACATCGTGAAACATAGGGCAGGATTATATGAATAATACGCATTCTTCAAGTAAAGTTTCCGAAATGCATGAACGGCAGTATATCTGCGACAGAATGTTACTGAGGGCCATGAAATATGTAAACAATAAATTTATATGAGAGGGCCATACCTTGTACATCTAGTCTCGCACGATCCGACGATCGAGATGAAGAAAGGAAACTGTCGATTACTAACCTAAATACGAGGCGGCAATTATTAAATAAGTTCCTTTACTAATACAGCTGATTTGTACGAGATCGTCTTACATTATGTGTCAAATGTTTCCAATTGTCAGAAACATATGGGAGCTAGAAGCTGAGAAGAATTTTGAAAAGCAAACCGTCTGCAATTATTATGTTGTAGTAGAATCTGTTTTGTCTCTGAAGAAGTTGATATACTCTCAATCTGCACCTCGGAAAGATCGGAAGCAAGAATTCATAGGGAAAAGATCGTATTGAAAGGAGTTATTAAAGAGATATTGGCATATTATAAACATACAATATTGTAAAACAAGATATCTTGTTATTGAATGAAAAGGCAAGTGTATCGCTTGAACTGTTAAAATTGTATTAAGGTGTATAACCTTGTTCTAATTGATATCTCTAAGTTTCAGGTAAAATGGAACCGTCAGCAGTTATTTATTCAGATACAATGTGTGCACGTATCAACATGAACAACTAAAATAGAGGGACCTCAAAGGATCTGATCTGAAATGTGATGGACAATACTTGATAATGTTATTGAGTGAGAGCTGAACTCGGAAGGTGATACCGTCGTGGAGCAACAACACAGGATGAGTACTTGAATATCTTATACATATTCCGCCACGTAATTGCTTATTGTAGTTGTAGAGTAGTATTTATTTTGTTGTCAATTTTGACATGAACAATTTTAACTTGAAAGCGACCGTTATTTGTTGGACATGGCGTTGTAATATTTATGATCGTTACGTCTAGTGTGGTGAGCCAGACTACGTTGTGATAATATGCGATGGTTGTGTAAGATTTCTTTAATATTTGCTAGCAAGGTCTTACGGAATGATTTTCGACATGGATGTTATTGGTACCGTAATGGTGTTATGGTAATGAACGTTAATTTTAACCTGTAGCTCAGAATACCTCGGAGGAGCTCGGTATTTTGCGACGTGCGATTCTGTGGTCTTCAAAATGTTATGTGCTTGTGTGGAAATACAGTGTTTGATAATAGAAGTGTGATACTATTGTGGTGATATGGAATTAATGCGGCAACGTATTTAGTAATTTTACGTAATTGCCTGAATAGATTGTTCTTTAGTATTGTGAATTCGCTGTGCATGACGAGTTGTGCGATGTAATAAGGTGTTAGTTACGGTAGGATCTTTGAAAATATTTACGTGGATAGAGAGATGTGATGATTATAGATGTGTCATTAGGATTGCGAATTTTATGATGATGTTATGTGAAGGTCCTGATGATGGTATTGACGGTAGGAACTATGTTGGTCATGCGTGAATTTTGATGTTGTCGTGTTGAATAATTTATTTAGGTACGAGGCCGTATTTTAGAATAATATTATAGGATGTTGCACTCACGAACACTAGTAGTTGATCGTCACATTTATCCTATTTAAATACAAGATTGACCAGAGCGCACGATTTTAAAGGGATGTTTAGGATCTTCGCAAGATAATCGGTAACGTAAAGATATTGAGGCTATGTCGTAAAAGAAATATGATCTTCTATGGTAAGTAAACCATTTCTTTGCTAGTTGGATTTTGTAGATCGTTTGAGTTGACGCCTAGTGCTAATGTAGTATTCCAGGTCAAACGACGCAGTGGTATCCGGAGGCGCAGAATCAACGTAGTTAGACAAAGTTATCGTAGACGTTGCAATGTCTCTTGATGTTTTTTTTTTATCTAGGTGCAGTCACCGATGAATGTACGTGAGGATCGAGTCTGTCTTTTAAATACATGATTTTGATGGATGTTACATTATGTTGTGATCCTGTGTCTTTCAAGCATTTCTGTTGCATTTATGGTGATTTTATGAAGTTAGAATAACGGTATTTTTCAAGTTGCTAGATAGACAGATACTGACATATAGTGCGATGATTTTTAAAGGAGAAATGACGGAATATTATGAGATATTTGGGTAGGAAATAACATTCTGAAGTGGACGATTCTATAATTCCCAGTGATTTATTTTTGAAAAATGCGAGATTGATAACTGATCTTTCCATGTAAGCCTTCAGCAGAGGGACACTTTGTCTCTTTTGTTTCGATTGATGATGTTGTATTTATTTGTAACAAGAGCCTGAAGTTAGGTGTTTATTTTCAAGTTAACAGAATATTTTCCTTCCTATATTCGTTTGTGTTGCCAATAATTTGTTTTTAATGTAGTTAATGCATTTAAAGTTATTTTTAAGTCATTAAACGGGAGATCCTTCCATAATTAAAATATTTTATGGAGTTCTCATTTAAAGTAGCGTAGGAACATTAGGTTAGTTATTTAATTTAGTATAAGATTAAATGTTGGTCAATGTGTCTCGTCGAATATGCCAATATCTTTGATCTCTTAATACTCTATTGCGGAATACTCACGTAATTTAGGCAGAAAATGATGATTACATTCTACGTTAAAAGCCACGATGATAACAGTCCACTTAATTAACCTGTGTCCCAACTCGTCGGACTTGCACGTCCCTTGAGTGGAGCCTTCATGGATCTCCGACTGCATTGCTTCGCCGCGGCTTAACCCAACCTTGAGATACTGAATTAAAATTTACAAAATGGTGACAGGGACTGCTGTCAGGGCACAATATATTACATAGTAAAACTTCCTCAATCTAGAGGTTGCATCAAACCAGCCTATGCACTGATGACCCAAACAACAACAGCAACAACAACAACAACAACAACAACAACAAATTTCACTTATCCGTCAGATAATCACTTCCTGCCAAGCTATAGTTATTTCAGTTCCCACACGTCACATAATTAATACTGCCTCATAAAGTTAAATGGCATCATTTCATAACATTGGATGGGAATTTACATTAAACATACGAACAGATGGATATCAGTGCTTTTGTAATAAGCCTACAGATTTATTACCTATCTAGGAGTGCCCTGGAGAAAAGGTTCAAAAACTATATTAATAATTATTATCCTTATCTTACTTCCACGTCCGGATCCCTGGATGAAAGGCCAGCGTACTGGCCTTCGTTTCAGGGGGCTTGGGTTCGATTCCTAGCCAGATAGGAAATTTTATCCACGTTTGGTTAATTCCTCTAGCTCTGGGGCTGGATATTTGTGATCATCTTAATACACGCCTTCATTTACATGCAACGCATCACACTACCAGCCACGTTAAGCCTTGATTAGACCCCTTGATGCTATTCGACAGGAGTAGGCTATATGCCGGGACCGTGTTTCCTCTCTTCCTACTATCATATATCGCGTCATTCATTTCATCTCATTGACTCCTCTGATGAGGTTAACGCCAGGAAGGGCATCCAATCCGGTCATAAAAACCCGCCACGACAGATCCACCTCACCTCATACCCAACCCCGTAGAGAAAAGGGATAAGGAATGGACATGCAACAACAACAAAAAACAATAACCACATCACACCACCAGCCACCACAGCAATATGCAATAGTGAACAGGTCCCTCCACACAGGGTTGACGTCGGAAAAGGTGTGCAGTCGCAAAAGAAGGCTTAATCCACATTAGTGCCAACCCCATATAAATGGCGGAAAGGAGAGAAAAGAAAAAAAATGTCTAATTTCCACGAACGTAAAAAATGAAATGGCGTATGACTTTTAGTGCCGGGAGTGTCCGAAGACAAGTTCGGCTCACCAGGTGCAGGTCTTTTAATTTGACACCCGTAGGCGACCTGCGCGTCATGATGAGGATGAAATGATGATAAAGACGACACATACATCCAGCCCCCGTGCCTGCGAAATTAACCAATCATGGTTAAAATTCTCGACCCTGCCGGGAATCGAACCCGGCACCCCTGAGACCAAAGGCCAGCTCGCTAACCATTTGGCTATGGAGCCGGACTCCGCGAACTAACAGATGATAAAGCAAAACATACCAGTCTTACAAATTGTCTGGATAAGTCTTCTAAGACATACACACGGCTGCTTGATCCCAGTCAACATAGATGACATTTACAGGCTTCAAAATATGCCAACTTCGGCAGTATAAATTCATACACTTTTCGTCTTTAAATATCAGTACCAACTGTTGTTAATCATGATTGGAAACCCATCCGTCAGTACTGTATGTCTGTACTGTACTTCAATATGAGTTTATTGCTGAAATGTTGTGCAGGATTATCGTTTTCTGAAATAATTTGCTGTTGCGTGGGTGGGATAAGTCTCCTCTGTCAATTAGCTAATTACGCCCAAAATTAGTAAGTTGGCAGATAACTACATTCTTTACAGGACGACAGTGTTCAGTTACAAAGAGGGAAGGTAAAGATTGGGGCTCAATTCTTCATTCCTTAGCCTAGCAGCTTCTCTTTGCCGAATGAACCTCCTCAAAGGCCCTTTGTCATTTCACCAGAGAGGAGTTTTAACGAGGCAGCACATCGTGCTTGAGAAAGCTGACTTTGACGTTAAGTGGAGCCCTTATTCACCGAACGAGTTCGGACAGGACTAAGTACAGACAATAGAAACAGGCTGTTGAGAGTAAAATAGCTGAGAATTACATTCTGAAGAGACTCTTGATCGGAAGTGAGTTATCTTCGCTCCTCGGCTCTTTTCGCTCGACCAACAGCAACGTAACCTCCTTATTGAAGAGATACAGAAAGCTAATACTTTAAACTGGACACTCTCCAATATTATTTCATTTCATCTGTCATTAATCATTGCCCCAGAGAAGTGCGACAGGCAGTCGGCTTAATTCATATCGTCGCCGCCAGATAGGGGCTTCATTAATTCAATTCCTGACCCGGTCGAATGAAGACTGGAAACAGGCTGCGGATATTCATGTAGACAGGGAATTGTACGTAGATGAAAATAAAAAGAACGAAACAAATAATTGTAGAGTCAAAGAAAAAAAAATGGGAAGGTTTCGGTAACAACTTGGAAAGGTTTGGTCAAGCGGCAGGTAAACCATTCTGGACTGTAATAAATAGTTATTTAGTTGAATATATATATTTTCTACAGTTTGCTTTACGTCGCACCGACACAGATAGGTCTTCTGTCGACGAGGAAATAGAAAAGAGCTAGGAGTGGCAAAAAAGCGACCGCGGCCTTAAGGTACGGTTGCATTTTGCGTGGTGTGAAAATAGGAAACCACGGAATACCATCTTCAGGGCTGCCGACAGTGGAATTTGAACCCAATGTCTTCCGAATGCAAGCCGATAGCTACGTGTCCCAAAGTACGTAGCCACTCGCTCGGTCATATAGGATCTCAGAAAGGGAGAGAAAAGGGGAATTAATATCGTTTCTGGAAAATCAGGCGTAAACTCACTGTAGATCCTGGAGAATCATTGGGAAAATGGAAGGGATATTTTGAATATCTTCTCAATGTAAAAGGAACTCTTTCGGTCGAAGTCCCGAACAATGGAGTTTAAGGGGAGGAAGAAGAACGATAGCAGTGAAATTGAGCTCGAGGAAGTGAAAAGGATGGTAAACAGTCATAAAGCAGATGGAATAGGTGAAATCAGAACTGAAATGGGGAAGGCAGGGATGAAATGGCTTCACAGAGTAATATGATTAACTTGGACTGTGATTGAAGTACCTTCTAATTGGATGAAAACAGTAACTGTATTTATTTAAGAGCAAGGGAACAGAAAGGATTGCAACAACAATTTGGGAAAGGAGATATTTATTATTATTATTTTTCTTACAATTTGCTTTACGTTGCACCAACACAGATTGGTCTTATGGCGACGATGGGACAAGAAAAGGCTAGGAGTGGGAAGAAATAGACCGTGACCTTGATTAATGTATAGCCCCAGCATTTCCTTAGTGTGAAAATAGGAAACTACGGGAAACCATCTTCAGAGCTGCCGACAGTGGGGTTCGAACCCACAAGCTCCCGAATGCAAGATGACAGCTACGTGGCTCAAACCACGCCGCACAGTAAAGCCGACAGTGTGCTTCATAGAGTAATAGAATTAGCATATAATGTAAGGTGCCTTCTGCTTGCACGAAAGCAGTAATTCTACCTATCTACTAGCGAGTGAACAGTACGGATTTCAGCGATTATCGAGGTATTTCATTGATCAGTATACCAGGAAAGGTGTACACATGGTTACTAGACTAGTCTAGTAACCGTGGGTGTACACATGTATTTTGGAAAGGTGTGATCAACGGCGGAGAAGGCAGATGGAAACCAATGTGACCGGGCGAGTTGGCCGTGCGTGTAGAGGCGCGCGGCTGTGAGCTTGCATTCGGGAGATAGTAGGTTCGAATCCCACTATCGGCAGCCCTGAAAATGGTTTTCCGTGGTTTCCCATTTTCACACCAGGCAAATGCTGGGGCTGTACCTTGATTAAGGCCACGGCCGCTTCCTTCCAACTCCTAGGCCTTTCCTATCCCATCGTCGCCATAAGACCTATCTGTGTCGGTGCGACGTAAAGCCCCTAGCAAATTAAAAAAAAGAAACCAATGTGGCTTTAGAATACAAATAGACAGTCAAGGGCAGATTTTCAGTATGCGTCACGTAATTGAAAAAATGTTGCGATATGAATAGCAAATGCAAATCTACAAAAGGCGTATGACAGAGTACTAAGGGAAAAGGTGTTGTCTGTACTGAAGAATTCTGGTACTAGGGGTAGGTAATTACAGGCGATAAGTAAGTAAGTAAGTAAGTAAGTAAGTAAGTAAGTAATGTTTATTCGTGGCGAAGTTAGGGCTCAAAGCCCTCTCTTACACTTAAGCACAACAGTTAAAAGAAATAAGTATATTTTTTAAATACAATAAATATTTTTTCTTTAATATACGGTAGTACTAATAGTAAATATGGAGATAGTATTAAAATAAATAATAATAGAATGTACAACATGATAATATAAATAAACATGATAGTAATTATGAAACAATAGTAATAATAAAAGAAGGAAACAGAGTAAAAAACCTATAAGTAGCAAATACATTTCTAATTTTTATGAAAATATGCTCTTTCACACTTCACTCATCGTACAAGTCAGCTAGAAGCACTCAGCAAGTGATTTCGGCAATCCATCTTAAATCTCCTACGAGGACGCAAATCCCTAATGGTAGCAGGAAGGGTATTCCACAGCCTAGCGGCTGTGACTACAACCGAGCGGTTCTAAGCCCTGGAGTGACAGATCTATTGTTAAAGGTTATGATAGGAAGAGAGGTAATTAAAGTTTGATGAGAGGTAATCCGGTACACTTGAGTTTAGAACTCCATGCAGAAGGCATTTATATTGATAATCACGCCATAGTGAGAACTGATGGTAGAATGAGCTCTTGGTTCATGTGATGTCTTAAGGAAGAAACCTAAGAAGATTGAATGTCAGGTACGGAATACGAAACTGGTACATGTGAATGATTTCAAGTATTTAGGATGTGTATTCTCCCAGGATGGTAGTATACCTACTGAGTGAAATTGAATCAAGATGCAGCATAACTAATGCAGTCAGCTTGCAGCTGCCATCAAGAAGTGAGTTCTCAGACGAAACCATCTTTACTTTGCTGTACGGGAGTGAATGCTGGGTGGACTCAGGATATCGTTCTGATAATTTGGAAGTAATGGACATGAAAGTAGGGAGAATGATTGCTATCCTACTAACAGGTAGGAACAACCGTAAGAGATACTCAGAATGAGGAGATAGAGGCATAAACTCGAAGAATGAAGCGGTACGCACACACGGGTTTTGGTGGTGGGGTCATGTGAGGCAAATGGAGCAGGATCGGCTACGTAGCAGATTAATGAACTCGATCATGAGTAAAGGGAGACCAAGGAGATTCAGTTTTTATTTAAAAGTAAGAGGTGTGGAAGTAAACGAAGCCACACAGCTAGCTGCAAATACAGGATTGTGGAGGCGCTTAGTTAATTTACAAAAGATTGCAGGCTGAATACTAAAGACATAACAGTCTACAGTGAAGATGTATGAATAAATAATAATAATAATAATAATAATAATAATAATAATAATAATAATAATAATAATAATAATAATAATCTTTTTTGGGTTATGCTAGCAGGAGCGAGACAAGCTCTACGAAAACGTTTACGTTTTGAGAAGATCTTGGTCTACCTCCTCAGAAATGAACCACGAAGGATCAAGACTATTCTAATTAAGGCGAGTAGTTTACCGTTGTTGTGTAGATAAAATCGTACCCGATATCGCCATATTTGCACGGAAGATGATTTCCTGACAGTGAAAGAGGCAAATGGGAAAAATGCAGGGAAAGTTTTGTGTTAAAATGGAGTCTTAAAATCGACTGATATGATCTCTCATTTAAGCACTCTTAAATGCCAGTTGACTCAGATATTCGATTCTGTAGCTATGAGGATAAAAAAAGTCGATCGTCTAGGCAATTATGCCAGGCAGTCGGTCACTTCGTAAATAAACCGGGAAAAGAGGAAGACGTTCGTTTTTCGTTTATCGCAATAGTTAGGTTATCTACCCTAACGATAATGATTCGGCCGGCTAGAGCACTGTCTGAGTTCAAGTTGGCTGGTTATATCCTGATCCAGTCCGGTGGTGTCTGGAGGGATACTAATATATACCAGCCTTCTTTCGAGATAAAATTCTGGCACATCATTGTCTCCAAAAACCGTAAAAGTAGTTAATGAGACGTAAAGCCAATAATATTAAGCCTATTTATTATGATAATAATTCGTGAAAGGGATATTCGCTAGTAAGTTAGAGAATCTGTCGTTCGGCTTCTATTCGAAATGTGTCGCTGAGCTGACTGGAGTTGAAAGTACTTCCACCACGCAAAGCAACCGGAACTGGGCGTTTTAAGAGCACAGATTGTGAATGCCCTCTCTAACAAGGCTTCCCACGCAGTAAACAAATTAATACCCGATTACGCAGTATTACTAAATAATAATTAAATTACAGTGTTCCTAATTAGTAAAGTCCCATGAGAACTTCACTAGATAATCTTCTACATCGTGCAAACAATGCTGTATCCGTAATCCGCACCGAACCAGCTCATAAGTAGGACCTACATCATAGTATATTCGAACATAATTTAATGACCAGTTTACTAATTAATTGGTAAGGATTCACTGCAGTCGCAGCAAGGTAACTTTTATAAATGATCAGATGTATATCTTAGTTGGTTCGTCGGCGCCTCTAGGCTAAAGATGCGGGATCGAATCCCAACACAGTCGACCGGTATTTAAGTATGCTCATACGTGAGAGACCTATGTCAAAAATATGCTGGCATATGATAGAATACCAGCCCCAGTGACGTAGCCGGTTAATCGATGCAGCTGGTTCGATCCCAGCTTAGGTCGGTCGCACTGGAGGGCGTTTTCATGCGACAACTCTGCGTCATTGGCTTCCAGAATATTAAAGTACGCCTATGGACAACATTCGACACGCCGACGTCTCTTAAAGTCCAAAGCAATTGAAGGGACGGTAGTCACATAGCATTATTATGAGTGGCTATATGGTAGCGCTGCTTTCGACTGTACAATCAAAGTAAAGTAGAAGGGGAAACAAATTCACTGTTGACCATGTGTTCAAGATGAAAGTGATTAAAGGCAACCTTGTTATGTACTACAGTCTCTTACTTGATTTAATTACAGGCCCGAAGACATGTTGGATCCTGAACGAATCTACCACCAGCTGTCAGGAGTAGCATACGTCAATAATAATAATAATAATAATAATAATAATAATAATAATAATAATAATAATAATAATAATAATAATAATAATCTGAAGCGGTGCCATCTAGGTGGTCTGCCAACCAATTTGAACGTTACTATTGTGCTGCTATCTAGGAACGAAAGCGGGATTCTACGGGAACGGATACTATGGCTGAGTTAATTTAATTTTATCAGCTGACACCAAGTGTGCCACCTCTAGGGATGGAAGAAATCTGTTAAATACCAATATATTGATATTGCGATATATTGAAAACTTACTTTCGATAATCGGTATATATTGCACATAATATATCGGTATATTCAAACGATATCGATATACTGCTAACAATAAGGATAAGCCAAGACCAACTACAATATCATCAAACCTGAATGCATATTTCGATACATGAAAAAAATGGCCACCATATTGGGCGACTGGCCATATTTATTGTTACCGAGTTTTGGTGGTAGGTAGAGGTGTAAGAAGGTGCGGGCGTGAATGGGTCTCAAACTACGGAATCAAAGTTAATGTAAAAGTTAACAAGGTTATATTTCCTTTTCAATATTAAGTAATAACAAAGAACAGGTACTTAGTAGCCGAAACACAATTTGAAATGTACAATTACAGGGATTACAGAGTTTGGGCTTCGAGCCCTGAGTTCACAATTTTTGAGCAACTAGCCCAACTTTCCAATATACAAATTTTAACAAAGGGGCAGAAGACCCCAATCAAACCCTGGAGCCCTTGCTCCAAATTACACAGTAAAGCCTCCTCGAGGCATACAACACTCCGTTTCCAAAAGAGCCACACGCTCTTTAATTTAAGCCTCTCCTAGGCCACACCAAACTCCACCTTCAAGTTGTCCTCAACGGACAATAGACACAGGGGTAAAATACCCAATCTACTGAGGTCTATTGAATGAAAAGCAGGTTAATTGAATGACCTCTAAAACAATTTGAGAGGAGGCGAACTTGCACTCCTAATACACTTTGATTTTAAAACCTACTTTGGCACTAGGCCGTTATTACAAGGGCTAATCCCATACTACAGAGGTGACTTAATAGCAATTTACATTACATTACGGAAGAATAGGTTGAGAGAATAAGTTCACCTCAAGACGATGTGAGTGGGAGCTCGAGAGGGTTAAGCACTCTCTATCCCGATATGTCGTTTTAAAATAGAATAGATACCAGTTGTTTTTACATTTTAGGAAAAGGTTACATGGTTGAACGCTTAGAACCCGCCCCGAAAGTTAAACTGCTGAGCAAGAAAAGAAAGAATTTATTAATCGGCCATTACCTTATTGTTGACCGCCGCCGAGGAAAGAGGCGCTTCCCGCCTCCTGCTATGTACTTAATACACTGAAAGATGGAACAGAAGTGGCCCGGAGACCCTAAAATCAGCAGTTTATATACTCTCGCGGAAGTTTCTAGGCGTTAGGGGAATGAAAACACCCGCCCACAATGTTTTTATTGGATAGGACCCCGCAACAGATACAAGTTGGGGGAAGATACACCAGATTGGTCAGAAATTACTAAAAGAAATTCGGGATTGGATAAATCTAAAACAAGGGGAAAAAGAGGGGTATACAGCCAACTTAAACAATAACAGAAAGAAATTTAACAAGAAACAAACTTTTGAAATAAAAATTTCTCCAACAAATAGTTCTTTGACTCCGCACTAGGGTGCGCTATTGTTGATCCTCAGTAGTGTCCTCTAGAAGAGAAAGTTCACACTTCTTACTTCAAGCGAAACAAAAACACATCAAAAGTGACACAGTTCAAAAACTCAAAATTTTCCACGTGGTGACATCTTCTGAGAAAGTAGAGAATTAATAGAGTAGATAAAGTTCAACCTTCCTCCAGAAGAGGAGTTTCAACTGGCGCAACTTTTAAATAAACGGTGTAGAGGTGTACCGCCCGGTACAGACCTCCCCCCCCAAAAGTTCCTCCAGGGGTGACACATGAAATTAGTTTGAAACAAAGTCCAAGTAATGATGTTGATACGAAGATAGATAGCAGAAGCATTTACAAGATTTCTTAATTCAGTTTCAAAATGTTGTTGTTGCAGGTGAATGAAAGTCTTTAAGTTTGTAGAATTTGAATTTCTGAAGATAAACTTTTAATACTTAGAAGTGAAGAAAAATTTTTTGCACGGTCCACCAAATATTGCTGTTGAATTCCCAAATGTAGTTATCTCTTATGGTAACTGTCCATGTAGTTGATGTTGATGAAGTTGGATGGCCGGACCGGCCGTTGCAGCTTGCGTCCAAAAGGAGGCCGCTCGGACCCCTCAAGTACCCTGAGATACCGCTCGCCCGCACTATGAGGGGAGCAGAGGTGTTGAAGCACGCCGCGCCCGCGGTGAACATATACAGGCTGCGGGCCAGTAGCAGGTCGTGCGCCGCACATCAGCCTTGGCCGGGAGGAGAGTTCCGGCTCGCCGTGCACTTGTCGTCCTCGCTGGAGAGGAGGGGGCCCATCCCCCTCCCCAGTCGCTGCACGGCGCTGCGCGGCTGCGGGGGCGCTGAAACATTAAAGCTAGGCGGCAGAATAGTGTTGGACTATCATCTTCTTTGAGGGTACAGGCTTGTGGAGAGGTTGAGGGGCCAGCGGCGTGTAGATATCCATGGCATTTACTATTATGAAGCCACAGTGTAAGGTGGAGCAGGAGACGGGAGCGTGGTAATGGCCGTGGCAAGAACAGGATGGCAGTTTAACGGATCGGGGTGGGTTTTACAAAAGGCTTACATCTAAAACCAAAATATTATAGAAGGGGCAGTATGCCTTAAAAGTGAAACTCAAAAAAAATATAACCTTCATATCCTTTCCGAATAATATGAAGCAAGTTAACACAGAAATTACACCGGTTTCACCTGGGACAGGTGAACTCTAAATATCCTCTCGGTGGCTGGATTACTTAGCAATAAGGTAACCGGCGTAAGAAAATCGAGAATGATACAAGGCCCATGAAATCTGGGGGCAAGCTTGCCCGCGGGAACAAAATTTTTGACCATAACCTGGTCACCTACCTTCAAAGTGGTGGGTCTCCGTCCACGATCATACCTTTCCCTAACCTTTTCATGAGATACTTTAAGATTAGCTTTAGCCTTCTTCCAAAGATCTTTAATGTTGTCCGGATCTATTGTCTCGGGCAGAATGTCATTCAGAGACCAGAGGTTAGAGAGCGGCGTGCTGGGAACAAACTTGAACATTAAAGAAGCTGGAGTGAACTTGTGAGATTCATGAACCGCCGAATTCAAAGCAAAAGCTAACCAATGCAGGGACGTGTCCCACCTAGAATGATCTTCATGATGATAGGCAATAAGTGCGGACCTGAGATTACGGTTAACCCGTTCAGCCAGAGATGGTTGAGGGTAATAAGCGGAAGTAGTTACATGAGAGATGGACAAGTCAAAACAGAATTTACGAAAAAGATTTGATGTGAACGCCTTAGCATTATCAGATACAATATATTGGCACGGACCAAAAGAAGCAAAAATAGAATTTAGACAGGTAATGGTGGACTGAGCGGTAGCCAGCTTAGTCGGAAATAACCAAGAAAATCTGGTAAAACCATCTACACATACAAAGATGAATTTGTTGGCATTTCCCTTCGACTGGGGGAAGGGTCCTACATAATCAATATACAGGCGTTCCATGGGGCGCGACGCTTGATGAGAAGACAAAAGGCCTACTTTAGTGGACATGGTGGGTTTACTGATCAAACAAGATTTACAAGCTTTTACAAGTTCCCGAATTTCACCGTCCATACCTTTCCATATGAACATTTCACGAATCTTTTCACGAGTTTTAAAGATTCCAAGATGCCCCCCCAATGGGGTCTCATGATAGTATTTGAAGATCATAGGTACAAGAACCGCTGGAACAACAACTTTCATCAACTTATCATGCCTCGAAGGGCAACATAGAACACCATTCCTCAGAACATAAGGGACAGCATGTTCCCCAGAAGAAAGGGTTTCCATTATCGGAGCCAGCGTCGGATCTTCACGTTGGTATTTCTCAATATCCCTAAAAAGCATGGGAGCATCTGTTAAGATGGCATTAACACCAGATAGTATGGACTCGGAAGGTGATGAACTGTCGACCGGTTCGTGGGTCTCTACGTCGTTATGAAACATACGGCTGAGTCCATCAGCAACAACATTTTCGGTACCTCTGATATGTCTAACATCAAACTGAAAGGCGGAAATACGAATAGCCCAGCGGGCTATACGACCAGTACGACGCGGCCTACCTAAGACCCAGCTTAAGGCTTGATTATCTGTCTCCAGGTCGAATTTAACGTGTTCCAGATAGAGACGGAACTTTTCTAAGGCAAATAAGACTGCCAAACCTTCGAGCTCATAGATGGAATACTTGGCTTCTTGAGCCGACAATGTCCTAGACGCATAGGCGATGGGTCGCCTCCCTAGTTCAGTCTCTTGAAGAAGGACTGCAGCTACTGCTGACGACGACGCGTCGGTTTGGACGATGAATTTCTTCGAGAAATCAGGCATAGCAAGTACAGGGGCATTACAAAGAGCTAATTTAAGGTCTTCAAAAGCGGCTTGTTGAGAAGGTCCCCACTCGAATTTGATGCCTTTCCTACGAAGAAGGTTTAAGGGCGCCGCTCTATTAGCAAAGTTAGGAATGAACTTTCTGAAGAAATTCACCATACCAATGAACCTGGCGATACCTTTAATGTCCTTGGGAGGTTTAAAATCACGGATGGCCTGTGTTCTAGAATGATCAACTGCTACACCATCGGGTGACACAATATGCCCTAGGAAAGACATAGAGGGCTTAGCGAAGGCAACCTTGGACAACTTAACAGTTAACCCAGCCTTACGAAGGCGATCGAGAACTTCTCGCAGATGATCTAGGTGTTCTTCAAAAGTCTCTGAAAATACTACGACATCATCTAAGTAGTGATATAAGTACTCGAATTTGATGTCGGAGAAGACCCTATCTAGTAGCCTAGTGAGCACAGCTGCCCCCGTGGGGAGCCCGAAAGGCACGCGGTTGTATTCGTATAAATTCCAGTCCGTGGCAAACGCTGTAAGATGTTTAGACTCTTCGGCAAGGGGAATTTGATTATAGGCCTGATTTAAGTCCAAGATGGTGAAGAACTTGGCCTTACTAAACCATGAAAAACAAGAATGAAGGTCGGGAAGGGGCACAGATTGTAACACCACCTTCCGATTGAGAGCCCTGTAATCAATGACAGGCCTGAAACCTCCTTGGGGTTTCGGTACTAAAAAAATAGGCGAAGAATACGCTGACTTAGAGGGCCTAATAATACCGTCCTTCAACATCTGATCGATGATTTCCTTCAGAGCCTTCATTTTAGGTGGAGATAGCCTATACGGTGGAAAACGGACAGGAATCGAATCCGTAACCTCAATTTTGTATTCAATAAGGTCAGTAACACCAAGAGTATCAGAGAACACCTCAGGAAACGACTGACACAGTTTGCGAATGCTATCAGCCTGCTTCTCAGGTAGATGTCTAAGGTCTAACAACATCTCATCCTGGATAGGCGACATAGAACAACATGACACAGAATTACACTTTAATAGTGGGATTTTACAACTAGAAGCAAATTTGAATGTGCACGACCTAGACTGCAGATCGAGCACAAGACCAGTGTGAGAAATAAAGTCAGCTCCCAATATAATGGGGCAAGACAATTGCTTGGCCACAAACAATTTAACTTTCCATGTAAACTTAAAAACACGAATTTTGACCAGTAAGGAACCTAGAATTTCTAATGGAGATGAATTAGCCGAAACGTATTGAACAGGAGAAGAGACATAGTCAGGAAGTTAACAAACCGTTTTCAATTTAGAATACCATTCAGCCGCAATAATCGAACAAACACTACCTGAATCTAAGAGAGCTGTTATAGGCTCGTTATTTACCTCAATCTTAAGAAAAGGAACAGGTGCGGGGGTATCCGCCGCAATCCTAAGACATTCTTTAGGGCATTCAAAAGATGAACTTGAAGGCTGATCGTTCTCTGCATTTACAATCTGTTTACTAGGGGCTGAGTCTCGGGAAGATGGATTAGTCGACTCAGCCGGAGCCACTAGTCACTTTTTATTATTGGCATAGGTGGAATTTGCACCAGAAGTTGAGCAGGAGGGGGTGCTATTTGAGTTTGGGCAATTTTTGGCGATATGTGAGAAGGCCCCACACTTAAAACAGCCTTGTGATGAACCAGCTCCATTATTTGCCCTACTAGACTTGATCAGAGGACACTTATTGCGCAGATGGTCAGGCGACCCGCAAGCATAACATTTACGAGGGGTAACTGATCGGCGAGGTGGAGGCCGAGTATTACTAAAAGAAGGCGGGGGTTCTTTTGCTACACGCAAAGAATCGGCGTATCTAACTCCTTCCGCTGAGACGGCCAACGCTTCAAGTTCAGAGAAAGTTTGCGGGCACGCCGCAAAACACAAGTATGACCTATAAGATGGTGAAATGCCTTCCACAATAGCTTGTACAATTTGATCCTCAGGGAAGTGAAGAGCAAACACCCTAGTATAAAACTTAATATCTTGGATGAAGTCTGCCAGGTTTTCATCCAAGCGCTGTACCCGATAATAGTATTTCTGAATAAGAGATGACCTCGCGCGGGCAGGAATAAAATTTGCAAGCAGATGTGCATGGAAATCTTCGATAGATGACTGTTCAGCTATGGCTCTTACTATTTTATCTGAGAGAACACCAATAGCATAAGGATAGATTATTTGTAAAATTTGACAAGGGGAAAGCGAAAATACGAGGGCATGATCCTGAAATTCAACTAAAAACCTTAAGAAAGAAATAACTTCACTGGTGGTGTTGACCGAAAACTTAGAGATACCTCTTAGCAACATTGCCAATGGATGAGGCAAGCTGCTAAACCCGGGTGACATAGTAGGTAAAGGTTTCAATGGCAAGGAAGTCAATTCAGAACGGATGTTACTCAATGATGCACGACGTTCAGATTCGTTGTCCAATGGGGCAGGGATAGTTTGAGCAGCAACGGTTATCCTATTAACTTCTCCCTTGGGAGGCGCTTCCTCACTACCTGGATTCACTATGGTGGGTTGATCAGATTTGGGAGGAACTTCCCCAGTTAACAATTGAGTGACCTTACTAGATAATTCGGAAATATTTTCCAGGAGCGTACTAGCTTCCTTCCTCTGAACATCATTCAGTTTTAGAGACAACAGATCGTTAACCCTATTCGAAAAATGATATAGCCTGCCTTGCACACGCTTAATTTGATTAGGAGACGGATCATTTTCATCAAAAAAACTGACTACGGAAGCTAGCCCAGTAATATTCTCCGTGATCGTGGAAAGAGAGTCGTCAATTTCTTTCTCTCCCAAATTGGGGATGGAAATGGGCAAATCAAGGGACTCTCTAAGCTTGTTAGTGTCTACTGCAACCGTGCCTCCAGATTGTACATTTCTAATAGTCAATTCATAGATCAACTCCTCCTTGCGCAAATAGTTAAGAAGGAGAACATCGCGAGGGCCGGGCATGATCACAGAACAACTTGGAAAAAATCAAAAAAATCCAGCAACTGAGAAAATGGTTAGAGTTCGGAACAAACAATGTTTAGCCGTCAAAAGGGGCTAAATTGAGACCCATTCAACCACGCTCTGCTACCACTTGTTACCGTCTTTTGGTGGTAGGTAGAGGTGTAAGAAGGTGCGGGCGTGAATGGGTCTCAAACTACGGAATCAAAGTTAATGTAAAAGTTAACAAGGTTATATTTCCTTTTCAATATTAAGTAATAACAAAGAACAGGTACTTAGTAGCCGAAACACAATTTGAAATGTACAATTACAGGGATTACAGAGTTTGGGCTTCGAGCCCTGAGTTCACAATTTTTGAGCAACTAGCCCAACTTTCCAATATACAAATTTTAACAAAGGGGCAGAAGACCCCAATCAAACCCTGGAGCCCTTGCTCCAAATTACACAGTAAAGCCTCCTCGAGGCATACAACACTCCGTTTCCAAAAGAGCCACACGCTCTTTAATTTAAGCCTCTCCTAGGCCACACCAAACTCCACCTTCAAGTTGTCCTCAACGGACAATAGACACAGGGGTAAAATACCCAATCTACTGAGGTCTATTAAATGAAAAGCAGGTTAATTGAATGACCTCTAAAACAATTTGAGAGGAGGCGAACTTGCACTCCTAATACACTTTGATTTTAAAACCTACTTTGGCACTAGGCCGTTATTACAAGGGCTAATCCCATACTACAGAGGTGACTTAATAGCAATTTACATTACATTACGGAAGAATAGGTTGAGAGAATAAGTTCACCTCAAGACGATGTGAGTGGGAGCTCGAGAGGGTTAAGCACTCTCTATCCCGATATGTCGTTTTAAAATAGAATAGATACCAGTTGTTTTTACATTTTAGGAAAAGGTTACATGGTTGAACGCTTAGAACCCGCCCCGAAAGTTAAACTGCTGAGCAAGAAAAGAAAGAATTTATTAATCGGCCATTACCTTATTGTTGACCGCCGCCGAGGAAAGAGGCGCTTCCCGCCTCCTGCTATGTACTTAATACACTGAAAGATGGAACAGAAGTGGCCCGGAGACCCTAAAATCAGCAGTTTATATACTCTCGCGGAAGTTTCTAGGCGTTAGGGGAATGAAAACACCCGCCCACAATGTTTTTATTGGATAGGACCCCGCAACAGATACAAGTTGGGGGAAGATACACCAGATTGGTCAGAAATTACTAAAAGAAATTCGGGATTGGATAAATCTAAAACAAGGGGAAAAAGAGGGGTATACAGCCAACTTAAACAATAACAGAAAGAAATTTAACAAGAAACAAACTTTTGAAATAAAAATTTCTCCAACAAATAGTTCTTTGACTCCGCACTAGGGTGCGCTATTGTTGATCCTCAGTAGTGTCCTCTAGAAGAGAAAGTTCACACTTCTTACTTCAAGCGAAACAAAAACACATCAAAAGTGACACAGTTCAAAAACTCAAAATTTTCCACGTGGTGACATCTTCTGAGAAAGTAGAGAATTAATAGAGTAGATAAAGTTCAACCTTCCTCCAGAAGAGGAGTTTCAACTGGCGCAACTTTTAAATAAACGGTGTAGAGGTGTACCGCCCGGTACATTTATATTGAGCTTCTTTTGTTTATTCTGCCTGCGCACGCGTCTGGTTGGTTGAGTTTATCTTGCTACTGGAGTTCGCGGTTTAATTATCTATCGAATATTTGTATATGTATTCTGAGTTTTTCAGAGTTTTTGGCTGTTAAAAGTTCCTTCCCAACTGTTAGAAATCATCTTTATTGTACTGCATACAAGAGGGACTAACTCCAGAAGCTCACCATGGTTAAACATGTATTCAATATTTAAGTGTAGAAGTATAATAAATAAACAATAGCGTTTCAATGTTCTTTTATTGGTTATCTAGTTACTGTATTGTTGATGTGTTAGTGATATAATAATAATAATAATAATAATAATAATAATAATAATAATAATAATCGTATTGCCTCAGCTACCGTGTGCAGACATTTTAATTTGATGCCATCTGGCTGTCTGCTCGTCAATTTCGACAATCCGTTTTACTCTAGGTCGTCTAGATTGCAGAGTAAACCTAATCTCTTTTGGGCGTCTATATCTCATTTTTAATTTTGTCGGGAAACACCAAATATGTCACCAGAGATTTCTTACATGCGGACATCGTACGACATGTTGTGAGTGTTGCATGGACTTTTTCCCGCTCTTCAGACATCCGACTACCTCTGGCGGATTTGAACCCTCTACCTTGGATCCGGAGGCTGACACTCCGGCACAGATCCACAGAGGCAGCACTGTCATAGTGTAGCCTCTAATGCTCTAAACATGTCACATTCATTGAAGATACAACAAATATTTTATCATGATTTTACACAAAATATTTTGTTCCTTATATTTGATTCTCTTAATTATCTTGCTTTTCTTGGAACTGCCGTGATCCCAGTGCTATAAAACTTCAACATATTTCAAATCCTTGTATTTTTTTAAAAAAATTAATATGATATCGAGAAATACTCAGCAGGTTATACGTCGAATCGTAGTCTGCATATTATAATTAGCAGTAATGTCGAAAACACTCATGATGATATCTACTGAATATGTGTTTATCATGACGGCTTAAATTTATGGTAGTTTAATCACTAATAGTTTGTTGACAGAACAGAAGTGTTTTATATCTAGGCTGTCCCCGATTGATGTCGCAATGCTTATCAACGTACAGATACTTTAATTAAGTATTGATATCGAATGAAATATCGATATTTTAGTATATCGGAACGTCCCTAGGTGCTGCATATTCTACTGCTTGTATTCGAATTCTATCCCTGCTTATCAGAGGCTCAGAGGAAGGTACTGATTGTATTAGATATTTCCAGGTTGCAATTCCACCTTCACTATCACCATCTCTTACAGAATTACTGGTATCAGAGTTCTCTAGTGCGGATGTTGTTCATGATAATAATAAGTCAAAGAAAAAATATACATTTACGGAAAAACCTATATATTATGCGATAAAATGAATCAAAATTTCGGTATCGATACATCGATAAATCGAAAGGAAAATATCGGTATTTCGTAAAACAGATATATCGTTCCCATCCCTAGCCATCACAGATCTTAAACATGCCAACAACAATGACGGAGTGCGATGATTTTTGAACAAAGAGGTGTACTAGGGAGATGACTGAGGTAGTTCCCCGTTGCTTTCTCCAGTGAGTCAGAATGTGCTGTTACGTATCAGTTAGGCAAGCCTTCTGAAATGCATACACCAACCCACACCATTCATCTATGGGACTGGCTGTACATAGAATGGTGTTACTAGCATCGCTCACATCTTAGTTCTAGCCTATATCTTGAGACACAGTGCACGCTACACACAGAATCTCGCCTAAAATGGATCTTTGGAAAGCTGTGGAAAATGTAATTTTAACAGCTATGTTAAAGTGTTTTGCATAAATGGCAAAGAACATGCTGCTTTCCAACCAAGGAACACAGAATAAAACTAATAATGAAGTTAGTGGTTTAATGTCCGTCTATTTATTCGTAAGATGACGAAAAGTAGACAAAATTTCGTCCCGCATAAATTTATTTACATGTCGATAAGCATTAAGCTTTATGGAAAACATTATTGGTGGATATTTACTTCACTGTAGGTATCTGTTACGGTCGACAACCTCGAACCGCTCCATGAACAGCATTGTAAACTTGCGGAATAAGGAGCAACACACAACCAACAAGATGATCTCTGATTAAAAATAGCCAAACTCTCGTGTCTGGTAAAATCACCTAAAATACTCGAAGCAGCTGGCAAGGACTACTTACTATCAAGCTGCAAGACATGTGAAACTTTCAGCACTCACATCTTCGATCAATTCCTCTGACTCGGAGACTGGGTGTTTGTGTTCGTCCTACCACACTCTTCTTTCATAGTCATACAGCACAACACACTACACACCACAACCAAAGAAACACGCAGTAGTGAATACATCCGATCATATAGGCTTGTCAGGAAGGGCATCCGGTCGTAAAACAGAGCTGAATGCACTGTGCGACACAGTTCGCACCAGTGACCCTACCAGGGTGTGGGGAAAGCGGTACGAGAAGAGGAAGAAGATAAACTCTCAGCAGTGCAACATGGTGGCATTCTTAAAGTGACTGTGTAAACATTGTTGACATTTGAAAAATCTACACCATGATATCTTTATGAAAATAAATACAACTTCTATGTCAAAGTGTATGACCATGTCTCAGAAAATAGGGAATTACGGTAAATTATAAGAAATACTAGCAGTTTCCGGCTGGCTCCGCCCGCAATGTACAAAGTATGGTGCTGTTCGTTACTATCCTCACGGATGTATTTACAAAGTTTCGAGTTAATGAAATAAAGCACATGATCTGCTGTGGTACCGTAATAGAATGTAATATTATGTCAACAAAACACTTGAATATACATCACACAAAGAAATTGAATTAAACGTTCCTTGGAACAACACTACGCGCCGAACTGTTAAAAAGTCCTTCAAAGACCTTCGTCATGGAGACAAATGTACTCATAACTTTTCTCAGAATCTACCAATTTAAGTAGTTATTACCTCAAAAGAAATCACTTGATCCACTGAGTGTTTTTAGATCAAAACGAACTGCGTACCTCAATTAGAACGAAAGATATGATTGCTTCAATGAGAAAAAATGCTGAAGAAATCAGACGTCAAATTGAATGTGCACTCATAACCCCTCAGAATCAACCAATTTGAATAGTTAAGAGCTGAAATGAAAGAGCTTGATTCACTGAGTATTCTTAGACCAAAACGAACTCCGTTCCTCAATTAGAACCAATTACGATTGCTTCAAAGGGACAAAAAATTGAAAAAATCAAATAATTTGAGGAAGGCGGAAGTTAAGTGATTTATAGTACCTGATGACAAATCTGTGCATGAATACCTTTCAGTTAAAAAAATAATGAAGGCCTGGTAGGATAAACGTGCAAATATTAGCATTCTGGAGGAAGCTGGAAGTATGAGCACAGAAGCGATCCTAGCTCGACATCAACTACGGTGGGTTGGATACACAGTTCGAATGTCCAATGATCGCATCTCGAAACGAGTACTTTACTCTGAATTAAGTACGGATCACCGCCGTGTTGGAGGCCAGAGAAAGAGGTATAAAGACTATCAGAGCCAGGCTGAAGAAATGTTTGATAGTGACAAATGGGAAGTGCGCGCTCTGGAGCGTTCGGTCTGGAGAAACACTACGTCAAGAAGTAGCAGTTTTTTATGAACAGAGGCGTCCTATTGCAACGGAAAAGTGCACTTGGAGAAAACACAGGGATGTCCTGAGGAGAAACGGCCAATTACCAGCAGGCTCCTCAACATAATATGCTTGTCACCATTGTGGTAGAGTACGTAACTCACGGATTGGACTGACCAGCCATCTGAACACACATCGGTAGGAAGACTACGAAGACTATCATACTCGCTCGCGAGTGATTGCCGATAATAATAATAATAATAATAATAATAATAATAATAATAATAATAATAATAATAATAATAATAATAACAATAATAATAACAATAATAATAACAATAATAATAATAACTGATCTAGGAATATAAACAAATTCCTTGCATTATATCTGAGGATCTCTTGATATAATGGAACTAATTTTTTGAGGAACTGTATAACTGAGCTTTTAATGGAGAAAGGCCTGTGTCTTAAACATGTAGTGCATAAATGCGACAAACGTCGAAATGAGAGAGTATTGTTCAGAAATGACTACACCCCCAAACCGTATTCTATACTGATACGTAAATTCCGTGGCTTACAGAGATGTAAGAAGGTGCCGGGCTAATGGGCGAACAAGGAAACGACCAGAGCATAAGTTAAAGCACTATATTTTGAAATTTTATTTCTTTCCTTCCTTCCTTTTTTTTTTCCTTCTTAAAATTTGATAGATAGGAAATTTGAATAAACGACAATATAATAATGAGCTTGTCAGCTCCCACAACAACGACTTAAAAGTCCATGATCAGATACAAAACTAGAGAGAATGATCAACATGATTATATACAAGGGGATGGGCATTGTAGCCCTGAACAGGTATACTATTTATAAGAGCATGTTTGCTCTACTAATTTACATAGCCTACGAGTCTGAGCTCCAAGAGTTAATATAGTCCAGCCTCTCAGAGGCACAAGTTTCTTCTTACAGCGCACAAGGTTATGTCTGACAAATTTCAAATGAGGTATTTACAGTCACTTCTCCTCAACAGTTCTTTCACTTTCTGTTCCAGAAACATAAACAGGGGCAATAAGTGCCCATACTAAATGGCCACAATGTACAAAGAAAAAGATTGATAACGATCGGCCAAAAGAAAATGCAAGGAGGCAAAACACCTGCACTCCTTCTAGAAAACACTTAAAACCCTAACTGGGCTTATGGCCCAAACATACAGAGGCTAAGCCTATTCTACGCCGGGGTGACTAAATGAGAAACATTAAATACGAAAAGAGTGTTAAAAATTTTAGAATAAGAAACTTTAGTCACCCCATACCAAGTTGAGTGGGAATCAACCGATGGAAATCACTCTTTGTTCCCTTACATTACATATTTCCCCGTAGGGAATAAAACAAAGTCCTTAAACTGACCGAAGATTTTACATTTAAAGCACCAAGTTTAGAAATTTACATAAAACAAAAGGGCTTTGAAACCTTCCCCTCAAGTTATCTGCCTGGAGCTATCACATGTTAAGAAAATTCTGCCATTACCTTGAGTTGCTGGCCCTTCCGAACGCCAGCCTGCGGCCTCTGCCCGCTTAGTACACGCCGCACACAATAAACTGGAGCGATGAAGATGACAATACCAGCAGCCATTCTCATAGGTCCCGGGGGACCAGTGAGGAATTTTAGCCCTTCGACCCTTTTCGGGCCTTGAGTGCTTTTTCTTACTGGAGATCTTCTCTTCTTCGATAGCATGGCGTTGTTGATTTGGCTAGACTTGCGGATATTAGTCTTCATTGGTCAGAATATGACCTGCGCCCCTTGCGGGGCGGTTGAAAGAAACAATCGTCGAAGCTTCGTTGCCGGAGTCCCAACGTAGTCTGGAGAGGAGGGTCACCCATCCAGATGGTGACCACTCCCGATGTTGCTTCAGTGTCATGACGCATTAATTAATTTACAGTGCTCAGAACGAGGTAGGTAAGGATGTTGAGGGGGAGATTTCAGTGCAGATGTTGGGGTGCAGGGTCTGATTAGGGCATGAGGAGTTGATTTTCTTGGTTTGGTAGGTTAATGTAGGAGGATTTGATTGCTTGGCATGGCGGGTGCTTGGAGTGGGAGGAGAGGGGATATAAGGTTTAGCAGTGATATGAGGAGGGTTGCGTTATCTTGGCGGGGCTGAGAGGTGGATGGGAAATGACGTAGGAGTGGAGGAGGGTTTGTGTTAGTGTGTAGGTGTTGTGCGTGCTTGTAATGTGCTCCAATTGCCTTCTTCAAAAATGGGCAGCCAGGGAACGAAGTGGCATGACTGCCTTGGCAGTTGGCACACTTCGCCTGGTCCTTTGGCACCTTACAATCTGTGTGGCGGTGGTTACCACCACACCTATTGCAGCGGGTAGCTTCCGTGCATGTAGCAGCGGTGTGATTTAGTTTCAGGCAATTATAGCACATCGTGACTATTGAGGAGTGTGCGTGCGGGGGAGGGCGGGGGCGTGAGGCAGTGTTTCTGGGTGGTCTAGACTTGGGGGCAGATTTTTTACGTCTGTCCTTGGTCTGAGTGCTTGGGACTGGGTTATGAGGCCCAGAACCAGTAACTGTTTGTGTAGGTGGAAGGTTGGTTTGAACTTGGATGGACTTGGTAGGTGGTAGCGGCAGAGGTGGGGGAGTGGGTGGGGGAAGCGGGTTGGTTTGAGCTTCGGAGTGGCGAGTGATGGTGGTTTTGGTTTCTTTGGATCGGGTTTTAATATTGGTGTGGGCGAGGGCGGTATTGTCTTGGCTCAGGGAGTTATTTACAGGATTGACAATGATTGGGGGTGGGATGTCGGAATGCTTTAGTGCGTTGAGAATGGTCTGTAGTGATTTATTGCGGATAGGAGTGATGAGGAGGTGGTTGTTATGGGTCTCCTCGATGACGGCAATATGTTTGCTGATAATAGGTTCGATGGTTTGGATGACTGTTTGACGGGTGACAGGGACGGGTCCAGGGTTCGTAAGTGGAATGATGAGGAAGTTACTTTTGGGGGCGATGGGGAATGAAGTATTTTTTCTGGTGTAGTGGAATGGTTTCTCGAAGGGATGCTCTTCTTCGGTTTCTTCAATTTCTTCTTTTTCTTCTTCTTCAAGGGATGATCTGGAGGGGATACCGTTGTAGTAGAGGAGATCGATTAGGGTGGAGCAGGCTGAGCGGTTGATGGCAAAGATGTATACAAAGTTGTTGGTAACTTCTCTTATGGTGTGGATAAGATGGATTGCATGGTGGAGGATGGTTACGATTTTCCGACGGTGGTCATGTAGAGAGGATCGGGTCGCAGGGTTTGGTTTGTGAACACATAGATAGCTTTCGTTTCCGGTGAGAGAGGATTTTTGGAAGGTGATGTCGAAGGGGAGGTGGAAATTCGGGTTCGAATTCGAATATGGGCCCCAGCTACTCGATCCACTGGGGGTGTCCATATTACTGGGTGGGGAGTCTGGCAGGGTAGGATGAGCGTTTATAAGAGTAAAGGTCAAACTCCGTAGAGGACCAGCGTCTGAAAAAGGCGCACTCAGTGGGTACCAGTCGTGTCAAGTGTAGTTATACGGATCACGCCGGGACAAGACACGAGCAGATACGCACTGAGCGCTAGACAAATTGCTCTGAAGTGTGCCCGCACAATGGCAGGCTGGAGATGCTTGGCAGGTAGTCTACGTGCTTGTGGCGCAGGGGCTGGCAGCGGGCAGGTAGAATCCTTGACGGGCGAAGCAGGCGAGCTAGCGGCTTGGCAGGGAGCAAGCTCGGTCCGTAGATGCTTGGCAGGTAGTCTACGAAGGCTGAGTCAGGGGCTGGAAGCGGCAGGCAGGGTGCTTGACGGGCGATGTTGGCGAGCTGGCGGTTAACAGGTAGCTGGCTCGGTGACGTGGCTCTCCTTGACGTGTCCACACTGAACGCTTGGCTGAGAGCGAATGAATGGTGAATGGTGATGACAATACGGCCTTAAAGCGCCCAGATTTTATAGCATCTCGAGGGGAAGTTTCCAGAACTCTTTACAGATAGGCTGGATGCTTGTACACACCCCCAATTTTAATTGGCTAGAGAAAATATTCCCAAAATTTTTGATTGGTTGATACAGGAGTTGGAGGGGGGCAGAAGTTTTGACAACCTTGACACAAGAACAAAACAATCTTCAAAATCTAAGGTTAGGTAACAGTGAAAATCAACATTACTTAAGAATTAATTGTCCTTAATTCCGCCAGAGGGGGCACTTAGGCCGATAATTGATACATCTAACAGTTGCAACCCCAAGTATCTTGCATAACATTAGTTTAAGTTCAATTACATAGATGGCCTTATAGAAGAAGCGCAGTTTAACCGGACGGAGGTGTACCCCCGGGACATATACCATAGAAAGCCAGAAAAATGCCTCCCGCTTTGTGGAATTCTATACTTAAATTTTCATATGAACCAGTAGTACAGCACGCCACAACGATGAATATATGGAATTTTCCCTCGGAGGCATGGTCAAGCTCTACCTCCCCAACTCTCAACTTTCCGTCGATTTTTACATAAAAGAGGTTCAACGTTTCTCAACAAAGGGATGCAGACGCAGATGTCTTCAGTTTCTCATGTAACCAATCAGCAGTCGATTTGCAATCTGTCTAAAAGTTTGACGAGAAAATATGTATTAAAATGTGGGCTTTTTATTGAACAAAGCCTCAGGCCGAAGGCTAATAATTAAGCAATCGGCCAGTCACAGAATTTTCACAGAATATAACTTATCGTTCGAATAAGAGAAAACGATTACGAATACTGTACCCCATCCCATTTTACAAGTAGAGTTCATTCATGTTTACATTGCATGAAAGATGGTTTAGATCAATTTCATATCAAAACCAATGACATTCATCATCATTGGGGCAAGTTATTCATAACTATTCAAAATATTATTCAACGAACTATGATCACATTGATTTACTCTTAGGGCAGCTGTAGGTTTAAACTGGTTAGGTGGTCATATCTGCTGTGCACATGGTTGTGGCATCGAATCTTGGCATAATAAGTTATTAAGGACTGTTTAATTACCAGAGACCCCGTGGCAGTAATTTAGGCGCTTAGGAGGCGTTAAGCAATTACTATTATTATTATTATTATTATTATTATTATTATTATTATTATTATTATTATCATTATTATAACTCCCTACGTGGATCACTGGCGCAGTGTCCGTTTTTGGATCCTAAGATCTTGGGTTCAAAGCCAGCAGAGGTAGTCGGATTTTCGAAGGGCGGAAGAAACGTTCATTCGGCACCTCACGTCGAACGATGTCGAAATGTCAATTATATCTCGTGACATACTTGATGTTTACCCGGCATAATTTAAAAAACAGACATAGATCGCCATAGATCCTGTTACCTAGCACCTGACAGAGTAAAGCAAAACGAAACTGACATGCAGGTAGTCTAAATGGCACCGGATCAAAATACCTGCACATGGTAACTGCCCTCATACGATGATGATGATGATTATTATTATTATTATTATTATTATTTTTATTATTGTACCGGGCGGTACACCTCCACGCCGCTTGTTCAAATATTGCGCACAATTGAAACTCCTCTACAGGAGAAAGCCTGAACTTTAAAAAACTGTATTAACTCAACTGTTTCTCCGAATTTTGATGGTTTTTTTTTTGTCATTGATCAAGAAGTGTGGACGTTCTCTACCAGATGTCTCTACAAAAAACTATGATCATGCACTCTGGTGTAAAGGAATGTACCTTCTTGAAGAAATTTTGTATTCATAAGTTTTGTCTTTACTAAATTTTGTTCTGTGGTTTGTGGGTTGGCAATATTAATCCTTTCTATCCGCCTGTTTTGAATTTAGCCAATCCCGAATTTCTTTAATTAATTCTCAGCCAATCATGTATGTCTTCTTCGATATGGATATGTAGCTCTAAGCTATCCAATAAAGTTGAGAAGGTGTGTCTACTCATTCTTCAAAAGTCTCGAATTTTCCACGAGGGTATAAAAACTGCTGATTTTATTGTCTCGTGGCCACTAGTATAACATCTAACTCAGTGTGTGGATATGTAGCAGGGGGGCGGGAAGCGCCTCTTTCTTCAAGCAGCAGCTCTTCAACAAGGTAATGGCCTTTTAACATCTTCATTTCTTGCTAGCTCAGCAGTTTAACTCTCGGGGAGGGTTCGAAACCTTTAATATGTAACCTACCGTACCACTTTAAAATGTAAATTCCTCTTCTGTCTATGTGAAAACTACAAATCTCTTTTACTGTAAAGCGGGGATACAGAGTGGTTTACCCTCTCGAGCTCCCCTTCATTTTGAAATTGAGGTGACTACGTTTTCATAACCGTTTCTACGCTTCCTTAATGGGTTAAGTTCCTCATACGAGTCACCTCAATAGATTGGGATTAGCCCCTGTATTATCGGCCTAGTGCCTCTTAGGTTTTAATAACTTTTGTGTAGGAGTGCATGTTTTCGCCTCCATTCATTTTGTATTTTGGGCCATTTAATTAACCCGATGTTTTGTTTTCTTCATGTGAAGGCCCTGTAGGTTGGGTATGAAATGCCCCTGCTTCTTTGTGTGCCTTGAGGGCAGTTAGTAGTAAGGGTTGTTGCGGCCTTTGATAGGCTTGTACAAATCGAGAGCAGGTCAGCTCTTTCTGGTATTTTGGAAGGTGCCTCTAGGTGGCCTGACATTATTAAGTACTGAGAAGTACAGTACAGAGTTACGTGACGAAGTAAATGTACAGTAGCTTCCGTCATACTAAAGCGGCCCTTACATGATCAATATTATCGACAAATTCATTATTGTCAATACAGTCGTTTACTCATGTCAATATCACCGTCAATATCGCCATACCCTACACGGTCAATATTATTGTCAATAATTGTATCAATAAACGTGCTCAGTACGTTTGTTTCCACCATTCGGACTAGTGAAATTGTGTATTTTCAAGTGAATTTTTGTGGCGTTGTATGTTTTGAAAACATGGATGATCGAAAAAAAAAAAAAAAGGTCGTGTAGCAATAATTATGTCTATAGGAAGTATTCGTCGAGTTCAGCGAAATCGGTGGATGAGAGTGGTTGAAAAAACTTCTCCTTCTTCTGTTTACCCTCCAGGGTCGGTTTTTCCCTCGACTGCGAGGGATCCCACCTCTACCACCTCAAGGGCAGTGTCCTGGAGCTTCAGACTCTGGGTCGTGGATACAACTGGGGAGGGTGACCAGTACCTCGCACAGGCGGCCTCACCTGCTATGCTTAACAGGAGCCTTGTGAGGGGATGGGAAGTTTGGAAGGGATAGACAAGGAAGAGGGAAGGAAGATATATATATTTTTTTTTTGCTAGTGGCTTTGCGTTGCACCGACACAGGTAGGTCTTATGGCGACAATGGGATAGAAAAGGCCCTAGGAGATGGAAAGAAGCGGCCGTGGCCTTAATTAAGGTACAGCCCCAGTATTTACCTGGTGTGAATATGAGAAACCACGGCTGCCGACAGTGGGATTCGAAAGCACTATCTCCCGGATGCAAGCTCACAGCCGCGTGCCTCTAACCGCGCGGCCAACTCGCTTGGTAGGGAAGGAAGCGACCGTGGCCTTAAGTTAGGTACCATCCCGGCATTTGCCTGGAGAAGTAGGAAACCGCGGAAAACCACTTATAGGATGGCTTAGGTGGGAATCAAACCCACCTCTACTCAGTTGACCTCCCGAGGCTGAGTGGATCCCGTTCCAGCCCTCGTTCCACTTTTCAAATTTCGTGAGAAGGCCGGGAATCAAACCCGGGTTTCCGGGGGTGGCAGCAAATCACACTAACCACTACACCACAGAGGCGGACGGTTGAAAAAACGTGAAGAATATTCTCACTTGAGGCTGCTGAGTAAAATCAGATTGACAGATGCCGAAGATCAATTATTTCAGAATGAAAGAAAGGACGTTCATAAAATTATTACAGATGGTAGAACCACTCTCGAGAAGGCAGAACACAAACATGAGGGAATGCACTCCTGTTAATGAAAGATTAGCCTTAACCCTGGGGTACTTAGCTACAGGAAGAAACTTTGAAGATTTGAAGTTCTCTGTATCATGTCGCCTGCAACTATCAGCGAAGCTATAGTATAACTGAAATGAGTAAAACTCTTGTTCATGTCCTACGAAACTACATGAAAGTAAGTGTTTTAAATATATTTTCAGGTACCTTCCTACCTACCTAAGTATATCAGTCTGCCAGTACACACAACCTCTTCACTACCTGTATGAAAATAGCATGACGGTAGAAGTAGGGAAACGCATATTGAATAATTCAAAGCAAAATATGATAGTAATTACGCATTGATTAAACAGAAAGAAAACAAAAAAGAATTAAAGCAATCAAAATGAATCAAAATTCAAAATCCTTAATCTGCGGAGGTGTTGGAAAAAGTCACCACTGATAAATCCTGCTGTTGGTTGTTGTTGATTAGTGGGATAAGTGAGTAGGAGAAAAATAATTGAATGTGGAGAAGGATGAAGTGTTGCCACTACTTGTTCCGGGTTGTGTGGTACTTTGAGGGCTTAGACATTGACATACTTCATTTATTTTTACGGAGTTGCGATGGAGAGTGCTCAAGCTTGCTTCAAAAAGCACGCCATTTATTGCTTTCTCAGCAAACTGTCTCTGCTTGGCATCCAAAGTGAGCAGTTTTCTCCCCAAGCTTTTGCGATAGTCTTTGTATGTTGCTGTCAGGGTTCACCGAGCTTACTGCTTCAAAGTCTTCAGATATCGTCTCAAGGTCACTTGTATAATCTATTATACTCCGCATAAAGATTACTTCCGTTTCCTACGAAAGCGCGGCAACAACTGAGTGTTGACAATATCCCCTCCACTTTTAAATACTGACGCCCCAAGATTTTAAAAAATGTGGATTTCATCAATATCGCTTGTATTGTCAATTTTATTGATCGTGTAAGGACCGCTTAAGATTAGCATCGTATGGATGAATACTGCTGCATAGTCTCGGGGAGTTCTTATGAATTTAATATTTAGCCTTTAAAATAAAGATCATTTATTTATAATTAGACTGACGACAGCATTCAGAATTTGCATCATATAATTAATTATGTTATATAGGAAATTAAAATCTATGCAATTTCGTCCGTGGCGCAAGATATTCACACAATGTTCCATATTAAGTGCAGAAGAAATCTCAGAGCAACCATTCGGAATTAAAAATATACAGGTCTAAATTGTAGGAAAGTAAGCTAAAATCATCTGTTCCGTGGATGGTTTAGCCTGTATTATACATCAACATGAGCAAGTCATTCTTACACAACATAAGAAAATTCCACAAAACGGTACACGTAATAACATGTATGACAATATAATCGATAACGACCTGTATTGCACAATACTGTCAATAGTAGTTTGGACTACATAGCATGATCGGTAATGACATACTATTGTTCACAATGACTTGTTTTATGTAATATGATCAACAATACCTTGGATTACACAACCCTATACAATAATATTATCGATAGTTTGTAATGCACAACACTGTCGAATACACAATGAACGATATCGGTGCATTGCAGTCCATGTGGTTCGATTAAACCTTCCTTTCGACACGTAATCAAGTTGTTCATGTCTTTACTTGTGCGTACGATGTACTGTAAGTCACAGAAGTAGGAAAAATAAATGGTTATGAGCTACGCATCGGTTCTTGGAGCTTCATGGAAGCCTTCAATTCCATTTCAAAACTCTTTCGATTTGCTCATGATCTGAGGTAGAGTTAAAGGGGGAAGGCGGTGAGCACCCCATTACGAAACACGAGTATCATCTTCGAGATCAATAACAGCTGATCTCCAATACCACTAGAGCAAGCTATTTCCAGAGAACACGGCCCTAAACACAGTCATCTCTCCACCCTCCTCTCTTCCTATATACAACAAAAGAATGAGTTATAACCCAGCTTCGACTCACGATATCAAGCATCCAGAGGTCCTTCACAATGCTGGCAGGCTGAAGCACCCACCGTATGATAAATATTTGAAAAGATATTGTGTCCTCAGAAAAAAAAAATACAGTCGTAATAGCAGACGGGAAGAAAGCTACTTCAGAGCAGGTCAGCCCATTGTTCGCCACTGCCCCAAGACGCTGCTGTCCCACCCGGGGGTAACTCGAGACTCGCAACTCTGAATCAACTTACCTCTTCATTTCTTTCTGAGAAACCTGACAGTAACATGAAGAAACTCTTCCATCAGCCATACCATTTTATGAGTAATGTGCAGAATGTTGAGGATATACTACTAAATATTTTCATAATCGGAGGACAATGTTTTCCGCATAGCTTATGTGTTGATAAATTTTCATTTAAGCTGACAGTATGTCTACAGAGCACACTTCCCCCTAGGGATGAGGGCAGTAGAAAGCATCCACGGTATCCCTGCCGAACCGTAGGATTATGGGCTCATTGCCCGTAGTACGAGGTGATTAAAAGGGAAACCCCGAGGGTCTCTTAACTCGGAAGTACTGGTTGGTGACCACAGGGGTTGTGTCTTGATTGTGAACAGTCCAGATTGCGAACAAGGCAAAAACTGTCCAGATTCCGAACAACTGCGAACAAGAGATTAGTGTTGATGTGAGATACATAAAACAGATACAATTTTCAAAACAGTCTCATATGTAAATTTTGTTTTAGTAGTGTTAACATTAACTGGCACATTGGGATGTTTTAGACAATCTAACCGTATTTAAAAAAAATATTTTTCTTATTGAAAATGTTTAATAATTTAGTTTGAGGTAATCTTACCTTTTAGAAGATAATCTCTTTTATTGTATACCATAACTAGAGGGGTAGTTGTTTCTGGTGGATTAGTGAGAGTTGTAAATTATTAACAGGTTATTATTATTATTATTATTATTATTATTATTATTATTATTATTATTATTATTATTATTATTATTATTATTGAAATCTGTGGCATCATTCTGACGAATACATATTTTCATTGTAAAGTTTGTAAATAATTAAGCTTGTACATATGTGACAAAGCAAAAGCTACATTTTAAAAATGGGACTAGGCCTAACTTTGCGCGGGTTCGTGGCGTCCGTGTGTCTACTGACACCTTGTCGTATATGTTTGTGCAAGGTTATACGGCAGGCCCACCTCAAGATTGAGGTAAATTTTTTGAAGAGGGCGTGCAGTCCGGCTGATGATAACAATGAACCTTTTCGTATTCATTTGTGTTTATTATAATAATATTGTATACATGCAGAGTATTTTAAAACAGTACCACAATTGGAAATTCGGATATGTTGAGACTCATCGTCCAGGTAGCAAACTAGCTCGTTGAACCGTTCTCTGGAATTCGGATATGTTGAGACGATACGGAATGACATTATGTATTATGTAAGATATTTCGTTTTTAAAATTATAATTAGCTAATAGTTAATACAAGACGTATAGTAGTAAACCATCGGACGTGTTTAGGCCTACCTCTTAGAATCTAATGGTCTACTGATGTTAATTAGAGGAAGGAGCGATAGCCGAGAGGCGTTGACGTTGATTTCTCACCTAGGAGGCCCTAGTTTGAACCCCAGCTAACGTATGTGGAATTATAGAAATAAAACGTAACGTCCCTCTGGTTCAGTCCCGAAGGTGGAAGTTCTGTAAGTTAGTACAGGTCAGTGGACCTATTCTTACTAATACCATTATGTAGTAAGGTTTTTTTAAACCAAACGGTAAGTTTAGTGATAGGGCCTGGATGTTTATGCAGTAATAGGGTAGAATGCAAACTTACTGACGTTAGTAACGAGTAGATTCTACCTGCACGACGGTAATGTTATGAGGTTTGCATAAACATTAGGGTTCTAATGGGCAGAACCCCTAGTGTTTATGCAAACCTCATAACAATACCGTCGTGCAGGTAGACTCTACTCGTTACTAACGTCAGTAAGTTTGCATTCTACCCTATTACTGCATAACCCTAGTGATAATCAATCTTAATATTCCTGCAGAATACAAGAACGATATTTGCCTGCCTCGAAATATAATAAATGCCCGATATATCAAGTTAGATATTCCATTAATTCAAGAAATGTCAATTTATAACAAATGAACGCGTAGTGATGTATGTATTGCATTTCTAAAGAATCATAGTGTCATAGACAGAAAAATGAACCATTCACCATTGTTAAAGCCGCCAGCCGCAACGCACTAAATCATAACAGTACCTCCAGAGGAATTCTCTTCTATGAATGTAGAGTAAAGAAAAGCACAATATTTCTCTCAAGCCCCCAATCGTCTAGAAGCCCCAATTTCAAACAATGCACACAAAGGAAATATTTCCTGAAATTTATGGCTCCATCTACTCAGGGGAACACCTCTCGAGTAAGTCATATATTTTTATTATGAGTGACCGAGACTGTGTGAGCAGGCAAACAAACTTGCGCGCTCGGAGTGAAAAGTTCCGTAAACGCAAAAAGTTGGCAGCATCTATATGCTCCAGAATAATATTTCAAATTGGACACTGCTTGTTTTCTAGAATTCTTTCACGAATTATATTTAACGCAGTAACGGAATCTTGACAATTCACTTTAAAGTAACGGAAGTAAAAGATAATACAAATGACGTACCGGTACTCTTCCATGTAGAATCCTAATTACAGGCAGGAGCGCACGCATGAGGTGGGATGGGGGGGGGGGGGGGGAGGTTAACATGTTAACAGGTTTAATCTCCGTGAACATTTGAATTCCTTTTTTTTCTTAACTTTGAAACTTAAAAGAATTTAAAATTAATGTTATTAACTGCTTTACTCGTTAATATCTCACATTGAAAGTAACACTTGCGACCAAAATATAATAGCCTACTAATGATTATGATGATGAAAATAATTATGATAAGTAATTTCAGCATTCCGAATACACGCATATTTGAACAGTGAAAATATAACCAGAATTCTTGTAAATGTTCAGTTCAGATGTTTCTAGTTTATAGACATCAAAGTTAAACAAAAAATATGCGTACATGTCCTTTTCTTGCAGACAATGGGAATGTCTGTCTGTTAGGTCATCAGCCCAGAGGCTGGTTGGATCCTCAAATAGCACCACCAAAGGCTATGCAGTAATAGGGAAACTGGAAAAACCAATGGCAGAGCCCAGATGAGGCATACTAGGCAAGATGAGGAGTGAGGTAGTGTGGCATTGCTTTCCTCACTGGGCCAGAATATGTCACTGCAGCACGACTGACCCTATGAGCAACACCTTTCATAACACTCAGACACTATTTGTGCTCCGAATGTCATTATTCAGAACCAACCATACCCCAGCAACTTCCATATTATCGCAGCCATGGATGAGACTCGGACTTCAGTGGAAGCTACACTTTGCTCTGGCCTGTGCCAAGAGATGGATACAAAAGTACTGCATCCATCAAGAAATGGTAACAGGCAGGACAATGGGATTAGCTGCTAAATAAATGCAATCAAAGGAGGCAACGGTCCTTGGTACCGCCCGTCAAGAACACAACACAGGCACTGCCCACGGGATTAGTCTGCCCTCTACTTTTAAAATAATTCCTCTGCTTGTTACTGAGTCACGTTCGAATTAGGGAAATATTAAAGCTTATTGTAAAACGAACTTACCTCGTAATAAACTGAAGCCGAAACTTGTAGGCAGCTCTGTTCTATCTATCTATATAAATAAAATTGTTTCTGTTTGTCTGTTTGTCTGTCTGTTTGTCTGTTCCACCATCACGTCGAAACGGCTGGATAGATCTCAACCAAACTTCATATTTAGAGTATACTGACCCCGGGGAAGGTTTCGATATGCATATCATTTTAAAATCTTTGAAAAGACGGGGGTTTTATAGGAAAAACGGTTTTCCTCCATTTTCTCTTATACTATTATAGGCAAAATATCGAATTTGTCGTATAAGGACGAGACAAAGCTCAATTTAATCCTCTTGACGCAAAGAACAAAACTCGGTAAGCCCTACGGGCCCGAAAACCATGTTTTAAGGCCCTAAAACCAACCGTTACGGAGATATTGGCACCACACTACCCCTGCTCTAGGAATCGGATAAAGAAATGAACTGCCGTAACCATGGCAACGTCAGCTCCAGGATTCTAGAGCAGTGAGATTATGCATGTACGTTTGGGCATAGCTGTCAACCAAAATAGGTACAAATAAGACTTAATATCTGGGAAAAAAATATACTGTTGTGTAAGGCACTCATAGGACTCCTTTGGGCGGGGATAAATAAAATTGTTTCTGTTTGTCTGTCTGTTTGTCTGTTCCACCATCACGTCGAAACGGCTGGATAGATCTCAACCAAACCTCATATTTAGGGTATACTCATCCCGGAGAAGGTTTTGATATGCATATCATTTTAAAATCCTTGAATAGACAGGGGGTTTATAGGAAAACCAGAATGGTTTTTCCACCATCACGTCGAAACGGCTGGATAGATCTCAACCAAACTTCATATTTAGAGGATACTCATCGCGGGGAAGTTTTCCATATGCATATCATTTTAAAATATTTGAATATATGGGGGGTTTATAGGAAAATCAGAATGGTTTTTCCACCATCACGTCGAAACGGCTGGATGGATCTCAACCAAACATTGTATTTAGAGTATACTAATCCCGGGGAAGGTTTAGATATGCATATCATTTTAAAATCCTTGAATAGACGGGGGGTTTTCCCACCATCACGTCGAAACGGCTGGATAGATCTCAGCCAAACTTCATATTTAGAGTATACTCATCCCAGGAAAAGTTCCGATATGCATATAATTTTAAAATCTTTGAATAGACGGGGTGTTTATAGGAAAACCACAGGGGTTTTCCTCTATTTTCTCTTATACTATTGATTTTCTGTAAACTTCGTTTACCGTACGTGAAACGTCTCTTCATTATAAACAACTTTCGTTATGTTCATAATTTACCTTACTCTTCACATGACGGAGAAATTTACAATTTTCTGCTGGTATCATGCTCTGCATTTAGTGACCGACAGACCGACAACGAACCTACAGGTTACCATGGCAACGTCTCTGACTGCATGCCAGTAGGGAAGTAACGTATTGCCATTTTCCTCATCATGCTTTTAAATTCGTGGTTGTTCCTTGGGTAGATGGCAAGAGAGGCATCAATCGGCTCATCTGCGGGATATTGGCGGAATATCGTTGGAGGTTATAACCGCCCTCGAATAGATTAAGTAATAACACCATTAGTCATCTTCATATTTGTTTACCTAAGAATCACTGAACCTAAATTTCTCCTCTGTTAGCGCTTTATTATATCCATAACTCACGGCATTTATTTATTTGTCGTTATCCGGCTGTCCTCAGTTATAATCCATTTTCTATTAGTTTCAACATTCTTAACTGTATTATTTTCTTCCTTAATTACGCCGTATGTACGTGAATGCTAGAAACTACTGGATGCATTTCCACCAAGATTCGTATTTAGAATACACCTGTCCTTGATAGGTTTCAGGGCAAATATTGTTTCTAAATCCCTGAACTAACTGGGGGTTTATACGAAACCGAAACAGTGATTTTGCACTTCCAAAAAATATACACAACAAAAGTTTATGGAAGTCTACCTACCTTGGTAGAAATTAATGTCTAAACCTTTTTTTCTCATGTGCATCATTTCGATACGAGGATCAATAAGGGAGATATCATTAAAGGACCGTTTTTCTGTACAAGTCCCATCGGACTTAACTCACGAGCGGGTGCGTGTAAAGCGTATTCCTTACAACTTGAAAACTACTGAAGACATTCGAAACAAAATTTATATTTAGCATCCACCTGTCCAAAGGTAGGTTTTAAACGTAAATAACATTTCATGTTCCGGAATGGACTGGCGGTTTATAAGGAACCGAAATGGTGATTTTACTCTTCCACAATATATACAGAACAAGACCAACCTGACTGGAAATCGACCAAACCTGATGGAATTCCACCTCTAAACCTTTTTTTTTCATGTGCATTTTTTCGTCAGGAGGATTAATAAGGGAGATATCATGAATGGTCACTTTTGCAGGTTAAGTCCAGCGGACATAGCCCAAAAGGTGTTTTACATGGAGCAGATTCCTTATCTATATAAATCAAATCGTAACGACTGTGTACCTCTACACTGACTATTTTGGCGAAATTTTCGTACAGCTTTCCGTTTAAGGGGTAATAATAACAATCTCCATAATTTTTGATTTCCTGAAAGTCCTAATTTTTACCCGCCTCGCCCAAAATCCACATTGTGGCATAATCTGCCAGAAGAATAAGAAGATAATTGAAATTTGACAAAATTATACGTTTTAGCCTGTAACGAATGAAAAATCCTATATCATTAAATTTTTCATTTTTTATCCCCGAAGAATATCGAAATATGCAGGCAATTTTAATGATGGTGCAGACCTTCGGAAATTCCTATCACGTAACGGATTGCACAATCTCCGTTCAATTTGGAATGATCTACAACCTTGGTCTTATGACTTTATGCCGTATCTGTATCCCTTTTACGTTTGATTTTTCTCTATTAATCGATGTTAAGTCAATTTGGAATTTTCACATGCATTATTCATACTTTCAATTACTTATATGAAATACAGAATCATCAAACTCTTCACGAAAATTGGCCCACTCAGTAGCCATATGTGAGCCAAATGCTACGTATGTAGCTGTCACATTATTATCCGAAAAGTAATGTAATGTGAGATGATCTTACAAAACCTTTACCCTGTTCCACGTTTCTAAATCTGACCCAAGAATAGATGACATATCATTGGACCAGCCATTTAGGCCACTAAATCCGGCGTGTCTTATGGTATAATCCTTTGTCGATATGACGTACGTTTAGTAGCAGTTAATCTGTAAATGAAGGTCTTCAATATTGTAAACACGCATATACTTTCGTATGTCGATATATATATATTCACTGATGTCGATTTAGCGATCGAGAAAGGGTCGGTCTGCTATTGTAATCAGTACTCCCCACACCGACTTTGACTGGCAGTAGGAAAGGGTTCCTTCTCCAACTCCTGTGTAACTGTCATTAGTAAGGAAGGCCTACAATTGTAATGAATAGTTCCCTTCTCGATTTGACTTGCAGAAGGTAAGTGAGCATGCAGTTTTGTTTAAAACTCCCCTACCCGATTGTGTTTGGCAGTAGGCAAGGGTGCCCGCCATTATAAAGAAATGTACTCATCTAAAATGTGACTGGCATTAGGCATAGTGGCCTGCTATTTTGATGGAAACTCACCAACTTGGTGTGACTGGCAGTACGCTGGCTGGCAGTAGGAAAAGGGGCCTGTCATTATAATGATAACTGCATAACTCAATTTCGAGTGATAGTAGTGATAGTAGCCATTATAATAAAAACTGTAATCTGTCTGGAGGTAGGAAAGGGGGGCTGCCATTTTAACGAAAACTCCCCAAATCGATTCTGTCCGCATAGTAGGCAATGGGGCCTGCAATTATAATGTAAACTTCCCAACCTGATTGTGAATGCCAGTAGGCAAGTGAGCCTGCCGTTATATCACAAATCCGTAACAAACACTTTACATTGGAAACGTACGGGGACCTCCCCATGCTCTTTCTCGGATAACGCTAAGAGACATGCAATTTTAAAACTATCTTATTTACTGCATGTACACTATTTACTTCGATATTCGAATACAATGTAGAATACCGTAGCGAAGCACGGGTACATTCGCTAGTTATGAAATACAACCGATTATAAAACACGATCCTAAAAGCAGCAAAATAGCCCAACTGCCCAGCAGATGTGAAAATACCATGTTCCATTGATCTTAAACTTACCTTCAGATATGCCTTAACTAATAAACCTCCCCACCCAGTGGCCATGATCCTTAAGGCGCCAAGTCTCTATGGTACCCTGGTTATCCGGTTCGAGTCCCATTGGTCACCATTAGAATGTTGGCCAGCAGGGTAGGAGAGGTGGTGGTTTACAACTTCTAGCCTGCCAAAAGCCTGGTGTGATTTCCAAACCTCTCTGTCGTGTTCATATGGAGTGAGGACATATGTATGTCTGTTGATGGTGATGCGTCCATTGTATGGAGACGTTAAGCCTTCAGCAGACCCTCTGGTGTTATTAGAAAGGAGCATACTCTATACCGACATCCCGTTTTATCCCTCTGTGGGTGAGGGCGGTAAAATAACACCCACGGTATCTTCTACCTGTGGTAAGAGGCGACTAAAGGGGCCCGAGGGGCTCTTAACCTGGGAGAGTGAATTGGCAACCACGAGGCCCTTAGCTGAGTCCTGCCATTGCTTCCTACCGGGCGAGTTGGCCGTGCGGTTAGAGGCGCGCGTCTGTGAGCTTGCATCCGGGTTCGAATCCCACTATCGGCAGCCCTGAAGATGGTTTTACGTGGTTTCCCATTTTCACACCAGGCAAATGCTGCGGCTGTACCTTAATTTTTTTTTTTTTTTTTTGCTATTTGCTTTACGTCGCACCGGCACAAATATGTCTTACGGCGACGATGGGATAGGAAAGGCCTAAGAATTGGAAGGCAGCGGCCGTGGCCTTAATTAAGGTACAGCCCCGGCATTTGCCTGGTGTGAAAATGGGAAACCACGGAAAACCATCTTCAAGGCTGCCGACAGTGAGGCTCGAACCCACTATCTCCCGATTACTGGATACTGGCCGCACTTAAGCGACTGCAACTATCGAGCTCGGTTGTACCTTAATTAAGGCCACGGCCGCTTCCTTCCAACTCCTAGCCTTTCCTATCCCATCGTCACCATAAGACCTATCTGCGTCGGTGCGACGTAAAGCCAATAGAAAAAAAAGACGTTGATTCCATTTACTTGTGCCAAGCTCCTTACTTTCATCTCCCTTGGCCAACACTTGTTCTTTTCCGATTCCGACGGTATTAGACTCCTTCCATTTTTTCCCTCTAATTAGTGTTATTCGAAGATGATTGCTTAGTTGTATTTCCTCTTGAAACTATAATCACCACCACCTCTACCACCGGGTTTCACCCTCTCCCTACCTCATTATCATCATCCCATATCCAGAAGCTCAATTCGCCCATGGGCAAATGGCCAGGAGAGCTGAACACGTCCTCGGACACTCCCGGCACTAAAAGCCATACGGTAAATAAATACCAACATTTTAACAAAATTAACAAAGGTACCTCATCCCACTTCCATTTCCCAGCCAGGGTTGAAGGGAGGAGATTTATTGGCTTCGTTTCCTGAAGTAAAGTTTGTTAAAGCATGTTTCGCGGGGTACTTAATCAAATCACATCAAATTATCATCGTACTATGTTTAGAACTGTCACAAAGGTGATTTCCTATCAAATTTTACCTAGACTTTTCTTAAATGACTTCAAAAAACTTGGTCCTTAATTCCTTGTCCTATATATGGATATTTGCTCCAATCTGTCCCTTGAGTTCCAAATTTACCTCATCATATTATGATATTTCCTATCTTTAAAAGCTCCACTCAAGATTATTCGTTTACTAATGTCATTCCACGCCATTTCTCCACTAACAGCTCGGAACATACCGCTTAGTCGAACAGCTCGTCTCCTTACTCCCAAGTCTTTACAGCCCAAATTTTGCAACTTTTCGTAACACTACTCTTTTATCGGAAACCACCCAAAACCAATCGTGCTGCTTTTCTTTGGATATTTTCCAATGATCGTATTTAGTAATCCTGGTATGGGTCCGATATACTAGAACCATACACCTACTGGGATCTTACCAGAGACCTACATGCCCTCTCCTTTATATCCTTACATCAACTTCTAAATACCCTCGTAAACTTATGAAGAGACCAATAACCTTTATTTACAATCCGTTAATGTTATTAGTCCAATTAGTTTTAAATATTTGCCTACATAATAACTTTGATCACAGTTTTGAGAATTATTTAAAAGTAATCTCAATTCTTTAGGTATGTTTGGCTAAATTTCTTATATACAATGAATTCACGAAGACTGCACCGAGCTGAAGACGATGGAGTGCTGGATGGTGAGGGACACAGGTGCTGTATTCATCAGAGGTTGCTTGTATCAGTTCGTAGTCTGTTTGCTGCTGTCATTGTCAATAATTTATCAAAGCCAGGTCAGCATCTCCTCCCCTTATCGGATAAAGGGATGAGCTCCTAAAGGGGAAGCATCCGATTTATTTCACCTTCCATCTGAGTGTGACTGTAGGACTTGGACGTACTCCAAGAGACATTCCTTTTACAGTTTATTTACAACGTCCCGCCTACATTTGGTACACACATAACTCCAAATGTTTTCCAAAGAAGTCAAATAAGGCAAAGAGACCTGATTTATTCGCACAAACTGCTGAATCATCTATAAAGCCCCCTTAGAGCAGATTTACACTATAGTATACAATAGAAATACATTTTCAAGGGAACATTTCTCTTTCATAAATTCAATGTCATTCTTATATAATGAACAAGGCCGGATTCATTACGTAAAACATTTTCAAATTTTTCTTCAAAAAATAGATGAACAACGAGCAAGTAATATTGTGAAAATGTCGTCATTTTGATTTATCTTCATAATACAGTGCCACATATAAGCTTCCCTGTGTTACAAAGTTCGCAGTTGTGACCAGCAGTATTCTGTAAGAAATTAGTGAGCAGTCGGACGAAAATAACTGTACATCAGTCTGTCTGTCTGTACGTAGACCTATGCATGAATTTATTTATTATATTCATTTACTTAATTTCTAAGGTACTGCAGGGAATAGAAACAGTAATATTGAGGTAACATAGCTACAGTAACTTAAGTGCGTACAGTATCCAGTATTCGGGAGTTAGTGGGTTCGAACCCCACTGTCGGCAGCCCTGAAGATGGTTTTCCATGGTTTCCCATTTTCACACCAGGCAAATACCGGGGCTGTACCTTAATTAAGATCACGGTCGCTTCCTTCCCACTCCTGGCCCTTTCCTGTTCCATCGTTGCCATAAGACTTACCTGTGTCGGTGCGACGTAAAGCAACTTGTAAGAGGCAGAAGAAGAAGAAGATTGACGTAACAAGAATTAATCTTGCAAAAGAGAGTTTCAACGTCAATGCCTCCACTCCTGTGTATTTCATATACTCAGCTTTGCTACATCGGTGGATGATTAAATAACAGACCCTCCGTACATCACACCACCAATTAAATTTCAGTAATCCACAAAGCTGACAGTCCGAATTAACATGCGATACCGACAAATCAAAACGAATTCCATTTAGCTTACCCTCTGTCAACTCTCATTTTTGAGACTGTAACTTCCGAGGCTGGCATGGCAACAAATTGATGTCACCATTTCATATATTTGCCGTTCTAAATTTTACACATCAAAATGGTTTTAAAAGCTTCTTACATGTTTACAAGGAATGGAAACAAACTTTGAAGGTAAAAACAAATATAACTACACTTGGTAGATTACGGGAGTTTTGATTTACTTCCGTTATCGTAAGTGTTACGACATGTATCACAAGAGGATCAAAAAGCAAAAATTAATTATATAAACACGCGCCGTGCATATTAATTGGATATCAAGGATTTTTTATTTATTATTATTATTATTATTTTTTTTTTTTTTTTTGCTAGTTGCTTTACGTCGCACCGACACAGATAGGTCTTATGGCGACGATGGGACGGGAAAGGGTTAGGAGTGGGAAGGAAGCGGCCGTAGTCTTAATTAAGGTACAGCCCCAGCATTTGCCTGGTGTGAAAATGGGAAACCACGGAAAACCATTTTCAGGGCTGCCGACAGTGGTGTTCGAACCTACTATCTCCCGAATACTGGATACTGGCCGCACTTAAGCGACTTCAGCTATCGAGCTCGGTCAGGATTGTTTTTTCCATAGGAGATTCCATACACTCACTCCAGGTAAATAAATGCTTAAGCAATATATCATTTCAATACCTAGTGTATATACCTAAAACTTCACCCAAATGTTACCACTGATGCCTTCATGGCCCGTACTTATAGACGTGATATAGGCTTTTCGGCTTTAGCACGTACGGTGAGCTATGTGATGACGAATGAACGTGCCACTTTCACTTCTATTGTTGTCCGACTCGTTGGCTGAAAGGTCAGCGTACTGGCCTTCGGTTCAGAGGGTCCCGGGTCGGAGATTTTAACCTTCATTGGTTAATTCCAATGGGCCGGGGGCTGGGTGTTTGTGCTGTCCTCAACATACCTGCAACTCACACACCACACATAACACTACCCTCCACCACAACAACACGCAGTTACCTACACATGGCAGATACCGCTCACCCTCATCGGTCTGCCTTACAAGGGCTGCACCCGGCTAGAAATAGCCACACGAAATTATTATTACTTCTATTATTAACATCTAAATTCAAACTTCAATCTTGGAGAAGTCTCCCTCGTAAACAGTCGAGATTTTCTTCGGAAGAGGCAGAGCAAAGTTCTCTGCGAAACGTAAATAATGTTACCTTATTTTCTTGACACGGCATAAGCCCAAAAGCCTATTCATGTCTTCACCCAAATGGTTTGCATTCCATGAACTAGCAATATCCTAGTAGGCCTACTGGAGTCGTTAGGCTCAGACTTTTGGTTTTCACCACATAAAGGTAAATAATATTTTGTAGAGTTCCGTTTCAATTTATAAGAATCATCCTTCTGAAGAGAAATATAGTTTTAATATTTTAATGTCCTAGAACAAGAATTAGCCCAGTAAAGAGCTATTCATTCCTACAGTGGTGTCTATAGTGTTTCATCACATACACAGGTTCTGTGTAATCACATGATATCATACACTTAACATATTTTTAGAATAATCATAGTCCCATTTTCCAAAGTAGTGCGAAGTATTAAGATTTAAGCGGTAGCGTAGGCGGGATGCTAACGAGATATACAGTATATGCTTCATTGTGTTCTCAAATCATGGAATGAAGTACAAAGAAAGTCGTACGATGAGGCAAGCAAAGGGTAAAAGAAACAAAATGTTAATGCTACCTTTACGAGCAATCAAAGCAGTGGCGGTGGGCTCTCAGGAGCACAAGAGCACGTGAACACCCAGTTCTAAGGCATATTCACGCATTCATGGATAATTCAAAATTGTTTCCTTTGTTTCTGCCTGATTTTATCAATCGATCGAAAGTATTCGACTTATATCATAGCTCCGTTACACTGACAGCTGTTCGTTTCTACTGACAATGCAGGGAGCACACTGGAGATTTTGCTACGAGCCTGAAGACTATACGCATGCGCATGGAGATGACGTCATGGTTTATGCACAGATATCTCCATATGCGAGGAGTACGGTAAGGTATGTGCCTTTCCGTCTACAACTACACTCAAACAAGGTGATAGTATTACAGTTGACCACAAGGGTCCATCACCTCCCCTTTTACAGTTGGCCACACCTCTCAGAAGTTACTATTGCATTATATCGCCGGAAGATTTCGCCAGTAGGCAATTCTGAACAGGGTTCGTAATCACGGGAAGAAGTTTCCTTAACATTATGGGTGAAGAATCGTTTCAATTTCGATTAATTTGAGTACTGATAAACGTGGCAACTGCACGCACTATTTTTTATGCTTGTTGTCATACTTATGTGAACTTCCTGCTATGTAAATCCAAGTTCGCATCTTTTAATATTCGCTACAATACAGCATTGTAGCAAAATTGCTGTGAATTTTACTCGTACAGAGCTGAGTATCGAACCTGCCAACTTGGGGTCAGAAATACGTCTGAGCCACGCAGCCCGGCGGTCGTAATCTTAGTTTTGTTGTACACTCACTCATTAGTCTCGGAAAAATACATCCTTGGTTCTACTAAATTATGAGCGGAGAAGCAAGCGTACAAGGACCTTTTAGTGAAATTATTTAAGTTATTGTGTACTGATTTGCATTCTACTCTGGTATGTTGTCATGAGCCGCCACTGATCAAAGCCAAGTTCCAGGGTCTTTCCGTGAGGCTAGGCTGAGTAGCTCAGACGGTAGAGCGCTTGCTTTCTGAGCCCAAGCTAGCGGATTCGATCCCGACTCAGTCCGGTGGTATTTGAAGTTTCTCAAATACGCCAGCCTCGTGCTTGTAGACCTACTGAAACATGAAAGAACTCCTGTCGGTCAAAATTCCAGCACCTCGGCGTCCCTGTAAACCGTAAAAGTAGTTGGTGGATTAAAGTTAATAACATTATTGTTACTTTTATTTTTCAGAAAATGAGGCACTTGGCATGGTTATTCCCCATGACTGAAAAGAAAGGCCAACTTACGAACATTTAATAATATTTTGTATCACCGAGCAAAGTTAAGATCTTCAGTTTTGTAAAGTATTTATGCGTTTATAAATAAGCTACTTTTCATCCCAGGCTTGACACGCGTTGAATTCTTTTTTATGCCCATTCACAGAATTTATGAACACTGGAAATTACATCCAAATGTGTGCAGTAGTTTTATGGCACGTCGACATCTCCATAAACCGTAAAAAGTACTTTGTGGGACGTAATAGCAATATAATAATTATAATAATTGTACCGGGGGTACACCACTATGCCGCACATTTGAATTTTCCGCCTTAAAGTACTCCTCTACAGGAGAAACAGTGAACTTAAAACTGGACCTACTTAAACCTTTCCTCTGAAGATGTCACCGTGTGAATTTCGACGTGTTTTTGTTTCCTATTTATCAAGAAGTTTGGACATTCTCTCACAGATGACACAGCCTAAAAATTATGATCATGCACCCTGGTGCGAAGTGAAAGAACTTTCTTGAAGAAATTTTGTACTCATAAGTTTTTTTTACTAAATTTCGTTCTTTCATTTGTGGGTTGGCAATATTAATCTTTTCTTTCCGCCGGTTTTGAACTTAGCCAATCCAGAATTTCTGTAATTAATTTTTGACCAATCGTGTCTTTCTTCTTCGATTTTGAGTGTACTTTCAAGACTGACCAATGAAGTAAGAGGGTGTGGCTTGATTATTCATGAAAGGTCTCGAACATTCCCCCAGGGTTTATATACTGCTGATTTTCTTGTCTCTCGGCCACTTCATCAACATCTAACTAAGAGTGTGGACGTGACGCAGGAGGCGGGAAGCGCCTCTTTCATCTGGGAGCAGGTCTTCAATAAGGTAATGGTCATTTAACATCTTTATTTCTTGCTAACTCAGCAGTTTAACCCGCGGGAAAGGTCCGAAACCTTCACCATGTAACCCATCTCTATAAATATGTAAATTTCTACCAGCTTATGTAAAAACTTAAGTAAATTTGTGACTGTAATTCGGGGATAGAGGGTGATTTACCCTCTCGAGCTCCCCTTCATTTTGGTTTGAGGTGACTACGTTTTGGTAACTGAATTTCTTTTCTTCCGTAATGTTCAGATTTCTTTCTTATAGGGGTCACTTCCATAGTTTGGGAATAACCTCTGTTTCGTTGGCCTAGTGCCTTTTATGTTTTAAGAAGTTTCATGTAGGAGTGCAAATTCACGCCTCCTTTCCTTTTGTATGTCGGGCCATTTACTTAACCTATTCTTTTTCTGCTAAGGCCCAGTAGGTTGGGTACAAGATACCCCCATTTCATTTTGTAAGTTGTGCCTTGAGGGCAATTAATGGTAAAGCCTGGTATGGCCTTTAATAGGCTCGAAAAATTGAGAGCGGGTCAGCTCTTTAATGTATTGTAAACGTGCCTCTGGGAGGCCGGATAGTGTAATGAGGAGCAAGGGCTCCGCGTATTAGGGTATTTCTGCTCTTGAAACAAAATTTGGGTTTTGAGCTACCACTCAAAAATTGTAAAACTAAGGGCTTGAAGCCGAAAGGTGTTAAAGATTTAAAATCTGAATTTTCTTTTCTTTGAATCTTGTTTTTAATTTGCTATGTAATTGTTATCTCACGAAGTGAGGATTTGTTAACTTGTTGCTGTTCAAAGAATATAACCTTCCATTTCTGTTTAAATTCTTTGTTGACAAAGTAGTTAGACCCATTCACCCCAGCACCTTCTTTCACCTCTGCTGATCCACCAACCACGGTAATAATAATAATAATAATAATAATAATAATAATAATAATAATAATAATAATAATAATAATAATAATAATAATAATAATAATACAGCCTGTTGCTGGTTCGGTTAGTATAATGTCTTAAATTATATTGATATTGATTCCTTGACCTGCAATATTACGCCACTGCAAAGATTTGATGGATTCAGGCTCCGTAGCAGGTACCAATGTATGAGTATTATTACGATCCATGCGAACATTATGCGAATCTTGTTTGGATAAGCTGAGGTGGCGGAATGCGTGCAAGATATTATTTTCTTAAATGGATACTACTGATCGAAGATGTGCATTGCAGCGTAATGGACTGCCATTACATTTTCTCCCTTGTCCGGCCCCTTGCCAGAATGGTCAGCCCACTGGTCTTCCGTTTAGAGGGCTCCGGGTTCGGTTCCCTGCCGGGCCGAAGACTTAAACTGCTTATGGTTAATTCCTCTGGTTCTCAGACTGTGACTGATTGTGTTTGTCTCGGTAAACTTCTCTTCATCTACACACAATACATTACAATATCAAGCACCATAAAAACATGCAATAGAGCTAGACGCCCTGCGGCGTGCAATCCACTTACCCAAAACCACATAGGATTGGCGTCAGAAGGGAATCCAGGCGTAAAACTGGGCAAAAATCATATCTCATGCCAACCCTAATAAACAATACATTCTCTCGCTTATATGGTTCATTTTCATAAGCTCTTGAGAGTTTTTACGATACTGATTCATACACATTGCTGTTTGATGAACCGTACAGGTGATAACCACATAAACTAGTTATCTATTGAATATAAACATAGGCTGGAATATTTTCATTAAACTTCACTAGGAGTTGCAATCGTCGTCCATATAATTCTGATCTACGTATCTACAACAGCTTAGGCAGTGTATTCATTTTAAAGGTTCCGAATAAACAATTTTGTCGACCTTTAAGACATGTCGAAGTCCGGCCCCGCGGTGTAGGGGCAAACGCGTCCGCCTGTTAGCCGGCGGCCCCGGGTTCGATTCACGGCTGCGTCAGGGCTTTTTAATTTTAATGATTAATATCCCTGGCCTGCGGACTGGGAGTTTGTGACGTCCTTAGTCTTCCTTTCCTCACACACAACATTCCACACTACCGCCATTCCAATTACACGCAGGTCCATACAATATGGTGCCAGTAGAGGCAAAAGATACAAATGGGTCGACGTCCCGAACAAGTAGCATTATTACAAAAAAAAAAAAAAAAAAAAATCGAAAATGCTCTCTCCCCACTTTCAGGCGATTCGGAATTAGAGGATGGGTGTGTTCTATTCTATTCTGTTCTGAAGATTCCATCAGTCTATCTCACTTACACGGACGTGCAAACATTGATACACGGGTAGTACAAAAAACCCGTTATGCTGCTTTTGTTCATATTACAATGAGAATTTCTGTGAAAAATGAGTACCTCAATAATATGAAAATTAAAGTTAAAATAAGAAATAACAACATTCTCAAAACAGGGCTTGTCAATATCAACCATTCTGAAAATAAGCAATACTTTTCGACTTGAACCTTAACTACATAATAAATACCAAACGAGTTGGCTGCGCGGTACGCGTCGAGTAACTGTAAGGTTGGATTCAAATGGGAGATCCAAATCCCATCATCGACAGCCTGAATAATAATAATAATAATAATAATAATAATAATAATAATAATAATAATAATAATAATATGGCCTCAGCTACCGTGTGCAGGCTACCTGCCCGTCAATGTCGATGTTCCCTATATATTCAACCAACATGGACCTTTTAAAGAAACAACGTGCTCATTACGGAGACAATTTTTGAACTGGGAATAATGACTGGTCATCTGACTTGTATAATAATAGTCCTTTATTAATATTCGTTCTCGTGAAAATATGATAAGGATGAATTCTAGTGGAAGGCACAGCCATTGCTTGCCTCTGGACAAAAATTGCAATGTGCTTTATTAAGGATAATGATTCGGTTCAAGGGGCATTAGTTCTTACAGAATAACAGTATCACGAAGGGTTTAAATTAAACGAAATAGGACGTGGGAAATCATGGTGGCCGGATAGGGAAGCTAACAGAAGAAGGTAAGCAATTATTCCATACTCAATCTAAAGCCCGATGTTTGTGAGACACAGTAAATAGATACAGAAAATCTACAGTAAATAGTTATGATCTCCCGAGGAGCACAAATCTCAGAACGAATAATGATCGTAATAAGAATAAGAAGATGACGAAGAGTTTCTGCTTTCGAGGTAGTTATGACCATACCTAGTGAAAGAAAGAAGGAGCACCACAGAAAACCAAGAAAAACACTTTCATTCTTATAATACAGTTGGGGTGTTAAGAAAAACAAAATTGGTGAACTGTAGTCAGATTTGAAAGAAGAATGGAACTCAGTGCAAGGAAGTGGAACCATGGAGTAGCTGGCCGACTCATTCGTGTCACTTGCTAATAGGGTAGTGTTGTCCGGCTCCATGGCTAAATGGTTAGCGTGCTGGCTTTTGGCCACAGGAGTCCCGGGTTCGATTCCCGGCAGGGTCGGGAATTTTAACCATAATTGGTTAATTTCGTTGGCATGGAGGCTGGGTGTATGTGTCATCTTCATCATCATTTCATCCTCATCACGACGCGCAGGTCGCCTGCGGATGTCAAATCAAAAGACCTTGTCCTCGGACACTCCCGGCACTAAAGGCCATACGCCATTTCATTCCAGGGTAGTGTTTTCGTACGCAACTCTGTGATAATGTACAAGACTCAGTTCGGATCACAAGCTGTAAGCCACTGGGAAAACACTAATTTATTTTTTACTCATTAATTTACTTGATGACCTCCTGTCTTAATCTGAGAATCTGAGAAGCTCTATTTTTCATATTTACGAAAAAATATCCTATTACTTTTAAAGCTAATTCAAACAGATTTTTAACAAGAATATCACACAGAATTTGCAGAAAAATTGAGAACATGATAAATGAAACGAACTGAATAAAGCACAAAAAGCGCTGAAAAGGTAATATATTTATTCCTAGGGAAATTAGATTTTGCATCTCTTGAAATAGCTAGTTTATTTTTATAATTCAGATTAAGGAATTAAGATAATCTACTTCGTAAATATTCGTTAAATTGGTAGTGCTTTTGCTTTTTACCACGACTCTTTACTGACTCTGTGGTTCCATCACTGCACCTGACTCATAACGGAAGAAATTATGTGGCGCAAGAAGGCGTAGCCGCCGCCAGCGGTCCCGGCCATGGAGACCACACTCATTTTTTTTTGCAAGAGGCTTTACGTCGCACCGACACAGATAGGTTTTATGGCAAAGATGGGATAGGAAAGGCCTAGGATTGGGAAGGAAGTTTCTTTTTGTTTTTGTTTTTTTTGCTATTTGCTTTACGTCGCACAGATAGGTCTTATGGCGATGATGGGATAGGAGAGGCCTAGGAGTGGGAAGGGAGCGGCCGTGACCTTAATTAAGATACAGCCCTTGCATTTGCCTGATGTGAAAATGGGAAACCACGGAAAACCATCTTCAGGGCTGCCGACAGGACCACACTCAACAAAGTTAATTTGTGCATACATGTCTTTTAGAATATGCACTTGCTGAGGGCATGTACTTGTACAGGTGCGACATCATCACACGCACTCTTACGAATTTTTCAAATTGGGCAGACTACCCAACCGAGGATTGCATAAAGAACAAAGAAATAGTCGATGCTGACTGAAATGCAGTCAGAATTCCAAAGCATATTCTCCGTCTGTCAGTCCTCATAACTTCTGAGGAAGCTAAGGTAAACTTCGCTAGATATCCAAGCATACAGACTCAAAGATGACTTTACCAAGTACACACAAGGGAGACAGGTTCAAGGGTCTGTGTACAGAGGGAGAAACGAAACGAATCCAAGCAGCAAACTTGGAGGAAGTTGTAGGTAGCTATCCTGCAATATAACTAGTGCAACATAAATGATTATACCCTGTGTCACGACAAGCATTTGAGGCTCATCTAACGCAGAAATGAGCCAGAAGGTTTCACCACAGTCCACAATGAAGAGCGTGGCGAAGCACGGGGCATTAACAGTGCCGGGCAGGTAATTATTCCAGCCCCGCAATGTAGGGTTTAGCGTGCTTGCTTCTTATCTGGACGCTCCGAGTGCGATTCCCAGGGATTTTCATTCTGGACTGAGGACTGGAATACGTTTCACTCCGCCTCCTCAGACCAAATGCGGAGCTGTCGTAATTGAAAGGCAGTGGACCTGGTCACGAAAACCAATCAATAGGGCTGAAGATGTTGGCACGCTGACCATCTGAAACCCAATAACTGCAGGTAATTTGGCTGGGCAACAGTTGTCTTGGTAAGTTAAGACCTTAGTGGCCTTCTAGCAAAGTTAACCTTCGCTTCCTCACAAGTTAAACCACGAGGAAGAGGGGGGTATGTGTAGGAAATGGTACATGGATGTAGATTCGCTGGCGATAATTACAGTAGTCGTGATATGCAGTAAAGTGAGGTCAGCACTTGGCTTGTCAAGCGGCTTTAAGTTGGTACCGCATCGTGCCTCTCACTTCGAAAGGCAACCGTGCTATAACTAAGAACTTCACATCTGAATAACAGTGATGACGACAATTGTAACTATGTGAAATAACTTATGATAAAATCAATGAAAATACTACTACTACTACTACTAGATTAATAATAATAATAATAATAAGAAGAAGAAGAAGAAGAAGAAGAAGAAGAAGCAGAAGACAAATAAGAAGAATAATGAAAATACCAAACATGTGTTGCGTTAATTTCCGCATTGAATTACTACGGCTCTGCAACATCGCGTCGGAGGTTACGCCCATTTTATCCTCAGGTAAAACCGAAGGCCCACACCACAAGACATCGCGTACAAATCAAACAGCGTCCCACGGTGCAGACATTTGCGATTTGGAAAGCTATTCTGGACTTGTGCTCCATTAAGAACACTAAATTCTAAACATAAGGTTGCGACTGCCAGCCACCACACGAACACACCTCACTAATGATACGCTGTGTTTTCCTCAACTCTGCATGTCAGCATTCCACAGGGTAAGAATATGAGTTGCATTGGGAGGTACCTGCCACTGCTGCAAAATTAATTCTCTCTGCACTTCGAGTCCAGCCCTGTGGAGGAAGTTCCCGCAAGTAACTTAGTAGTAGTAATAGTTGTTGTTATAGTAGCACTGCACGGACGATAATGTGCTGAGAGGCATCGAGCTGAAGGCGCCGGGACTGTAAAACCTGCTTGTTTTAAGGTTCAATTTATAGGTTCATAACTGGTAAAGTATGTGTTTTGAGACTACCAAACTTTTCTTACCTTCTAACATCAAGCGGGGTAAAATATATGCACAATATCAACTTTCTTTCTCCCTTAGTTCATCAACACGTTTAAAAATTCAAACTTCTGCCACAACCCTACGAACATTTTCCACAGAAGATATTACTTTTATGAGTCCTAACTCTTTCTCTGCACGCTAATAACACTAGTACCAACGATGAAGACTTAGGAGTGTATCCAACAAGTGTTTTACTCCATTAAAAGTGGCTCTCAAGAAGAAAATAGTTTTTGTCTAAAACTTAGGAAGTGGCTAGAGCCTACTAATATTTTAAGAAAAATGTAGATTTTGGTCTCTCTTCCAGTTTTAATTCAATTTTAAAAGTGTAATGAGTTTGATTGCTCTAGGTCAGGGATGGCGAACCTATGACACGCGTGTCACTAGCTGATACGCGAACACGACTTCTGTAGCACGTCAGACAACATACTGACATATTTTAATACTTTTAACATGTAATAAATAGGTCGAAAATATAGCAATGTAGCATATTTTAACGTTACGCTTTAATAAGGTAGTATATCTCAGTTAATTCTATGGTAGTGTATTTTTTAAAAATTTATTAGGTTAAAGCAAATATCTGTGGCTTGCTTCTAAAAGGTCCAATGTCAAAAAACCTGTTTTTGAGCTATGAGCATTTGAAGTTTTGCTTATAGCTTTCCAATTATTTTTTTCAACAACTAAGTTTATATAACTTTATACTTTCTTTGTGGAAGTCACCTTACTAAAAGCTCATTTTTCTATCGTATTCTTTAAAAATTGTCAGGTCTCTATTCTTTATTGGTAATCTAACATTATTGGCAAGGGCTTAAACGTTAAACGTTAACTGTTCGTTTAGTACTTAACAGAGACATTGGCCCTTTTAACATGTTGCAAGCCAGGATAAAACGCTTTTGTATCAGTTAATATCTCAATTTCGATCAAAAAATGACATTGGCCCTTTTAGAACCAAGCCACAGATATATACATTATTTTTAAAATTTGCCTGTTTTAAAAACATAATTTACAGAGATGCTTGCAAAATGAAATAATGAAATAATATTCAGTCGAATGGATTTACATGTAATGCAATGTAATACCTAAATGAAGTCAAATGAGCGGTTTCATCAAGATTTTAAAGAAAAATAACCGATGGCACACGAGACAGCAAAAACTAATGAACAAGACCGTAATTGGCATGCTAGTCGGTAAAGGTTTGCCAACCTTGTTCTATGGTTCTTGAGAAAAATGGACTTCACTTATACTAGACTTAACTAAAGTTGGCGTCTGACAGGTAAGGTTGGAGGGAGGAGCACTGCACGTGCCATTTCACGATGTTGCCACATTCCAGTATTCCTTTCTACATGCTCTTACCCCTCGCTTCCGGCTCACTTGTTCCCTCCTTCATTCTGACCGCTGTGATCTGTTGTAGATTACCTGGCCAGGCGGTGTCGTCCCACTTGCGATCACTCTTATACAAACAATCAGGTTCTTATCAGTGACAGTGACAGGTTTGGCAACTCCCAGCAAGACGAGCTGCCCTGAAGTTTTATCTCCATGGCAACCGCAGTAGCCCAACCCTCGTTTCCATGGCAACCACACAGCCACTCCCTTTATCCCGCCTCGGCAGGCAGTAAACGGACTTCTCTCTAAGAAATGTCACACACCAACTCTTATTATTAGCAGTATAGTGAAATGTAATGTTTAACTGACAGCTGAGGGTTTTTGGTAGTGAAGACGTCATATTCAAATAGTCATTTAAAATACACTTTTGTTGCAGGATATCCGGATCCATGGCTAGCTGATTAGAATGCTAGACTTTGGTCCAAGGGATCCCAGGTTAGAGTCCCGGTGAGGTGAGGGACTGTAACTTTTATTTGTTAATTCCTCTCACTCGAGGGCTGGGTATTTGTGCGTCTTCAGCATTATAATTCATCTTAGGTAGGGCCACAACATCACAGACGTGAGCATCAAACAGAAGGCTTGCACCAGGCCTCTAAGGAGGCCACATGTCATTATTATTATTATTATTATTATTATTATTATTATTATTATTAGTATTATTATTATTATTTATGTTGCAGGATCTTACACATATTTTGTATTATTGGACTCAGAAAAGCTTACAATATTCAAAAAACTGAAAAATTAAACTGAGAATTTTTTTATGATTTCACGTGCAGGTGAGCAGCGAAACCAACGAAGCGACCTCGCATCGCTCTAGTTTCAGGATGAATTAGCTGTACAGGAGAGAAGGCTGAGTGTACTTGGGATAATTTATTAAAGTGTGGATGGCAAGTACGGAACCAGCAACCGTGTTTACAGGTAGAAATAGATGGGAGCAATTATAGGAAGGTAAGATCGAAGTGAACGCATGGATGAAGATGTGGGTATGAACAAATTGCACTGAAGTGGTCTTGTAAGACGAATGGACGAGTATACTGTATTTTACCCAGGAGAATACTGACTCTTTATACGCGAATAAGAGAGAAGCACGAAACTTAGGAAGTACGGTTAAATTCGGTCTTTAAAATTATTTCAATGCGATTCTAGTTTCTCACCAAGGTGGCCAATGCAAGAAGGCACCTGTAAATGACAGGTAAATTGCTCATCTACGTTAAAGTTAAGATAAGTGACATTATTCTGGCAGACATCCCTCCCTGCACTTAAAGAGTCTTCAACATCACTCATTCTTGACGTACAGAGGACAGGGAAACTATAAGGAAGTTTGAAATTTCCAAGAAGAATATGAGTACGTGTATTATACGAGAAAAGACTTCCTTAAGTTTAGTCAAGAAATAATAACCAGGGGTACGCAGCTGTGAGCTTGCATCCGGGAGGTAGTGGGTTCGAATCCCACTGACAGCAGCCCTGAAGATGGTTTTCCGTGGTTCTCCGCGGCAGAAATGCACGCCAATGCCATACAGAGCTGCGAGAAGCATTAGGTGGACAACGGTTTGCTGACAAAGAGGACATCGTAACAGCATTTCAGAGAGAGGTGTCACACAAGCGATACACATGCAGTGAATGGTATTCAGCGCCTGCCCCACCGCTGGCAACGCACAGTGGAAACTTTGGGTGATTCGAAGGCCTGTAACCAGTGGAGACCTGTCCTTTGTACGTAGTCTTGTGTATTTGCTGTCTATCTATACATATCAAATAAGAGTTCTGTCCGTACATTGCTCAGAATTTGAAAACAATGGTATTTCTGTATCGGTCATGTCCATAGTAACAAGGAAATGCACTTTTTACTTTTCCGTAATTTCTGTCTGTCTGTCTGTCTGTCTGTCTGTCTGTCTGTCTTTATGTATGTACACGCTTCACTAGAAAACGGCTGGCTGAAGAGAATTTAATAAAAATTGGTATGTAAAGTCGGGGGATGAGCCGCTACAATCTAGGCTATAAATCATTTTACTCACGCTGACTGAAATGGTAGTTTAGGGGAAGGCCTAAAATTGAATTCTCAAATATTTATGTTATTAGTGGTCCTATCGATAAATACTACATAACGAAAGTTATATATAATTAAATTTCCGACCATTTATGTCATACATTTTTACCGTACCGGCTTGGATAACACAGATATTCATGAATTTGTATTTTTGTTGCCAAGTTCACATCAACGCCGAGCCACGAGAAAATGGGTTAACATAATTTAAAGAAAATCGGTATATGGAGTCGGGGAATAAGAAACTACAGTCTAAGTTGTAAACAATTTTACTGACTCTGGATGAAATTGTAATTTAGGGGAAGGCGCTTAAAATTTAATTTTTAGATACCCCTGTTATTGGTCGTACCGAAAAGTACTACATAATAAAAGTTACAGAGAATACAATTTCCGATCATTTATGTTTTATTCAGTTTTACCGTACCGACTATGATAAGAGTGGTATTTCAGAGTCCGAGGAAAACTAAATGTGGAGGCCTACAATATTGAAAGTGCACAACAATGATCAACAATAACTTTACACTGACCATTGTTTGTTGTGATGTTCTTTGTCTCTTATGCTGCTGCTCAACTCAAATAGATGGGATTACTGCTACGTAACGAGTATAACAGCCTGACTGAATATTGGCGGAAAATAGCTAGGGAGTTAGAAAACTTTCTTCTCTAGCATGACATTCCTCTGGTTCATATATTTTCTGACACTGCCGGTGCGTTACAGACTATCTCATCATAGTATTCCAGCTATACGATCCCTACCCTGACGCACTGTTTTGAATGAGCAGTGTGCACACTTAAGGCAGACGCTCACTTAGTTGTAGTAGTAGTAGTAGTAGTAGTAGTATGACCTGGTCTAGGACTACAATTTAGAACTAATCCAAATTATAGCACCACAATTCACGAAATAACTCAAAATTCAACCCTGAAAAGAGCCGTCTCTTAAGAAAAGCTTCTTCCTCTTCACTTCTATTAAATTCTACATGCATTTTATTCCAAATTAGCAGTGAGGTGGGGGTTTCTCCTCTGGCTTGGAGGCCAAATTTGTCTCCAAATCAGGTAGATGTTTTCGCCGCCTGCATAGTGAACTGAGATTTTCCGACTCATCGGGTACTCCTATTAAACAGATTAGTAAGAAGGCATAGTTTTTGCCCTGGGAGTCTCCACTATTCGACACCCCAACCCGGCCGAAGATAAGACGAAGTGCGTTCACGGATCACGGCTCTCTGCAGCTTGGTGATTCCAGCTTTGGAACTTTGGCCTGTTAGATCGGCAGCGTAGTACTGTTCGTTAAAAGTGAGAAAATGTGTGGTTTTTCATTTGATCGAGTTTTTCATATAGAAGCATTGCTTTTAATCGCGCCATTCATACTGACGTCATTGTAATGACCTATGTTCATTTCATTTGGGGAAACTACTAAGATAGTCTTTCTGAGGATGTAAAAAGGCAGGTGGAGAGTGAGTGTCTGTCATTAAAATGAAAACTCCCCAACCTGATTGTGACTGATGGTAGGCAAGGGGGCCTACCCTTACAATGAAAATTCCCTAACCCAGTCTTCATATGAGAAAAGACGTTTGGTGACTTCCCCGTCGTGTTTCTAGGGTAACGTTAAGTGCTACGCAATTTAATACAATTTTTGCTCACAACGCGGACACTACCGAACCTAGAATACCGTATACAATGTAGAATTCCGTAGTGAAGCACGGGTACATCAGCTAGTACTATAATAAAATAATGTTTACCAATGGCCTGTGTTCTGTCACTTTCCTACGAGATTCGCCTGAAGTCAGAATTTGTCTTCAGGCACTATGCATAAGTACATGCCCTATATTTCCAAATGCATAGCTTAGATTTTCCGTATTGTCTGCTGTTCGCGAGAAAAACAATAGTTGCCATGACTTATGACTCGACCCTCCTATGTGAAAACAAGCGATAGTGTCTATCGAGTAGTTAGTTTATTAATCTCTTTTTTAAATATATAATCTATCAAAAATACTAACTGAAGAGAATTAGTGCACGCAAACATAGCAACATAACATAACAGAACAGCTCTAGACTGTGTGATAGGTCACATAATAATAGCATATTAACGATTACGTGCACGCCATCTAAATTTCCCTGGTGCACTTTCCGCCACATCCATCTTGTAACTACTATTTCCCGCTGGGTGAGCGGATGTTATCTGCGTGCTTGTTGAGAGTAAACTACAGCACAGGAGAAGATTTATGGCGATAGTAGCCCAAATCCCGAGTAGTACCGCTCATCATTCGCAAACTGAAATACGTAACCAGATAATTTGATTACAACTGTCGCAAATTAAATACACGGTAATCTAATTACAGCTCATTTGGACCAGACGTGTGATAAAAAGTATCGTTCCATTAAACCATGTCCTCTCCAGTGGTGTGGAAGGGTTGGGTCCTTGACGTAATCGAATTCTGATTGTTTTCCCGTTAGCAGAGCTGGACGACTACGAGTTTTCAGACGAAAGAACGGAAGGACATGTCAGAAGGTGATTAGGTGTTCATAAGGCTGTTCATAATTAAATTTAATATTAATAATGATTGCTAATAATCATCCATATACTATGCATACAACACATCACACTACCAATCACAATAGAATCACGCAACAGTGAAAACATCCCTCCATATAGGGTTAGTGTCAGGAAGGGGATCCGACCGTAAAAACAAGGACAAGTCAACAAGTTTGATACAGTTCATAACCACGATTCCACCTGGTTGTGAGAAAAGTGACAGAAGGAGAGTAATGGTTAATAATCAAGTAGCGCATACAAAAAATGTCAGAACATCAAGAACAAAGGCGACTAATATTTTGAAAATCAAATCAAAATGTTTGCACACATGGTAGCTGCGGGCATGTGATTATTATTATTATTATTATTATTATTATTATTATTATTATTATTATTATTTGCTTTACGTCGCACCGACACAGATAGGTCTTATGGCGACGATGGGATAGGAGAGACCTAGAAATGGGAAGGAAGCGGCCGTGGCGTTCAGTAAGGTACAGCCCCAGCATTTGCCTGGAACGAAATGGGAAACCACGGAAAACCATCTTCAGGACTGCCGACAGTGGGGTTCGAACCCAATATCTCAGATTCAAGCTCACAGCTGTGCGTCCCCAACCGCACGGCTAACTCGCCCCGTATTATTATTATTATTAATAATATTATCATCATCATCATCATTATCCGTGTTTCATTTCCATACAGGACTATGTTCAACGAAAACATCTTCATCATAAACATTTCTTGCATAAATATGTTAGAAATGTGATCGTGATTTGGATAATGTAAGCAAATTTTCTTTGCTAAGAACGTCAATTTCTAATTCGTTTACACAAATAAAAAATGCAGTAGGGCCTATATCGCATATCGGAATGTATTTTGTACGCACTGAGCGAGTAGGTTATGCGCTACGAGTAATGTACCTGTAAACTTGCATTAGGGATATGATAGGTTCAAGCTCAACCGTCACCAGCCTTGAAATGAGTTTTCCGTGGTTACCCATTTCCACATCAGAAAAATGCATTATTAGAGGCTATGGCTTTTAACACTGTCGTCTTAAACCTAAGATGCGAGTACAACAAGTAACAAAAGATCAGCACGCATTGCCATACCATGAATTTTCGATTAGTCAAAATAATTAAAACGTCCCCTACCAACTGTAAGTACACTATACTAGTTCAACTGTATGAATATTTGTACATTTATTTTGGTTGTAAACTTACAGTCATTGATGCTATTTCATTTTGTTGTACACTGACTGACAGAGCAAATGCAACATCAAGAAGGAGTGGTTCGAAAGGGATGAAAGTTGGGGAAAAAACAGAGACGGCACGGACGAATAATTGATGTTTATTTCAAACCGATATGCAGGTTACACAATGCGCACGGCATCGACTCAGTAGGATGTAGGACCACCGCGAGCGGCGATGCACGCAGAAACACGTCGAGGTACAGAGTCAATAAGAGTGCGGATGGTGTCCTGAGGGATGGTTCTCCATTCTCTGTCAACCATTTGCCACAGTTGGTCGTCCGTACGAGGCTGGGGCAGAGTTTGCAAACGGCGTCCAATGAGATCCCACACGTGTTCGATTGGTGAGAGATCCGGAGAGTACGCTGGCCACGGAAGCATCTGTACACCTCGTAGAGCCTGTTGGGAGATGCGAGCAGTGTGTGGGTGGGCATTATCCCGCTGAAACAGAGCATTGGGCAGCCCCTGAAGGTACGGGAGTGCCACCGGCCGCAGCACATGCTGCACGTAGCGGTGGGCATTTAACGTGCCTTGAATACGCACTAGAGGTGACGTGGAATCATACGCAATAGCGCCCCAAACCATGATGCCGCGTTGTCTAGCGGTAGGGCGCTCCACAGTTACTGCCGGATTTGACCTTTCTCCACGCCGACGCCACACTCGTCTGCGGTGACTATCACTGACAGAACAGAAGCGTGACTCATCGGAGAACACGACGTTCCGCCATTCCCTCATCCAAGTCGCTGTAGCCCGGCACCATGCCAGGCGTGCACGTCTATGCTGTGGAGTTAATGGTAGTCTTCTGAGCGGACGCCGGGAGTGCAGGCCTCCTTCAACCAATCGACGGGAAATTGTTCTGGTCGATATTGGAACAGCCAGGGTGTCTTGTACATGCTGAAGAATGGCGGTTGACGTGGCGTGCGGGGCTGCCACCGCTTGGCGGCGGATGCGCCGATCCTCGCGTGCTGACGTCACTCGGGCTGCGCCTGGACCCCTCGCACGTGCCACATGTCCCTGCGCCAACCATCTTCGCCACAGGCGCTGCACCGTGGACACATCCCTATGGGTATCGGCTGCGATTTGACGAAGCGACCAACCTGCCCTTCTCAGCCCGATCACCATACCCCTCGTAAAGTCGTCTGTCTGCTGGAAATGCCTCCGTTGACGGCGGCCTGGCATTCTTAGCTATACACGTGTCCTGTGGCACACGACAACACGTTCTACAATGACTGTCGGCTGAGAAATCACGGTACGAAGTGGGCCATTCGCCAACGCCGTGTCCCATTTATCGTTCGCTACGTGCGCAGCACAGCGGCGCATTTCACATCATGAGCATACCTCAGTGACGTCAGTCTACCCTGCAATTGGCATAAAGTTCTGACCACGCCTTCTTGGTGTTGCATTTGCTCTGTCAGTCAGTGTATTTTAATGCGTTGATTCACTGAAAGCCGCAAGTTATTTAATTATTTCTTAGATTTTTCTGATAAACTCTCTTATTGTGAAGGAGCTACTAATCGAGGCGGTAAAGGTTGCTAGGCTCACCCATAATGACGCGAGTTCTATTTCCCGCCATTAAGTCGAAAAATTTTAGAAACATGTCTCCCAATTCTGGAGATGAGTTTGCGCTAGTGTTTCCTCAGACTACCCCAAAAAATCAGTACCAGTTTAACTCCCCCACTGTGGTTTGGTCGGTAGAATACACTCACTGTATCTCTTACGTGTCTTAGGAGGCGACTAAATAGGGGAACCCCCCGAGTCTCTGAATCTGAGAGCGTGGTCTGGCGACCATGAAACAATTAGTTCAGTCTTCCACTTACTTGCACCAGGTTCCTTCCTCACTTTCATCTTTCCTATCTGACCTCCCTTGGTCAACTCTCCTTCTCTTCTGATCCCGAAGATATTCGTTTTGCGAGGCGCAGGGTGTGTTTCATTTTCACGCCCTATTGGCCTTTCTTTCTCCGAGACCTTCATTCTTCACCTCTCTCACGGTTTCTTCTGATAAGTGTTATGAGTAGCAAGCTCGATAGCTGCAGTTGGTTAATTGTGGCCAGTATCCAGTATTCGGGAGACAGTGGACACAAACCCCACTATCGGTAGCCCTGAAGGTGGTTTTCCGTAGTTTGTCATTTTTAAGACCAGGCAAATGGTGGGGCTGTACCTCATTTAAGGCCACGGCCGCTGTCTTCCCACTCCTAGCCCTTCCGTGCCCTATCGTCGCCATAAGACCTATCTATGTCCATGCGACGTAAAGCAACTTGTAAAAAAAAAAAAAAAAAATTACGAATAGATGGTTGCCAGTTGTAGTTCCTTTTTAAAATAATAATTACCACCAGCAGGTTCATTCCTGGGGGCAAAGGTATAGGGCTAACCACCCTATCCCTTATGGCACCGAATACTGTCAATAGTGGAAGCTTTACCTTCCACTCTTCAGTGGACTTCATGGTCTGTTAGGAGATGTTTTTTTTGTTTTTCTGTTATTGTCATGTCTCATGGCTAAAAATCAGTCATTAGGGTAAGTATTGGTCATCAAAAATATGTCCTATTCCAGTATTTTGCCAAGAATACGAATGCGAATGGAAAATATTGAAGCACCATTTGAAGATAGTCGCTAGCAATCAGGATCAAACCATGCGTTTAATATCAGGGACAATCAGATGTACTCCTACTCCTACATACTGGCTGCCATCATTAAGTCACATACCACCTCCATCCGTCAGAAGAGAACAAGCACTTATCAAGGTGTACAATAATATGTGCAACAATTCTTCTCTTCCTGTACATCTTGACCTCCCTGTTATTAACAGGAAGATACTTCGCTCTCGCCACCCTCCATTGAATACTGCAAGGTAGCTTGCTGATAGTAATTTCAACATGACTGACAGCTGGAAGCAATTATGGAAGACCTCTGCAACACCAGAACAGCAAGCTATGCCATGCATCACATCTAAGCCACCAGGTTTTGAGCTCGCCAGAAAAATTTGCTGTACTCTAAACCGAATCAGAACTAATTGTGGTAGATGTGCAGACTCCCTTTATAAATGGAAGAAAATTCCATCTCCCCGAGTGTAGTTGTGGTGCTGAAAGACAAACTGTTCAGCATATTATCAAAGAATGCCCTCTATCAGCCTTCTCAGGAGATCCAGCCGAGTTCTTGATGGCTACTCAAAACGGTGTAAATTATATTAGAGATACCAATCTGACATTTTGACTTAATGTGTTCATTTTGACTTAATGTGTTCAGACGTGAAAATAATTTTAAAATACTTTTATTGTGATGTGATTGTAAACCATACGATAAATAATAAATAATAGGATCAAACTTTGGTAATCTAGTCCCTTAGTGCCTTGCTGTTTAATCCTTCTCATCTCGGTTTCTAAATTTTTCCTCTGAAATTTGTTTTAACTTTGTTTACCTCTTCATTCGTTATAATTTAGGCACCTGATTAATAATATTCCCTCTGCTCTCTATAAAGAGCATTTCTGAAGCCTAGTCTCAGGAAAAAAGTAGAAACATATTTCCTAACTAGGGATGCTCCCCAAGGCGGCTATAGTCTGTGTTTTTATGGAGCACGCACTGTGAATCGTAAATGTTTGAAATGTAAATTGGATTTCTGTGTGTTTGCTCCCACACAGTTGGTATAGGCGTTCTCTTTTTAAATTCAAGACAAATTGGGAGGAGCAAAAGGAAGTAACTTTGTAGACGCCTTTTGAATAAAAATATGGAGCGCTAAGTTTGTAAGTGACAAAATGCTAAGAGACCATATGCAAATAATTCAAATTCAATATTTGCATATACTGCCAAGTTCGCAACTAAAGCCTTTTATATTACAAATTAAGATTTTTAAGTCAAGGAGTAAGGTACGCACGCAATGAACAGGTACTGGGATTCAAATCTCATCTCGTGCCTGTGGCTGTTTTCCGCACTGGCCAGTTTAAATCCTATACAGTCAAAACCTAGGTTAACTTCATATCAGTCGTAGGTAAGGTAAGGGTTGTTCTGCCCGAAGGCAGGTCCGAACTTCCGCAGAGGTGCTCCTGAGCCGGAGTTTACGTGCGGTAGGGTGGCCAGTTCCTTTCCGCTCCTCCATTCCCTTACCCCCCACCAACAGCGCGTGGTAACCCATCCAACTCCTGACTACGCCCAATGTTGCTTAACTTCGGAGATCTCACGGGATCCGGTGTTTCAACACGGCTACTGCCGTTGGCTTTCAGTCGTAAAAGGAAAGAAAAAATAGCCTCGCCTATAACTCCTAACCATGACAATGATAGGCATAAACATCACTTCATTTAGCTCTAAATATTTCTTTTATCTTCTGGTTTAACATTGTTTTCAATAACAGTAACACATATTTTCCATCGCTGTCTGTAAGATCAGGTTCAAAAGACAAATGCGTAAATGCTGGGAAGAAAACACGCCTTAGGTATGAATTTTCATCTTTACATTGTTGTTTTAAAGCCCTTTGTAGCCTCACTACGAAAATATATTATATGCCATGCATCTCGAGTAATATGGTTATGAGGTAATAGGGGTTGTAGTAAGGTTGTAAAAGAGAGCGTATAAGTCACTGGTAAGACATTAATTAAAGTACGGCGCTTAATTGCGGCCAGTATCCAGTTTTCGGTAGATAGTGGGTCGGCAGCCCTGAAGATGGTTTTCCGTGGTTTCCCATTTTCACACCAGGCAAATGCTGGGGCTGTACCTAATTAAGTCCACGCCCGCTTCCTTCCCAATCCTAGCTCCTTCCTGTCCTATCGTCGCCGTAAGACCTGTCTGTATCGGTGCGACGTAAAGCAACTTGCAAAACTTAGAGTATGGTCCTAGTGTATGGGACAATCACCAGGATTGCTTGATACGAGAACTGGAAAAGATTCAAAGGAAAGCGACACGATTTGTTCTGGGTGATTTCGGACAATAAAATAGAGTTAGGAAACTGTTGTAAACTTCGGGCTGGGAAGACTTGGAAGTAAGGGGACGAACTGGTCGAATAAGCGGAATGTTTCGAGCTGTCAGTGGAGATGGCATTAGAAGACGAATAAGCTTGAGTGGAGCTTTCAAAGGTAGGTAAGACCATAAAATAAAGATAAAGTTGGAATTCATGAGAGCAAATTGAAGCAGAAGTGATAGAAAATCTGCCACATGCTCGACAGCCCAAATGCAGATCAATGGTGACTGATGGAACACGAAATAATTAATATTATAGTTTCAAGGTAATAAGAGAACTGCTAGATGTCACAGGGAGATGAATGAGATAATACATTTTGGAGCGTAAGGTAATTTACAATACATGTAGGCAGCTTTCTATTTCCCTGGCCCTTAGCATCTGGTTCCCCCATCATATTTACCACATCACCTTATCAATCAGTCACCATTTATCTACACTTAGGGCAGTCTCCCAGGTGGCAGATTGCCAATCAGTTGTTCTGCCTACCGCGCGAGTTAGCCGTGCGGTTAGGGGAGCGCAGCTGTGAGCTTGTATCCGGGAGATAGTGGGTTCGATCCCCACTGTCGGCAGCTCCGAAGATAATTTTCCTTGGTTTCCTATTTTCATACCAGGCAAATGCTGGGGCTGTACCTCAATTAAGGCCACGGCCGCTTCCTTCCCACTCCTAGGCCTTTCCTATCACATCGTCGCCATAAGACCTATCAGTGTCGGAGCGAAGTAAAGCAAGTTGTAAAGAAAAAATTTTCTGCTTCGTATCATGCGGAGTACGGGACAGGCCGATGCGTCCTCTAGAATTAACAGCATGTTGGAGGCAGTGTAGCTTACAGTGACCGCCAAGCGGGATGGGGGTAGGGATTGCAGTGTTTATGACAATGTGTTTACATTTAGGTGAAAGAATCACGGTTCGTGTGATCAACTACTCTTCCCAATAGCCTTACTTGGTGTTAGCAGTCACTTGTGAAGTCTATTAATAGGACCAACCGAACACATACAGCTGGCATTTCTGCCGCACCTCCTGGTAAGCTGTGTATTCTTTTGTATTGTACATCCAGACCATCACCATTCGGTGATATATTGTGTTTAATGATTGAAGGGTTTGGTGTAAGAGGGGGATAACTCCAAAATTGATGAAAACCTGTTTATTTCATCTCTGTGTGTGATAAAATTAGTTGCATCTTTGGTGTAGGAATGCGGTAGATCCGCTCGAAACTGACGGTAAAACATGTGACTTACTCCCTCTTACATTATTATTATTATTATTATTATTATTATTATTATTATTATTATTATTATTATAAGGATGTATCGCCCTCTTTCCCCAAAATGGTTCAGCAAACATTCGGTAGGGAGAAGCACATTCCGAGGAAAAAGCCGTCACCACCGAAGTTCCATGTAATCACCGTGAACACTGGTATGATACACGAGACTTTGTGAGTCATCTAAAACTTTAGGCTACTTTCAGAAAACCTTTACAAGTGTGTACTTTTCGAGTGTTTCGTTACATTCACAATAGTGATGTGGTGGAATGTAATGGATCCGCAAGCATGCCTATCTTCTTCAAGTTGCGGCCGCTGAAGCAATCTCGAAGTATTACCCTCACTACTCCAGGTGCATACCAAAGAAAGCTGCCATTAAAACCCATGAAACTAAAAGACACGATAGCATTGGCGTAGCAGTACGTACCACATAATGACATGCGGTTCTGTGAAGCAGGGAAGTGTACCTCAGGTGAGGCAAGTGGAGACTGTACTGACTCCGTTACAGAAGACGAAGACATAGTTTAAATACTGAACATTCCACCTACTATGGTAACTATTTTTATTTAATTTTGTATTCGAGGAGCACACGTCTTTATTATACATTCGCTTTATCATCTTCCACGTTAATAATTTATGTAAAGAGACTTTCTCAAATATTTAAACATATTTTTAATATTTTGGTGCAAGACATTTTAAATGTGTGTTAGTATAGTGTAACGGTTCAAATCCCGTTACAAGATAATATGTATATTATTATTATTATTATTATTATTATTATTGTATCATTATCATTATCATTATTTAATCTATGAGATTACTATTATTTTGTTATAATTATTATTTGTAATTGAGTGTATGCATATATACGTATATGTAGATTAACATTAAATACCTGTACAGCGAGAGTTTCGATGTATCAGATGTTGAGTGTGACATCCTTACATTGTGCAATATTACTGGTGATTCTGCCAAGTTATTGCTACGTCATGGCTACGTCATCGGGAGCTTTTAGAAATTCGCTCGGAGACTCAGCCGCCCCAGGGGATTTCACCATTACATGCAACGGTTTGAGGCGTTGTGGGAGTATGTCATTGTTATTTCTGGAGATTGCGTAACTGTGTCAACCAACGTCTATAAAAGGTGGGTGCATATTGTAGCGTCAGTCATTATTTAAACGGAAGCAGTACAGTGAAGAAGTCAAAATGGTTAAGTGAACAGTCATTACTTAAACGGAAGCAGTACAGTGAAGAAGTCTACTAGATGAAGAGGCCTCAGTCGGTCAGTCAACGAGTGTGAACGAGAGATGGAGAAGACTCAGTGAGCCATTAATCATTGGTCATTGAGAGAGTGAGGCCAAAGTTGGTCCGTCACTTAGTTGAAGACACGGACGCAAGGGCTTACCATGGAGTCAGAGAGGGCAACCCTGGACCTGCCAAGAGGTAATACCATATTGACTTACAAAGAAGTCAGATGATATGGAGAAGAAGCAGTCACAAGGATGTATCACCAAGTTAGGCGTGACACATCTACAGTAAACACCAGATCAAAGGATTACGTCGTAATTACACTCAAAGTGTTGAAGGTACAGTCAAGTGAATCAGTGAGGGAAATATTTCGTATACATTGTTAAATGTCCGGTCCAGAAGAATTCAAATTCATGCCTAGTTTCTTTCAGTTGCAAAGTCATAATTTCATATTCTCATCTGTTTTATCGCAACAAGACTCACTATTTTTTATATATTATTTAAAGAATATATTTTGTTCTATCAAACGAATTCATAGTTTTATTTCAATAACAGTAAAATATCTTAACCTCAAAATTAATGGGGAAACCGAACGCCAATCTCCTTTTCCCAGAACTTATATGGTATGTTGTCAAAAGTAAGCTTATTACCCCACACCCTAGAGATAGTCAAGAGTCTCATTCTATTATTGCTGTACTGAGTGACAGCTGGCGCCCTTCAAATAACGTATGTGTAAGTAAGCAGGTAACAAGTAAATGTGAGTACAAGGTCCGACGAGTGTGTATTTTATTTAATGAATATTAATTTTCATAATTTTCATGTTAAACGCAGATATTCAGATTGTTCAAGTTAAATGCAGTTTTATATGTTTGTAAAATTAGTCAGCGACTTAGGATACTTACAATAGACAATGTCAATCGGTCTGAACTTTCAAATTGTAGCCACGCTTTACCTCCTCACAGTAGGTGCTTCGATAATATACCTCTCCGAACTATTCAGGCTTTATGAAATATGTTATTCAGTTTTATGCCTCTCCTGAAAAAAAAAATGCTAAAATGGAGTTCCCCCCCCCCCCGGCTACCCACCTGCACCAGACCATTCAATTGCATCCAATGTTAGGAGCAAAATGTTCGGGTTGAAGAGATGCTTGTATTACAGTTAAATATCTCATTCGAAACAAGCCTACTGCAGACCGCAGGCCCCGCAGTCTTGTGTTGCAAGCCTGCCTCTAACCAGGAAGTCCTGGTTCGATTCCCGCATGGGTCGGGGACTTTTACCTCGACCTGACGGCTGTTTCGAGCCTACGTGAGAAGTGAGGCACTATCTGACTGACAGATAGCGCCCCCAGTCTAGAAAACCAAGAATAACCGGCGAGAGGATTTTGACTGATTGTTATTGGTTTTACGTCGCACAGTCACACAGATCTTACGGGCGACGACGGGACAGAACAGGGCTAGGACAGGGAAGGAAGTGACCGTTACATTAATCAAGATGCTGCTTCAGTATTTGACTGATGTGAAGATGGAAAACTACGGAAAACCATCTTCAAGGCTCCTGAGAGTGGGCTCCTATCTCCCCTATATAAGCTCACAGCTAAGTGACCCCAAGTGCGCAGCCATCTCGGTTGGCACCGAGAGAATTCGCCATGCTGACCATGTGTCACTTCATAATTTGTAGGCTTTCAGGCTGCACAGCGGTCGCTTGGTAGGTCCATCAGTGCTCCAGCGCCAAGGTAAGGAATTCACACTTTAGTGTTCATAAGTACTTCATAGCTATGCAACTAACAGAAAAGGGGATAAAATAACTCTCTCTTTCCTTTCTTTAGCTGGATATACTGCATGTGTTTAAAAGACTGAACGTCAAGTATCTATTATTATAGCATGATGGCCTTTGGTCGAAAGGGTCCCCGGGTTCGATTCCCGGCGCATTCAGGGATTTTAACCTTCATTGGTTAATTCCGATGGTTCGATGTCTGGATGTGTGACCCGTTTTAAGCTTTAGAAAATCACAGACGCGCAGGTCACCTATAACGCGTCAACTCGAAAGACCTGCACCAAGCCTTTCCGGAGGCCACTCGCCATTATTATTATTATTATTATTATTATTATTATTATTATTATTATTTTACATGTTTTACGTCGCACCGACACAGATACGTCTTATGGACACGATGGGACAGGAAAGGGCTAGGAGTGGAAAGGAAGCAGCTGTGACCTTAATTAAGGTACACCCCTTGCATTTGCTTGGTGTGAAAATGGGAAACCACGGAAAACCATCTTCAGGCCGCAGTGGGTTCGAACCCACTATCTCCCGAATACTGGATACTGGCCGCACTTCAGCAATGCAGCTATCGATCTCGGAATTATTATTATTATTATTATTATTATTATTATTATTATTATTATTATTATTATTATTATTATTATTATTATTATTGTATGTTATCTGTATCAGTGTCAAATAGATAAAAAATTATAAGTAGGCCGTAGTATAAAATAGTACAACACTACAAAAATATATTTAAAAATATACCAACAGCTTGTATAAGCAGTAATTAAGTCAGGTAAACGTTTCTTCATCTCACCTCACCACTGCCATTTCTCTGGTACTCTGATCTGGTACTCACCTGAAAGAGAAGAAGATGAACATTAATTAAGCAATACAGGTTTATACAGTATTACACAAAAAGGTAAAAATGAATAATTTCATCTCAATAATCTGGAAACGTCTTACAGGAATGGGCTTAAAATTATGGATACCTTTGAGACAAAATGCTGAAGGCGATAGCGGTATTTGAAGCTACTAATAATATACTGTGTTCACGGAACCTGTGAAGTATATTGTGCATGACGTCACTGAGGAGAATGAGGAGCCTGATCGCTCTCCCGTTCTACTCCTTTTGTGCTGACTACTCATTGGATCAGCCAGTTACGGTGCTGCTTGCGCAGAACGCTCACTACTGCACAGATTCCGTGAAAGGAATTTAGGAGTACCGGTAGTAGTAGTCATCTTCGTGCAGGGCATGAAAGCCCTTGGAATCACGGTTACTAGACTAGACGGTAGGGGTCATCAGTTGGGAGCGCAGTAGCAAGCCACGCCTCCTGACGTCACGCGTTCCCCATGTTCGCTAAACGAAGCAGAACACCATTAGTCTAGTGATGGTGTTTACCTCACCATTAGTCTAGTGATGGTGTTTACCTCACCATCTGTGTAAGAGTTTAATTTTTCTGTGCTGTGCTGTGCTCTGCCATGGTGTGTTGTGCTGCCGCTGGTTGCTCTAACCACGATAGACATCAGAAAGACTTAGACATTAAATTGCATCGTTTTCCAAAGAACAGTGAAACTTTAAAATTTGACGTGATTTACGGCCTAACATTTAAATTTGCCTCTGAGTAGTAATGATTTAGCGAGTCAGTTCTGTAAAGATCGTGAAATAAGGGCACAAAAGCGAAATCATTGTAAGGAGATATGGCAAATTTTACAATCGCAGGCGCCAATTGAAGCAGAAAATGTTAATAATGCAATCTTGAGGAAGGAATTAGATAACAAAAGTAAACATCAGTCCCCCTCTGTGGTGTAGTGGTTAGTGTGATTAGCTGCCACCCCCGGAGGCCCGGCCCGGGTTCTATTCCCGACTCTGCCACGAAATTTGAAAAGTGGTACGAGGGCTGGAACGGGGTCCACTCAGCCTCCGGCGGTCAACTGAGTAGAGGTGGGTTCGATTCCCACCTCAGCCGTACTGGAAGTGGTTTTCCGTGGTTTCCCGCTTCTCCTCCAGGCAAATGCCGAGATGGTACCTAACTTAAGGCCACGGCCAATTCCTTCCCTCTTCCTTGTCTATCCCTTTCAATCTTCCCATCCTCCCACAAGGCCCCTGTTCAGCATAGCAGGTGAGGCCGCCTGGGCGAAGTACTGGTCATTCTCCCCAGTTGTATCCCCCGACCCAATGTCTCACCTTCCAGGACACTGCCCTTGAGGTGGTAGAAGTGGGACCCCTCGCTGAGTCCGAGGGAAAAACCAACCCTGGAGGGTAAACAGATTAAGAAGAAGAAAATGCAAGTTGAATTTAGTGCCTTCCATGAAAGCTACATTAAGAAATGTCCAGGAGATTTTAGGTTTTTAAAGGAAAAAAGAAAAGAAAAACATCCTGATCTTGAAGATTTCGTTGTTTTTTGTTTCGTTAGAACCAGAACGTTCATAGGGATGAAAAACATAAACAAACATAGGCACATGAATTCTTGCAAGAGGTGGTAACGAACTCCTAATGAAAAAAGAAGAAGTGAGAAAAAATTAAGAGTTGTTTGATAGACTGATTTTGAAGTAATGTAAAACCACCAAGTAAAAATCTGGTGTAAATATTTTGTGTGGAACCTACCATAATAATAATTAGGAGTATTCATTAGGTCTTTTTAAATATTGAACATTTGATCGCATTTTCGTACCACATTTCTATATGGCCTAAGCCTGCGGAAACCTCTTTTCCCACCAAATTTTTTTTTGCTAGTAGCTTTACGTCGCACCGACACAGATAGGTCTTCACCAAAAAATTGTGACCCTAATATGGTGGAAGAGGTTGACGTTTCTTCAGGGGATTTTCACCAACATTCCACCGGCTAATACACATTTATAAATAATAACTTATACATAAATATAATATTAGATGTTTTAATACTACTTAACACCAACAATCCACCAAAACAACGGTAAAAAGCATCCTGCGCGACTGGTCATGTTTCCTTAATTTTTGTAACTAGTTTTAGAAATAAAACTACGTATAAAATCGTTCTAAAATCAGTGGATGGATAGAAAATACGAAAACCGAACCGTAAATACATTATTTGCGAGGCAAAAGATAATTTATTAGTTAGAAAGCTACTGGAATAGTTCGTGTTAAGCACAGTGTTATTGTATTACTTGAAATGTTGGAAAAAAAAAACTGAAATAAATTACAACATAATTACCTACACCATAACAACTGGCAATTATATTTGACAAAACTGAAAAATATTTAGCAAGTGGTTAAATAAAAACAAGCAAATCATTAATAGAAACACACAATTACAATTGGTCGTGTTCACTGCAAGCCCGGCAGTGGGGATCAGATGACGCCACCAGCCAAAGCGAGCCTGCGCGTGACCCCTACCGTCTAGTCTAGTAACCGTGCTTGGAATAGTGGAAGAAAAGGGTTCCACTTTCCGTAATATTGGGACCAAGTCGGATAGTGTGGATAGGTCCATGCCAGGCCGGGCGCCTTTGTTCCCAAGAATTAACCTAGTACTCATTTGTGGAGTAGGCTAAGTGGCATGTGCCCCCCTCTTCAGAAGTGGTAGTCTCATTTCTACATTGTTCGACATTTTTTTTGCTATTTGCTTTACGTCGCACCCACACAGATAGGTCTTATGGCGACGATGGGACAGGAAAGGCCTGGGAATAGGAAGGAGGCGGGCGTGAACTTAATTAAGGCACAGCCCCAGCATTTGACTGGTGTGAAAATGTTAAACCACGGAAAACCATCTTCAGGGCTGCCGACAGTGGGATTCGAGCCCGGATGCGAGCTCACAGCTGCGCGCTCCTAACCGCACGGCCAACTCGCCCGGTGTTCGAATTCTTAGCGGGAAATCAAACACACGTGAACCGAGCACGCCTTTACCGCAACGGTTAGGTAGTCCAGTACGAGGGCTGTTTTTAATTAAGGGCCGTTTTTATAAAACAAAATAAGAATATTTTCAAACCACATTTATTTTTAAATTTTATGTACGTTTCTTTATTTTTCTATATAGTTGCCTTGTTTATTTAGGCACTTCCCATACCTTAAAACTAAGTTTTGAAATCCCTCTTCAAAGAAGTCTGCCGCCTGCTCAGATAGCCTAGAGTTCACGGCCGTTTTCACTTCTTTGTCATCGTTGAAGCGCTGCACACCAAGATGATGGAAATCGCTCGGAGCAAGGCCAGGGCTATATGGTGGGTGATCCAAAACTTCGCACCTGAAAGAGTCAATCAGTTCCCGAGTCTAGGCAGCAGTGTGAGGCCTTGCGTTATCGTGAATGAGGGAAATTCCCTTTGTCAGCATGCCGCGTCTATTGTTCTGAACCGCACGTCGGAGTTTGGTCAACGTGCGCAGTAGGCTTCTGCGTTGATCTTCATTCCTCGTTGCATAAAGTCCACCAGCAGAACACCACGGCTGTCCCAGAACACAGTTGCCATGATCTTGCGCTGTGACAGCTTTTGTTTGGGTTAAACCTTGACAGGAGAGGTTGAGTATCACCATTCCATTAACTGTTGCTTGGATTCAGGGGTGAAATGAGATACCCATGTTTCATCTCCTCTGACGATTCGATTCAACATGTCAAGCATGCCATTCTTGGGCAAAACGAGTAAAAAAGGTGAGGGAACTGGCCAATTTCTTTCGTTTGTGGTCTTCTGTGAGGAGTTTGGTCACCCATCGCGAGCACAATTTCCTGAAGTTTAGGTTTCTAGACACAATTTTATTCAGTACACACCTAGACACTTGAAGAAAATCCAATGAGAGAGTGGTTATCGTCAATCTTCTGTGATCCAGATGGTCGACCTGAGCGTTCTTCGTCATGAACATTTTCACGACCACTTTTGAACTCTCGTAGCCATTTTCGCACTTTACATTTGCTCATTGCATTATCACCATACACCTCACAAAGCTGACGATGAAAGTCTGCAGTCGACATTTTTCTTGCACTCAGAAAACGTGTTGGAGACCGTATCTCACACGCGGCGGAGATTCAATATTCTTGAACATTTTAAAGATGCACAATTCATCGTACAGGTTAGTTACACAGCTGCAACTGACGCCTGCTTGTTCGCAAAGGATGCCGTGAGGTAATGCACGCGCTTGTTGCGGGATTACAACAAAATAGGCCTTAAAAAACATTACCGCTCACTCCCATCAAACTGAAGAAATCGCTCTCTCATAACAACGATTGCAGCTCTACATAGTATGCCTTATCGTCGCCCATATGAGGTGCACTTCTGTAAGCATGAGTGACAATCATAACCCCACTGTGAGCGAGGTGAAGGTACCACCTCCGAATATAGCCCATTCCTTATCAAACGACTTGATTTTATTCTTGAAACCAGTATGGTACGGGTTGAACAACGAAAGTACTACAGTAAAACTTCATTAACACGAATTCGCCTAGGACGAACGCTGGGTTTACATGAACAGAATTTAGGTCCCGGCAGGGAATGTATTATTTCTAATGGAAGGTATCCTCGGTTACCACGAATTTCGGGTACCACGACCTACGAACTCTTTTTACAGCCCTCTGCGTCATTATCTCCCACTTAACGGGATCCACCGACGCTATTCATTGTGGCTTCTTAGTTATTTATTTGCTAGGAATGCAAGATATGCGCGTAAATGAAAGTAAACGCAGTCGGTTACCAATAACATTGTCACAATAAGACGGACATCAATGTCAGTAGATTGACTAACAGGTACGTTAAAATACCTAAGATCAACTTCCCAAATTGGCATCTCTTAACCCCGATAGTAGTTAATGGCAAAACCTCCCATGTAATAGCATGGTGTTATTACTATCATTACAAACTACACATATCCGTCATTGCCGGGTTCAAAATGATAACGATAAATTTACTTAAAGTGATCTGCCTCTACTCGTATTCTTGACCAAATTTACGTCTCAAACTAGCCCACAGCAAGCGTTTGAGCCGAAATGGGGCCGACGCGGCAAACACGATAGTATTAGCTGAGCTCAGTTGAGCCGAGACGAGCCGGGAAGGGAGGAACTACCTGAGCCGCTAGCCCACTCAGTCAGCTCAGGGCAGAACTACTTTGCTGTAGATAGCTCCCACAGCAATCTGGATGAGTTTTACTCTTAAAATAATCAATGTTATGAAAGAGTCCATTAGTGTAGTTTTGGGTTATATTAGCGTCATTTGGAGCATACTACAACCTATCACATGAGGTGTCAAGAACTAACATGTGACCGACATGGGACCGTTTGCGGAAACAGATCAAAGGAGAACAGAATCTTGTTATCGAGCAGAATATGAGGATTAAAGTAGTATAATAAATATTTCATACAATTAAATTTATTAGCCCCCTGGAACCCATTACGTAACAACAAATTAATAATAATAATAATAATAATAATAATAATAATAATAATAATAATAATAATAATAATAATAATAATAATTGTGACAGTAGTACGGCCACTCACTGAGTTTGAATTCCGGTTTATTTCCTGTCAGCAGTAAAATTTAACAGAAACTCTTTGAACTTTACCATATGCACAAAGCTTGTTGGCCGAAATGTACCGGTAATTAACTTGATCAGGAATGTTCATATTTTAAGGTTTCATAACCTGAGCCCCTTTCAATTGTTTTTGACTTATTTCTGTGTTGTCACTACTGTCTGAAACTTTGATCAACCAATCAGATTTCTTCCTAATGACGTAGTGTTCCCCCAATCAAAGAGTTTAATTACGTCATATTTCTAGATCAGTGAGACAGCCTCCTATATACAGCTGTGAGTTTAAACCTTAAGGTGTCAGTCTTCACCGGGAGTTTGAGAATGATGCGTTAATTGACAAGGTTTCCTTCGGGAGCCGGTTGCAGAGGCTGGGGCTGGCGTAAAGGTGGTGGCATAAGGTAAAGCTGAACTATCATCTATGGAACTATATCTACGTGTGACAAAGGGAAGATTCCAGTGTTTCCCTTAGCATGTAACAGTTAGGTCGATCTGCGTTTCCTCTTAATTTAATATAGGGTTTTCTTCTTTTGTTTCTTCTTTTGCTCTGTGTCACCAGGCCTTTAGCCCTATTAGGTTTTATCATAAGTCTTGTACTTGGAGTGCTTGACTGGGTTCAGCCTCCATTTTCATTTTGTTCTCGTCCTTTCCAATAACCTTTGTTTTCCATTTCTTGGCCGTGTAGTATGGGCTTCGGCCCCTGTATTTTCAGAATCTTTCGATTCGCTTTTCAGGTGTGGCTTTCCTATGAACTAAGAGTAGCGAGTGTGAAAGTTGTTTAAGCTTTTAAATGCAGGAAGTGGAATTCTGCGAAATGTAATTAGAAATGTTTTGACATAAGTCATTATGTGAATTCGAGGCCCATTAGGCCACTGCGATACATAAAATGTATTGTTGTTCAGGGTTCGAGTTGACGCCTGATAGGCGACCTGCGCATTTGTTGAGAGTGGGGCCTTACCTAGTATGCATTCTAATGCTGAAGACGGTTTACAGTGCCAACCCCCGAATCATCGGAATTAACCGATGACGGTTGATATCCTCGAGCCGGCCGGAAACCGAAACCAGGACCCCTTGGACCAAAGGCCAGCACGCTAACCATTTAGCCATGGAGGCGGACCCACTAGTAAGAACAGCTAGAGAACTAAAAGAGTAGCTTTCTGGTGAATGGAAACAAACATCAGCCAAGGAGGTTAGTCCCAGAACGGTATAAACTATCTGATCCTAATCACATCCCAGGAGGTTACGATCAGTCACGTAAGACTTGGACGTGTTTGAATCGGCTTCGTACGAAACACTGATGTGTGTCTGCATAAATGAGACTTCCGCAGTTCCTCTACCTCCGACTTCGGAGCGGAATATCAATCAACAGAACATACTACGTTTGAGTGACCCCTTCGCTCATACCAAGGACCATATTCAGACTTAATAGATGTCCCGATTTTCTTAATTCAGTTTCATAATGATCTGGATATCCAATAGTGAATTATTATAATACCTCGTATAACTTGATGAGATCACCATTTTGCTAAATAATACGTAGCTTCATCACTGTCATTTTTTATGTAGCCTGTATTATTCTTACTGTTCATGTACGCCCTGTTTACCATATGTTAAATACATAAATACAAACTTTAAACTTGGAACAAAATCTGTAACTCGTGCATTTAATATGGGGTTGCTTCTGAGTTTCTCAAATATTTTGTTGAATACTGCACATGCGAGAGTAACAATATCCACACCCATCCAGTTATTGTAATTGCAGAGAGCTATTAATCGGGACGTAAGGCCCGTGACGGCTCCAGCTTGACCCCAGCAATGCCCTGGACAACAAATACTACAGAGGCAACCAACATATATATTCATTATATTGATACATATTGATTGTGTGTTTTGGAGAGGACACTCGAATGTGGTGCGATGTGGGTGACAGTGCATCCATCATTACACCGGATTCTAAGTGCAGACCGGGTGTGTCCGCTTGATATATGTGCTGATTATACCGTAAGAGCCCCATTGATGACTGAACTGTATGCTTCATTCACAGCAACTATAACCATGATTAAAACAATATGGTAATCTTCGAAATGATATGGCTTATTAAATATTCTTACTGGGGTAATTATTGCACCTATCTGCGTGATATCGCAAATCACACTAATGCAGTACAGTCACAAGAGCATAATGAACACTTGCTAGCCATAATTCTAGTATACACTAATCAGTAGTTTCTACTGTGCGGGTAGCAATTCTTTGTCTACAGTAAACGCTGTAGGTGTTACAAAGATGCAATTTCGTTCGGATAACGAACAGTAACTGCATGTAGATAATACGTTCACTGTTCTATTTATGGAATACTGTATTTTTGTTGCTATGGTCATTACTATACACACTTTTTTTAAATCTAGATCTTTATGCCACATTATCCTGCACAAACTTTTCCATCTCTATATAACTCTTGCGGACAATATCCACTCAAATCTCTTGGTCATAGTCAATTCAGTTCTATCTTACAAAATCAACCGTACAATTTCTGGATATTTTAAATTGTGTCCTAACAAATTATCACTTATTTGGTTCAAATTTCGACATATCGTTCTCCTCTAGTCAAATTAATTCCGCAATCCTTCATTTGTCATGTTATCACTCATATCTTCTTTAGCGGATATAAAGTTGTCTTTCTCTCTTGCCTGCTTGCTTTCTTTCTTCTTCAACATTGTTCGTTTTTCACTACCACACGATGATAGATCTATGTTTAATAAATCAATAAAATGTGTGACACGATCTTATCTAGCAGGCTGTGAAGTGAAATATTGATACATGACCATGACATATATATAAATTCCTATTCTGTCTTTCACAGCGATGTTTCAGCAGCTTCTCTCCTTGCTAAGAAAAATACAGTGAAATTAATGTTTAAATAAAATTACGTTTAAGTGAAGTGATTGTACCATATTCGCTAAATTGACGCGCACATCTTCACCTGTTGGCAAGAGGTCGAACTGTCCGTCCACAGTTGATTCTATATGAGAGGTACGTGGCCTTCCCTTTGAAGATCGTGGGACTTCATTCAAGTGAACAAAGAGAGATACTGCAACGAATTCGATACAACATATCACCAATGTGTTGCCAGAGTTGAAGCAAACGGATACGCGTGGCTCCCATATTGCTTGAGCCAAAACATTATAACCGTTTGCTCTATATTATTAATCAACTTACGACGTCTAAAGAAAAATAAGAATTACGTATTACGCTATGAGTTGAAAGGAGTTACAACGAAAAAGGAGGGCATGCACTTAGGAAATAAAATTAGAAATTTACATATAAATGGTGAAAAATTGAAAACGATAATAAAATTAGCTGCAGATATTTTGAAACACTTCAAACGATTTCAAATGTCAGTGCCAGAAGGATTTTATGTCCTCGCTGTTTCCGACTCCCGCCCAGTCAGTTTTAAAATATTCTACCCTCTCGCCCAAAAGGATTTCAAAACAAAAAATTGTGTAAATTGCTGGAGATACCAACCATAGTAAATGGGTTCTACAACTCAGCAATGGAGAACTAGGCCAAAATGTAATTCTGAAATTTCTCAAAAGCACATTTCAAAAAATATGTACAATATTTGTTTGGGTTTTCATCACATCGTAACGAGGATTCAATTCTCTTTCCTAAAGTACCAGAACACGTTAAAGTTATTAACCAACAGGTTCTGAATATTTTGAAAGGTGATAAAATAACGCAAATCCACTTAAAAAAAGAATGAGCGCATGGTAGTGTATAACTTCTTCACAGGTACACTTTTTTTTTCAGAAAGAATATTAAACCTATAAATATAATGTTTGATGTCGGTATACACAGGGTTAGTACCTTACTTACAATGCCAAATCAAATATTAAATATCAAATATTAAATGCGTTCATTTTGGTGGGGGGGAGGGGGGATGAGGTGCGACTATTTATTAGAATCGATTACGTAGAATACGATGATGTTTCTGAAGTAGTACATTATCCTATGGAATTTATGAACTTTCTTCATCTGTCAGGCATGCCACCCCACACGTCAGACATAAAAGTTGGATGCGTCGTAATATTCCTTCTTTATAATCTAAATACTGATGCTGGTATGTTTAACGGAATTAGCTTGACTGAGGTAAATCTAGACTAAAATATTGTTCATGCAGAAATATAAACTCAACTTCAGGAGAACGTGTTTTATTACAAGAATCGGTTTGGAAGGTTTGGCCTGGATGGAAATAATTATTTGTTTTGTCTTCCGGGCCCATGTTGTCATCCGCAAGTGCGGGTGGACGTCTCTATTTGAGAAATATATAACGACATTTTGTAATACATATTGTGATTCTGTACAGCTGACATGTATGTAACATGCAAAGTGTAACTTTCTCGTCAAATACAAACACTAACATGTTCATTTCAATTTTCCGATTCTATTTCGCATGAAAATTTTGACTGTCGAAGACAGGCTTACTTTCTTTATACAGATCTACGTCCTGTGCAACTCTCTTTATACAGATCCACGGCCTGTGCAGCTCTCTTTATATAGATCCACGGCCTGTGCAGCTCTCTTTATAAAGATCCACGGCCTGTGCAGCTCTCTTTATAAAGATCCACGGCCTGTGCAGCTCTCTTTATATAGATCCACGGCCTGTGCAGCTCTCTCTATACAGATCCACGGCCTGTGCAGCTCTCTTTATATAGATCCACGGCCTGTGCAACTCTCTTTATAAAGATCCACGGCCTGTGCAGCTCTCTTTATAAAGATCCACGGCCTGTACAGCTCTCTTTATATAGATCCACGGCCTGTGCAACTCTCTTCATATAGATCCACGGCCTGTGCAGCTCTCTTTATATAGATCCACGGCCTGTGCAGCTCTCTTTATACAGATCCACGGCCTGTGCAGCTCTCTTTATATAGATCCACGGCCTGTGCAGCTCTCTTTATACAGATCCACGGCCTGTGAAGCTCTCTTTATACAGATCCACGGCCTGTGCAGCTCTCTCTATACAGATCCACGGCCTGTGCAGCTCTCTTCATATAGATCCACGGGCTGTGCAACTCTCTTCATATAGATCCACGGCCTGTGCAGCTCTCTTTATATAGATCCACGGCCTGTGCAGCTCTCTTTATATAGATCCACGGCCTGTGCAGCTCTCTTTATATAGATCCACGGCCTGTGCTGCTCTCTTTATATAGATCCACGGCCTGTGCAGCTCTCTTTATATAGATCCATGGCCTGTGCAGCTCTCTTTATAAAGATCCACGGCCTGTGCAGCTCTCTTTATATAGATCCACGGCCTGTGCAGCTCTCTTTATAAAGATCCATGGCCTGTGCAGCTCTCTTTATATAGATCCACGGCCTGTACAGCTCTCTTTATATAGATCCACGGCCTGTGCAGCTCTCTTTATATAGATCCATGGCCTGTGCAGTTCTCAAGGTACTGTTGCTAAGTAACACCGCGTCACACATTTTGTTACACGACAATGTTTCGTTACACAAATTTTCGGATGACTCCCAACTGTAAGACATATTAATGTCAAAATAAATCCGTACAATACATTAAGGCCTCCGAAGAAGTTTGAAGAGAGTAAATTTCCCTCCTAAGAACGTTTCCTACTTGCGAATGACACTACATAATCACATTCTGCACTGTATTTAGCCTATTGTAACGCATTATATTTATTATTTACTTATTTGTGTAAGTATAAAACCTGCAAGGTCTCCATACTGGATCTTGTATGTACGTAATTTATTATGTACAGTAGTTGGGAAATACAGACCTATTTATAGAGCTGGATATAACATAGGGCACCTTTTATTTTTATTTTTTTGAATTTGCTTTACGTCGCACCGACACAGCTAGATCTTATGGCGACGATGGGACAGGAAAGGGCTAGGAACGGGAAGGAAGCGACCGTTGCCTTAAGTAAGGTACAGCCCCAGCATTTGCGTGGTGCGAAAAGGAGAAAACACGGAAAACCATCTTCACGGCTGCCGATAGTGGGATTCAAACCCGCCATCTCCCGAATGCAAGCTAACAGCTACGTGCCCCAAACCGCGCAGCCACTTGCTCGGTGGAAAATTTCTGAGGCTTGCCTTCGTCAACAACGCAGCTAGAAAGATGGTATCAGTATGGTAGCTACAGAACCTAAAGTTCTATATCAATATGTGGCCTCGTGGGATAACTATGTTGGAGATTAAGTGGGGCAAATCTCTCATCCTAACTGGACAGTCATAGCCCAAGCGGGGTACGTCATAACGAGTTGAAGAGAGGATGTGGATGGACCCGGTCCATAGTTCCATCTCCATTACTGATTCAGAGTCATTAGTCAGTGAATATCAGCATTGTTCTATTGCTGATACATTGTAGCCTAGTGCTCTATGTATTTCGTCTCATGTCTTGTCCATGATCGCTGCATAGCCTCCCCAGAATCCAGGAAGACTTGTCGTGGCAGGGTCCAGGGCACGCATATCCCTCTCTACATCATCCCAGATGTGCTCAAGGGGATTGAGATAAGGCCTCATCGGGAGCCAAGCACCCACCTTCACATCCGTGGTTGATCATCGAACCAGTCAGTCACCATTCAAAGAGCGATGGGCTGGAGCATTATCTTGCTGTAGATGTAAGTCACCTGAAGGGTGCTGGAAGCGAATAAAGGGGTGAACAAGATCTGCCAGCAGGTACCTGTAACATTCGCCGGTGAGGGATATTGCCAGATGTACCAAGGGCTCCATTTCATCAAGTGTGAACAGTCCCTGTACAAATGATACCACCACCACCGGCCTGAACTGTACCATGCTGGCAAGTGGGATCCATTGCATCACGTAGTCCACGACGCACTCATACCCGGCTATCGGCGTATACCCACAGGTACCTCAACACCTCTGTCCAGGAGACCTTTTTTTCATGCTTCGAGCGTCGACTGGTGGTGTTTCTTTACCCATGTCAGTCGTTGTGCCCTGTGACGGGTGTTGGGCAAAGGTAGCCTCGTGAGCCGCTTGCTCCTGTACCACATGGCAAGGAAATAGTTCTGACTACTATGGCTACTCACACGTCGTGTTTGTTCCGTACCGAACTGACGAGTGGCCCTGTGGCACTGGACTGTGACCCGTCCATCCGCTCTTACAGTCCCAGCTAATCGACGGCGACCCCTGTCATGAACTCATAGTACAACATGAATGTTGACTCTGGCGGCGGCAGTTTTGCTCTGACCACGATAAAAATGCGCTAAGTCCTGTAGTCAACTGTTACTCATACAGCCCGTACGAGGTCTGACGTCCTCGCTGTTACATGCCACACCCTCCTATTATATTCGCCGGGCCGAACTCAGCCCTATTTCCCCACTACGGCAGCGACTATAATTCAATTGCTCGTAAATGTCTAATGAAGTTGTGCGAAGTATAAATCGCCCAGTGTGATAAAAAATAAAGTTCTAGAGACTGACGAGTTTCAAGAAGTATATCGACATTTATGAGTGTGAACGTAGTAACAAACTGTATGGTGTTATTTGTCTTTGCGATGAACTCACTTTGTCTATGATCTTTCAGTTCACCGCAGAATGCAAGAGAGCGAAATAGTATTTTAGTTTCCAATGCAGTGTTTGAATCAATTGCACGGGAACAGAAATGTAAACTGAAGCATACTGTTCGTCTGTTAGTTTATCCATTATCAACAGCTATTGCAGCAGCGGAAAGCTTTAAAGGGAAATTATTATTCCTTATCCTTTCTAGGCTTAATGTAGACAATCCAACATTAAATGTGTCAATACTGTGAAGTCACATAACCACAGTCACGCTGATTTCAGAACTAAATTCGATCCAGGCTTGAGAGCTACGCAGTATTCAAAACAGGAATAGCATTTAGTGCTTAACCCCTAGAGATTTCCATTAATTTCCACCCATCCCAGAGCAATCAGCAGGATGGAAGGTAGTGTTTGCTACACAATGCCAGTCATCAACAACATTATAAACGTATACTGGGATAAATTCTTAAGTTAGCAATACAGAAGTCCCTACGAGTTAATGATTCGCTAAGCTTCTTTGACTCTCGTTGGCCTAAGAGGTGGCAGACTTGATTTAGTATCCTACTCAGTCCTTGGATACTGAAAACAATCCGGCTACGGACATACATAATATTTCCCTCACCGAGGAGCAAAAAAAAGCCTTTGAAGAAATGTCCGGAAACCAGTAATTATATTGGAGTAGAAAAGATCGAAGTATCCAGAGTGACGTCCAACATCTAGTCTCACTAGCAATACCATTATTTATTTGTTTTGGGCAAATATCGCATTTGTGTGACTCCGAGGTGCGCCATCGTCACACCTTGTCACTGCTTTGCTCTAGCGGTGGGTGCGCCACCATAACCGCTCACACAGTATTACATGCACCACGGTGAGTATTGGGTGTGTTAAGGCAGTAGCAAGTGTTTGGAGGCATTCACTGATTTTCCTTCCTTATTTCCTCGACCAAGGATCGGCCATTAAATTATACATGCGTGGTTGAAAATTTTGCCAGTATGGGTTAAAATGCTTTATCACTACTAATTAAATTCTCAGAAAACGTTTCCAAATATGCCTAGAGATATTTTATTTTATTTCAGAGCCCGTATTTCATTATGATGACTTTCGAAAATATTTTCTCGTGATATTAGTTTTTGAGTCCGCCTCTGTGGTGTAGTGGTTAGTGTGATTAGCTGCCACCCCCAGAGGCCCGGGTTCGATTCCCGGCTCTGCCACGAAATTTGAAAAGTGGTACGAGGGCTGGAACGGGGTCCACTCAGTCTCGGGAGGTCAACTGAGTAGAGGGGGGTTCGATTCCCTCCTCAGCCATCCTGGAAGTGGTTTTCCGTGGTTTCCCACTTCTCCTCCAGGCAAATGCCGGGATGGTACCTAACTTAAGGCCACGGCCGCTTCCTTCCCTTTTCCTTGTATATCCTTTCCAAACTTCCCATCCTCTACAAGGCCCCTGTTCAGCATAGCAGGTGAGGCCACCTGGGCGAGGGACTGGTCATCCTCCCCAGTTGTATCCCAGACCCAGAGTCTGAAGCTCCAGAACACTGCCCTTGAGGCGGTAGAGGTGGGATCCCTCGCTAAGTCCGAGGGAAAAACTGACCCTAGAGAGAAAACAGGTTTCGAACGAACGATATTAGTTTTTGAGCGTACTATTCTTGCAAGACTGAAAAGTGCCTATATTTATCACAGAATTGATGGAGGCACTGTTCGTGGTTGCAGACTTTGTTCAGTGTTTCTGTTTGAAACATTACTGATTATGAGGTTTATTATGGCAGGTAGTTTTAGTACACGATCAGCGACATAAACAATCAACCGCTTCATGCTTAACGAAATTTTAAAGCATTATGTACAATAAGAATACTATACTGTACTTTCACATTCTACAGTTCCCGTGACACTATGACAGACGTGGTACCCAATGGTAGCGTCAGAATAACGTAATGTTTTGAGGTTGCCATATAGTGAAATTAAAATTACTGACTGACAATGAAATTATCGTATTTCTCTTTCCACACCACGAACAATTTCAATTTTAATGGTTGTTTTTCTCCGAAAATGAGAGTTTTTCTACGACTGAATTCCTTAAGACAGTCTTCATAAACAGTAAACGACAGTTGTAAAGAAACACACCAAACACCATGGCGCAACAGCCCCGAAGGGACACGGCCTACAAAGCGACCGCTACTCTTCCCCAAGGCCTGCAGATTATAAGGTGACGCGTGGTCAGCGCGACGAATCCTCTCGGTCATTATTCTTGGCTTTCTAGACGGGGGCCGCTATCTCACCGTCAAATAGTTATTCAATTGTAAACGTAGGGTGAGTGGACCTGGAACTAGCCCTCAGATCCAGGTAAAAATCCGTGACCTGGCCGGGAATAGAATCCGGGGTGTTCAGGTAAAAGGCAGGCACGCTACCTCTACACCGCGGGGACGGGAAGACATTTATCAAGTTCCATTTACGAAAGGTGTAAAATGGCTGATGTCTGCGGTCCACCGGGAAGCTGAAAGGCCCAAGGCTCAAGTAAATATTTAGATTCTATATTTTCCTTGTACTAACAAAATAAAATAAATACAAAGGACCTGTCGATCACTTACATATACATAATCTTTTGTGCTTCCCTGTAAAATATAGAAAGTGGCCATCATCCTTATTGCATAGTTTTCGTTTGAATTGAAATTCAGAAATTATTCCTTCCATTTTGAACTCTCTCAGGTGTCGTGGCACATTCTATTATGTTTCTCCGTGCTTAGACATTTAGCGACACACACTAGATGAGCGTGGATCGTATATAGCCTCGCGTACAAGATGAAGGTCAAAACATCTACCAGTCAAGATTCACCACTTTACAGATCTTCCAGTATCTATAACAGTGAATTTCAGGAAAATAATGCTCTCGATTTCAACAAAAACCTTCAAGTAGTTTTAAAAGAATTCACAGTTTCTACTGATGAATAAAATGTCTCGACACGCTACTGTACACATTACAAAGATGATTTTGGAACAATCTGTTAACCCAAACCCAGACTAATGCAGTGCGAGCCTCAGTAGAGTTATCGGTTATTCCCTGCGCCATGTCTGGGCGAGTGGATGATGCAGCAGCCGCCTGATCCTTATAGCTCACCCAGTGATGTCATGGTCTCAGTGAGTCTGCGATAAACTCCCGTACAGCGTACAACGTGATTGCTCCTTATACAGCAGTAATTGATCGGTTTAGTGCGTTTCATGCCTTCTGAATTGAGTGCTGGACAGCGTATATTCACGTGAAGTAGATTTTTAAAGCGCGGATCTGCTGGGAGAATGAGAAGAGAATTCCGTGAATGATTTTCTGAATCTCAAGTGCCAATGCGTTAAGGATTTAAGAAAATTGTGAATACATTCAAAACTGTGAGTTCGGTGATTAAAAGACGAAAACCCGAATTAAAACCGACTGTAATAGTAGTATAATAGGCGGGTTCTGCCTCCACCTCAGCCAGAGGCCTCCCAGTGGCCACCTCCACCTCCACCTCAGCCAGAGGCCTCCCAGATGCCTCCTCCACCTCCCGCGGGAAATTTGAATTTGTAAACAAAGCCACGTGCTTTTTGACAGCTGTCATCGACAACAACGCATCGCTAACCTCAGTACTGCCATCTTGACGGGCCTAAACCTCAGTAGTGCCAACTTAACCTAACTAGCATGAGGTAAACAAAGCCACGTGCTTTTTGACAGCCACGTGCTTTTTTGACAGCTGTCATCCGCCATCTTTAAACCACAAAGCACTGTGCTACCCTCTTTCGTCACCTGTCATCGGCAGTGCTGCCATCTTGACGGGTCTAAACCTTAGTGCTACCAACTTAACCTAACTAGCGTGAGGTAAACAAAGCCACGTGTTTTTTGACAGCTGTCATCCGCCATCTTTAATCCAGAGAGCACAGTGCTGCCCTCTTTAGCTACTTACCTCTGAAATGTGGTGGCGGATAATTTGAAAAAATGCTTTTTTGACAGCAGCCATCTTTGTGCACCGTGCTGCCCTCTTTAGCTAGATACCTGTGGTGGCAGGCAATTCCACGTGACAGCAGCCATCTTTAATCAAGAGAGCGCCGTGCTGCCCTCTATGTGGTGGCGGCAAATTGAAAAATTCCACGTGCTCTTGTTTGGAAACAAACTCATGTGCTTTTTTTTTTGACAGCTGTCATCTGCCATCTTTAATCAACAGAGCACAGTGCTGCACTCTTTAGCTAGATACCTTTGAAATGTGGTGGCGGCAATTTGAAAAATTCTATGTGCTCTTGTTGGGAAACAAAGCCACGTGCTTTTTTGACAGCTGTCATCGGCCATCTTTAATCAATAGAGCACCGTGCTGCCCTCATGCGGGGCAATTTCGTCAGCTGTCATCCGCCATCTTTAATCCAGAGAGAACAGTGCTGCACTCTATGTGGTGGCGGCAAATTCCACGTGCTTTACAAACCCATGTGCTTTTCTGACAGCTGTCATCCGCCATCTTTAATCCAGAGAGAACAGTGCTGCACTCTATGTGGTTGTGGCAAATTCTACGTGCTTTACAAACCTATGCGCTTTTCTGTCATCCACCATCTTTAATCTAGAGAGAACAGTGCTGCACTCTATGTGGTGGTGGTAAATTCCACATGCTCTTGTTTGGAAACAAATTCTACTCGCTCTTCAGCTGTCATCCACCATCTTTAATCAAGAGAGCACCGTGCTGCCATCTTTAGCTAGATACCTTTGAAATGTGGTGGCGGCAAATTGAAAAATTCCACGTGCTCTTGTTTGGAAACAAACTCACGTGCTTTTTCGACAGCTACCATCCACCATCTTTAATCAACAGAGCATAGTGCTGCCCTCTTTAGTTTGAAATGTGATGGCGGCAAATTCCACGTGCTCTTGTTTGGTAAACATAGCCATGTGCTTTTTTGACAGCTTTCATCCGCCATCTTTAATACAGAGAGCACCGTGCTGCCCTCTTTATCGTAGTAGATGTAAATTCGTCACCTGTCATCCGCAGTGCTGCCATCTTTAGCTAGATACCTTTGAAATGTGGTGGCGGATAATTTAAAAAGAAAAATTCTACAGCAGCCCTCTCTCGACGCTAATTGCATAAGATGGCGGCTATACATGACTCCTTAAGGGTGCTTACGCAAGATGGCTGCTATACACAGGTTCTTATGAGACCCCCTTGGGATGCTTGCGCAAGATGGCAGTTATACATGGCTCCTTATGAGATACCCTAGGGATGCTTGCGCAAGATAGCGGCTGATCTTATGGGACGGCTTAAGGGTCCTTGGACAAGATGGCTTGAGACGCCCTAAGGATGCTTGCGCAAGATGGCGGACACAAGATGGCAGCTATACATAACTCCTTATGAGACGCTTTAAGGGTGCTTGCGCAAGATAGTTGCTACTCTTAGCTTAGAGGCTAACGTGTCATGCTAGTTCGATTCATTAAATTTGGGGCTTAAATGCAAAATGTTAAATATATCGAAAACGGTGCACCGTAGAGCAAAACGGACAAAATTTTTCTGCCTAATACCTCGGTTCGCAGTATGAGGAACAAGAAAAACATAGTCTAATGATGAGATCAACGGTTCGGTTCCTACTTAGGCCCTTTGGCATTCACTCTGTTTTAGCTTGTATTGAAGCGAGTCTTCGTAACATGATCAGGTTTAGCTATGGTAGAGAGTATAACGTGCCGTGCAGGTTCGATTCATTAAATTTGGGGCTTAAATGCAAAATGTTAAATATCTCGAAAACGATGCATCGTAGAGCAAAACGGACAAAATTTTTCCGCCTAATACGTAGGTTCGTAGTATCAGGAACAAGAAAAAACATAGTCTAATGATGAGATCAACGGTTCGATTCCTACTTAAGCCCTTTGGCATTCGCAGCTATCTATTTCCACAAGATGGTGGCTGCTCTTATGAGAAACAAGATGCCTTGAGACGTCCTAGGGATGCTTACGCAAGATGGCAGACACAAAATGGTGACTATACATAGCTCCTTATGAGACGGCCTAGGGATGCTCGCACAAGATGGCGGCTACTCTTATGAAGAAAGCTAGCTTAGAGGCTACTGCGCAAGATAACAGCTGCTGTTATGCATGTGGTGGAGGGCAATTTGAAATTCTATGTGCTTAATCAACAGAGCACCCTGCTGCCCTCTTTAGCTGAAATGTGGTGGTGGATAATTTGAAAAATTCTTTTGACAGCTATCATCTTTAAAAACAATGGCGACTATACATAGGCTGTTAAGGCCTTATTATTCTCCTCCTCCTCCTCCTCCTCCCCCTTCTCTACCTCCTCCCCCGCCTCTTATGTCAAGGCATAGCTTTATATCGAACAAGTTTAAACCTGCATCGCGAAGGCAAGCGTGTGCAGCGATAACATTATTGTGCATGTTTAGACTTTCGAAACATAAGAAGAGTAGAATCAAACGCTGTACTCGATACGACATGTGATCAGAACATTGATTGATGCGTTCAGAAAACAAAATAAGTGATCAAGACTAGAATCGAACACTACGATAAAGAGGTGCTCTCTGTATTAAAGATGGCGGATGACAGCTGTCAAAAAAGCACATGGCTATGTTTACCAAACAAGAGCACGTGGAATTTGCCGCCATCACATTTCAAACTAAAGAGGGCAGCACTATGCTCTGTTGATTAAAGATGGTGGATGGTAGCTGTCGAAAAAGCACGTGAGTTTGTTTCCAAACAAGAGCACGTGGAATTTTTCAATTTGCCGCCACCACATTTCAAAGGTATCTAGCTAAAGATGGCAGCACGGTGCTCTCTTGATTAAAGATGGTGGATGACAGCTGAAGAGCGAGTAGAATTTGTTTCCAAACAAGAGCATGTGGAATTTACCACCACCACATAGAGTGCAGCACTGTTCTCTCTAGATTAAAGATGGTGGATGACAGAAAAGCGCATAGGTTTGTAAAGCACGTAGAATTTGCCACCACCACATAGAGTGCAGCACTGTTCTCTCTGGATTAAAGATGGCGGATGACAGCTGTCAGAAAAGCACATGGGTTTGTAAAGCACGTGGAATTTGCCGCCACCACATAGAGTGCAGCACTGTTCTCTCTGGATTAAAGATGGCGGATGACAGCTGACGAAATTGCCCCGCATGAGGGCAGCACGGTGCTCTATTGATTAAAGATGGCCGATGACAGCTGTCAAAAAAGCACGTGGCTTTGTTTCCCAACAAGAGCACATAGAATTTTTCAAATTGCCGCCACCACATTTCAAAGGTATCTAGCTAAAGAGTGCAGCACTGTGCTCTGTTGATTAAAGATGGCAGATGACAGCTGTCAAAAAAAAAGCACATGAGTTTGTTTCCAAACAAGAGCACGTGGAATTTTTCAATTTGCCGCCACCACATAGAGGGCAGCACGGCGCTCTCTTGATTAAAGATGGCTGCTGTCACGTGGAATTGCCTGCCACCACAGGTATCTAGCTAAAGAGGGCAGCACGGTGCACAAAGATGGCTGCTGTCAAAAAAGCATTTTTTCAAATTATCCGCCACCACATTTCAAAGGTAAGTAGCTAAAGAGGGCAGCACTGTGCTCTCTGGATTAAAGATGGCGGATGACAGCTGTCAAAAAACACGTGGCTTTGTTTACCTCACGCTAGTTAGGTTAAGTTGGTAGCACTAAGGTTTAGACCCGTCAAGATGGCAGCACTGCCGATGACAGGTGACGAAAGAGGGTAGCACAGTGCTTTGTGGTTTAAAGATGGCGGATGACAGCTGTCAAAAAAGCACGTGGCTGTCAAAAAGCACGTGGCTTTGTTTACCTCATGCTAGTTAGGTTAAGTTGGCACTACTGAGGTTTAGGCCCGTCAAGATGGCAGTACTGAGGTTAGCGATGCGTTGTTGTCGATGACAGCTGTCAAAAAGCACGTGGCTTTGTTTACAAATTCAAATTTCCCGCGGGAGGTGGAGGAGGCATCTGGGAGGCCTCTGGCTGAGGTGGAGGTGGAGGTGGCCACTGGGAGGCCTCTGGCTGAGGTGGAGGTGGAGGTGGCCACTGGGAGCCTGAGGTGGAGGTGGCGGCAGAACCCGCCTATTATACTACTTGTAATAACTAAAACATTTAGTGATTCCTCGGAAAACCTTTACGGAAACTGACACAGCAAAGTCAGGCTTCATATTCTTCTGCATGGTAGGCAGCAAGAAAAGTAAAATTTAATCTTTACCAAGTCACTGAGGTATAAAATTTTAAGTCCAAGAGACCCAGATGCAAGAAAACAGTATTGCAATTGGTTTCTTCGGTCTGTTAACAGTTATAAATTAAATCCTGAATTAGTGATGTTTTCTGAAATGGTTTTATTTGGATGGACGTGTAAATTCGCAAAACAACCGGTACTGGTCAGAAGAAAATCCAAGACGAATTCATGAAACTCCATTTCATGCTCTTATAAGTAGGAGTTTGGTGCGCTATTAGTCATAAATGATGCCATTAATTCTGACCGATGCATAGCATTACTACTGAACTAGTTTCCTCCTCAACCAGCTGAACAGGAAAGGATGTTTGGATATTTCCGACACATACCACTTAGGCAGTGCGTGATGTTCCGGGGACAGAATAATAGTATTGAAGATTATGACCAGCTCGCTCTCTCGATTTAACGCCTTGCGACTTCTATTTGTGAGCTAGTTTGAAAGATAGAATGTATAGAAGTAAATCCCCCAACACACAAGAACTGAAAAATGCAGTTCGCACCGAAACATGAAATATTCACGTAGCTGAATTGCAGAGAGTGAACCGGAATATCATCACATGCTACAACGCTAGTGTACAGGCTGAGATTGAGGCAAGTTTTACTGTCTTTATATTTGGTTTTCAATCTGATTCTCCATTCATCAAAGTTTATGGGTTTTCTACAAGCGTACGGGAACAATCTGACTGCGACCGGGATCTTGTTTACGTGGCATGTATGAAGAACGGAAATGCTTGCAGAGCTCGCCCTGTACCTCTAGTGAATCGCACGCACACTGTACGGGCCCACTGCAAAACGGACATCGAAGTGGCCAGCTCATAGGCCTGCACGCACACACCTCTACTGTAGTGAGTCGCAGGCACACTGTACGGGCCCACTGCAAAACGGACATCGAAGTGGCCAGCTCACAGGCCTGCACGCACACACCTCTACTGTAGTGAGTCGCAGGCACACTGTACGGGCCCACTGCAAAACGGACATCGAAGTGGCCAGCTCACAGGCCTGCACGCACACACCTCTACTGTAGTGAGTCGCAGGCACACTGTACGGGCCCACTGCAAAACGGACATCGAAGTGGCCAGCTCACAGGCCTGCACGCACACACCTCTACTGTAGTGAGTCGCAGGCACACTGTACGGGCCCACTGCAAAACGGACATCGAAGTGGCCAGCTCACAGGCCTGCACGCACACACCTCTACTGTAGTGAGTCGCAGGCACACTGTACGGGCCCACTGCAAAACGGACATCGAAGTGGCCAGCTCATAGGCCTGCACGCACACACCTCTACTGTAGTGAGTCGCAGGCACACTGTACGGGCCCACTGCAAAACGGACATCGAAGTGGCCAGCTCACAGGCCTGCACGCACACACCTCTACTGTAGTGAGTCGCAGGCACACTGTACGGGCCCACTGCAAAACGGACATCGAAGTGGCCAGCTCACAGGCCTGCACGCACACACCTCTACTGTAGTGAGTCGCAGGCACACTGTACGGGCCCACTGCAAAACGGACATTGAAGTGGCCAGCTCACAGGCCTGCACGCACACACCTCTACTGTAGTGAGTCGCAGGCACACTGTACGGGCCCACTGCAAAACGGACATTGAAGTGGCCAGCTCACAGGCCTGCACGCACACACCTCTACTGTAGTGAGTCGCAGGCACACTGTACGGGCCCACTGCAAAACGGACATTGAAGTGGCCAGCTCACAGGCCTGCACGCACACACCTCTACTGTAGTGAGTCGCAGGCACACTGTACGGGCCCACTGCAAAACGGACATTGAAGTGGCCAGCTCACAGGCCTGCACGCACACACCTCTACTGTAGTGAGTCGCAGGCACACTGTACGGGCCCACTGTAAAACGGACATTGAAGTGGCCAGCTCACAGGCCTGCACGCGCACACTTCTAACTAATAACAAGTTACATTTGGTTAGATAATATTAAGTTATGGTCGTTTGTAATTTTACAATGTTGAAAAGGAATGCTATGAATTAAATTAAATGTTACCAAGTCATAATCGGTGTATAATGCAACAAGGTCAAAGATTGTGTACTTTATAAGAGCAGCAATACATTTTTGCTACAGACTGCGTCATCGCTTTCTTCAGAAGGTTGTAAATAGACAAGGCAATCGTAATGTATTCAGTCATTAAGTATCTTACATACAATAGATATTGTCAGGGAAAAGAAAAACCGAAAATGTACATACACATATTCAGAATAACGTATAATCTCCATATAAACAGACTCACTAATTTCAAAGTAATCCTGCTGAGTGAAATGGATGTATTATTAACTCCTTTTTAAGCTTACATCTGAATATAATGAATGGTAGTTCCTTTAGATCTAATGACAGTTTATTAAACTAACTGAACAATGAAATGGCTTTATCCTGTTGTAACCGGGCGACTTGGCCGTGCGGTTAGGAGCGCGGAGCTGTGAGCTCGCATCTGGGAGATAGTGGGTTCGAATCCCACTGTCGGCAGCCCTGAAGATGGTTTCCCATGGTTTCCCATTTTCACACCAGGAAAATGCTGGGGTACCTTAATTAAGGCCACGGCCGTTTCCTTCCCATTCCTGAGCCTTTCCTGTCCCATAGTCGCCATAAGACCTATCTGTGCCGGGCTGAGTGGCTGAGACGGTTAAGGCGCTGGCCTTCTAACCCCAACTTGGCAGGTTCGATCCTGGCTCAGTCCGGTGGTATTTGAAGGTGCTCAAATACGACAGCCCCGTGTCGGTAGATTTACTGGCACGTTAAAGAACTCCTGCGGGACTAAATTCCGGCACCTCGGCGTCTCCGAAGACCTTAAAAAGTAGTTAGTGGGACGTAAAACAAATAACATTATTATTAGACCTATCTGTGTCGGTGCGACGCAAAGCAAATAGCCAAAAAAAAAAAAAAAAAATCCTGTTGTAGACCATAACGAGGTATGTCTTTCTGGTTAACTGGCCTGGTATTATTTTTACGAATATCACTTCTGAGTTTTATTTTATCGTTTACTTCATACCTTAAGAATTGCATTGTAAATATATATGACAGATTAAGGAAAAGACTTACACCGTTACCTGACTGACCATGGTAAGGTAAATGTTTGCTACAGCAAGAAGAATTCAAAATGTATGCAAAAATTTCAAAGAAAAGTTAATTTAAAATGTTCTCCGATGCACGCAACTAATTCACACATTTCATTTCGTTCTCCGACGCATGTAACTAATTCACATATTTCATTTCATGTTACCAAAATGCAACTGATGATATTACATTTCTGGTTTTTAAATCAGGTGCTGAATTGAGAAACACACGAACATCCAGTCTCCGAGTCAGAGCAATTAACCAGACAGGATAAAATCCTCGAGCTGGCCGGAAATGGAACGCGGGAGCCTTTGAACCGAAGGTAGCTGGCTGAACGTTTATCCACGGATGCGGACGATAATAACTCCTATATTTGTACAATTTCTTGATAAAATTTAGATATCACTGAAGTAACACTGAACGCCATTAGTAATAAGTTAAAGGAAGGATTTACGATCCATAAAATGACTAAGGTTGGCACTGAGACGAAGCCATACAACGTCATATAATTCCGAAGAGGACATAGTAACAAAGACCAAAGTAGAAGATATGCGCTCTTTAAATCCATAAAAAGATGCCTGTCAAATGATGAGCTGCAACTTCACAGTCTGTAACAGAGTTCATACCTAAACGCTGACAAAATATTACCCCTCGAGTTCAGGGTCGTAAAATGGACGCGAAGACAGCAGTAAATATCTCATAAAATCGACACGGTAGATCGCTCCGCAAACATTATACTGATATGAACAGCAACCGCCATTCCTTCCGTCTTTCTTTCTTGGCCTAGTTCTTTCAGTACTTGGCGTTATATGAACCTATCAGACAATGTTTAGCACAGCAATGCTAGAGAAGTGGAAAAAAATATTCGGATAAGTGTGAGAAATAATAATACATGATAATATTATTTGTTTGACGTCCATTCGCTTGTTATAGATTTTAAGACACCAAAGTGTCAGAATCTTAGATCGTTAACATCCAGGAAAACAACAATACAGAGTTTTTGCACTTAAACACCCTGAAATTCACCGACCGTAACCGGGGCCGAATCAGCAATTTTGAGAATAGCAGACGGCTAATAGCCGGAGAGAAATATGCAGTTTCTTCATATGTGATAATGATGATGCATGTTGTTTAAAGGGGACAAACATCTATGTCATCGGCCCCTGATAATACGAGACAAAATATAATGATAATTAAAATACCAAGATTAATCCACTGACCAGAATTCAAAACACGATGAAGAATGGATGAGTATGAATTTAAAATAATCAGCGGATCCAAATCACAACATTGGAAGTTAAAATAATTCCAAAATCCATCGATTGACTAGAATTCAAAAAGACGACGATGAACAGTGATAAAGAACTTAAAACAATCAGTGGATCCGACCCGCACGAAATAACTTAGAACAATAGTATAAACTGAACAAGGGACTGCTTCCAAAGCAAAATCCTAAATCGACGATGCTTGTAGTCTAAAGGGGTCCAAAATCCAGGTCACCTGCCTCTCATAATGGTACTAATCGCTGGTAAAGTAGTGGTACTAATGGCAAGTAAAGTCGACCTATGGTGGTGGTGGTGGTGGTGGAAATTATTGTCTTGAGGAAGAACGAGAACTATCTTAAAACGAATCAGAGGAAAAATTGGATGAGTTCCGACGCTTGGAAGAATGAGGGTATGGGCAAATAAAAGGGAAGGGCATCGAGGGAAGTGGAAATGTAAGACCCCCTTGGCCTCACAAACGTAATACCGCCGAGCTAGGAAGAGAAGAAGAATTGACGCAGAGAGTTCGGGTAAGAAAGGTGAAGCGAGACGACAGGCACAAGTAAGTGGAAGCCCCAGCTCGGGGCCACATGGTAGCTAACACACTGTCCCATGTTGAGAGTCAGGTGCCACTTCTCTAGTCATTTCATACGACAGGCATGGGATACCATGGTTATACCGGACGATTAAAATTACCGAATTTAACCGTCTAGAAGAAACGATCGCACAAACAGGAAACATAATGTGAACATTGTCCAAGCCAATGACTCTTCAACGACTGCGGTGCGTACTATCAACACCCATGTGCGATAAAGGCACGTAGTGGTCTGTCAAGATACTCATAGAAACGGTGAATAATTCAAATCTTCTAGTCCATAATTTGGACATTAATCCTACCGCGTTTGGTACGCGTACAATAAATAGTTTCCTGTCTAGAGTGGGGGAAGTAGAGCAAGTTGAATTAATTGTAACCACCTGGTATTTTATCGCCCTATCACAGGGGTGAAACACTATTTGTAATGCGCTGAAATGTCCTATCGAACCTTCGTTCTGAATTAAATTAAACACTTCAAGTATAGTGATTATTTTTAAATATAATATCAAACGAATAAGTCTCAAAAAGTAAAGATGAAATTTCCTCTACAACAGTCACTTTCTTTCAAACAACAGACTGGAAGAGAATAGTACATACATAGAACACTAAACCGACGAAAGCAAATCAGAGAATCGACCACATGACCACGTTATTTCGTTAGTGTGCTAACTACAACAACAATAACCACAACAACCAAATGGCCACTTTCCATAGATTGGGATGATTAGATTTCCATTTCCATTTCCGTCACAACATACTGTATTTTCATGACCCGGCCTTTCCAGTCCTATAATACAGACGTCATTAACTTTCTCGAATTGCTATTAACACCAGAAAATGACTGTGGGATTATGCGATTTAATTTACACGAGGATTTATTATACGCATAACTTTACTTTTTGGCACGTACAGTCTGGAGAACTCGATAACTCAAAGTAGCCCTCCTTTCTCTATCCTCGTTCTTCCTTTCTCCTGCCGAAATACTACTGCAATGTGCCTCTGACCAGAATTAAATGGAATAACAAATGAACAGACCTATAACTAACTCGCAAGATTTGTCACTCTCATACGGTGGAGATAGGACTTACCATCTCTCTGCAGAAGCCATCTCCGCCAAAGTGAAATAAAGTAGGAAGATGAGTCTCGAGCCGGATCATACTATTTCACATATAATCCAACAGATACTGCCTGCGCAAAGATGTAATTCTGAGTTCTCTCAACTACTTTAACTATTAACACACCACCGTGTGTTGGTGCGATTGAATGGCGACTGCCCTTAATGCAGATCAGTATTGATTGATTGATTGATTGATTGATTGATTGATTGATTGATTGATTCCCTGGCTGTCGTAAGAGGCGACTGAACGAAGAACCCCAGGGACTCTCAAGTTGGGAGCATGGCTGGTGACCATATGACTTTTAGAACCCCAATTGAGTCTGGTATTGGTTCCACCTACGTATGACAACCCCCTCGCTTTCATATTTCCTGTTCGACCTCCACAATTCTTATTCTTTTCGACCCCGATGGTATTAGGTTTGAGAGGTCTAGCGTGTCTTTCACTTTTATGCCCTTCGTAGGCCTTCCCTTTCTTTTGCCGTCACTCTCATTCTTTTATGGGTCGGACTCCTTCCTTTTCTTCCCCTTAATAATAAGAGAGGACGGTTGCCCAGAAGTACTTATTGTTAAAACAATAAACACCACCACCACCACCACCACCACCACCACCACCACCACCACCACCACCACCACCACCACCTCTAACTACTAAACTGTAGACTCAGCTAATGAGTGCTGTGACTATCCAAAGACAACATTTATGAGTGCATGGACTGAACAGACATGTTTAACTCACCACTTTCTACGTGAGGGTGAAACATTAATTTTGTCGAAGGAACACAGTGATAGAACGGTTATCTCTCTCACATCTAAAACCAGAGAAGTTTGACAAAGTGGTCAGATCAGAGGAGGAAGAGGAATATTTACAGGACTTTGTTCACAATGCAACGAGAAAAGATCAGTTGAAAGTACGTTACGTTAGCTGATACATTTTCCGTATAAAACCTTACCGCTCACACGCGCTGAGCCAAGACCGGCTGGCTTCCCCACACCCGCGGGCCACCTGGCCACGGGGCTGAAACACTTGCACGGAGTGACAGGAGTGACACTTGCGCGGAGCCTTTCCCTCTGCCTAACAGTACTTGGTGAGTAAGAAGTAGGATGGTAACATTTGCACGGAGCTGAGAGTTTCATGTACTCTGGTATTAACAGACACGTGCAGTACATTACGTTTTACTTTGTAATCACGGTAGTGAATTTACATGTAATTTATATGTACCTGTTAATTTTATAATTTGTAAGAGACATTTAGCTGACTTCACCCCGTTTCCAAGGAACGCCATGGGGAGGCAGTCTCTTTGCGTTTCCCCATAGTTATATCAGAATCGACGGGTCTTTTGTATATCCTATTCTTTTCCGTCGGATGTGATGTAATGATTATTTGGCACTCCTATCTGATGACAGCGATGTCACAATGTCATAGCCTCGATTGAAGAGCTGCCTACTTCTTCGGTGTAAATTGTTGAAATCATACTGTCTTTTTCCCTTGCAAGGTGTTTTGCATTTACTACACTTCTTCTTACTTCATTCAACGCTTCATCCGGAATGGTAACATGACTTGCCTCGCCTAAAACTGTATTTGTTGTCATTCTTCCTTTACATGCACTTTTCTTCAAATCTACAGTACACACCGCCAGTAAGTCAGTTGATCTTTATTGCCATAGTCGATTGCTAATGTCAATACATTCCATCACCGTGCAAGTGTCACAACTTACTGGCCACAACCGGCCTATACTTCGTCTTCGTTTCTGAAATTTGTAAACATAGTTTAAGAAACTACACTCAACTCTTATCTCATAGTAAATGCTGGAAATGCAGTCCTTCCGCAGCCAAACGGACACTGTACCGGGTTATTTGCCAGTTGTAAATCAACAAAGGCTTCCACATGCTGGTCTCGGCAAACTCCAGAGCTGCAGAACAATAACTGACAATTATTATCACCAGTTCAAACCGGAGCATTACTACATGTCATCAGGTATCACCTGTAGTAATGGACTCTATTTACCGGGTGGGCCTTCCCTTCCACTGCGTCTGCATTCTGAAATAACCCATGCTTTGTAATTTCCTGGAATGTTTGGCGTTCCGTGCAAATGTCAATACATTCCATCACCGTGCAAGTGTCACAACTTACTGGCCACAACCGGCCTGTACTTCGTCTTCGTTTCTGAAATTTGTAAACATAGTTTAAGAAACTACACTCAACTCTTATTTCATAGTAAATGCTGGGAATGTATTCCTTCCGCAGTCAAACGGACACTGTACCGGGTGAGCACATTTTGATTGATACGATTTAGCTCGGCCACTTTAATGTACCTTATTGCAGTTCGTATCTTTCCCTTAAGTTCCTTTAATGTGCGTGGATTTGTTTGGTACACTTTGTCCTTCAGGGCACCCCACAAATAAAAATCACAGACTGTTAGTTCTGAGGAGCGGCGCGAGGGCCATAAACGAGCACTAATCACGGTATCTTCAAAAACTTATGTAATTATAGACATAATACTGTATAGGTTTTTGGGCTTATGCCGTGTCAAGAAAATAAGGAGAAATTCTCTACTTTCGCAGAGAACTGTGCTCTGCGTCCTTACAAGAAATCTCGACTGTCCACGAGAAAGGCTACTTAAATAATGACTCTTTGAATTTAGACGTCATAATAGAAGCGGAAATTGTACGTGCATTCGCCACCAGATGGCTCCCAGGACGTGGCACAACGTTAGCGTTCGAAGCGGAAGCTGACCGAACCATCAGAAACAGTCTAAGCGGTTCACATAATGTGTGTACGTAACATATGACTTTGACAGGTGTATGACATAGACACAAGCCTGGAATGAAACATCTGGCAACGGGAAACGTACGAATTAGGAAAACACTGAGACGAAATAACAATAGTGAAGGGACAGGGAAGGGAACTACCTACGTAAATTCTTAATGGCTGGCAACCAGGTATTACTTAATTGATAACCGGTGTCCCTGTTGAAATTGTTAGGATTTCTACGTATTTCCACAGCTTCGGTCAGCTTCCGCTTCGAACGCTACCGTTGTCCCACGCCGTGGGAGTCATCTGGTGGCGAATGTATGTACCTTTATCACTTCTATTATAACGTCTAAATTCAAAGAGTCATTGTTTGAGAAGCCTTTCTGGTGGACAGTCGAGATTTCTTCTAAGGACCCAGAGCACAGATCTCTGCGAAACGTAAAGAATTTCACCTTATTTTCTTGACACGGCATAAGCCCAAAAGCCTACACAGTATCATCTCTGTAAGTAAGGCCGTGAAAGCATCAATGACAACTTCTGTAATTGTACCCACGGACTCCTCTGCTGTGTGAGCAGTTGCGGAATATTGTTGAAACCAAGAATATGATTGTTCTCCCTCCGTTAACTGACTGAAAAATGGGATGAGAATGGCATTTCGGTACCGCTCTCCATAGAATGTGCCACATAAAAATTGGACCGATTATGCGTGCTGCGTTAATCGCACACCGAACTTTGATTTTTCCATCATAAAGAGGAATTTTCTCTATATAATGTGGATATTCAGAACACCAATAGCGAGTGTTGTGAGTATTGATATACCCTGTTTGGTGGAACCACGTTGCGTCTGTAAAGAACACAAGGTGAAGGTCGATTGAACCTTCGGTCACTGGTGACAGAAACCACTCGCAATAACGCGCACGTGCTACGGGATCAGCTGGTTTTAAATTATGAACACGTGTGCATTTGTAAGGTCTGAGCTTTGATAACTTTGCTACTGTATGTGCAGAAGTCACTGAAGCCCCAACTTGCTGTGCTAATTTCGGTAGTGATTTTCGTGGCAAACGTTTCGCCCAATTTCGTCTAATTTTTCTTCTACTAGCCAACGGCCGTAGCCGTGTTGAAACACCGGATCCCGTGAGATCTCCGAAGTTAAGCAACATTGGGCGTTGTCAGGAGTTGGATGGGTTGCCACGCGCTGTTGGTGGGGGGTAAGGGAATGGAGGAGCGGAAAGGAACTGGCCACCCTACCGTACGTAAACTCCGGCTCAGGAACACCTCTGCGGAGGTTCGGACCTGCCTTCGGGCAGAATAACCCTTACCTTACCTTTCTTCTACTGATACTGTACGTCTTCGCGGGTGTTCCTCGTATAGTACTGAACCAGTATTCTCAACTTTATTCACAAGATAGTGAATTGACGTTCTGGACCTGGGGACCTCCTGATTCACTCCGAACGTATGCAAAGAGCCAATTCGTATTTATAACAACATTATACAAAAATGCGTTGCTCTAAAGTTAACTGTGTTCCCATCTTTGCGGATGAACGCGGGCTTCTGACTACAGCGTGGGAAGTAAAGAATAGGAAGCGAGCCAGACAGCCAGATGGGCCGCGGGTGTGGGAGAAGCCATGCGTGAGCGATGTGGTTTTATAAGGAAAATCCTGTATACAGAGTATAGATTTAATGCAGGTAGGGTGGAGCGTTGTCATGCAGGAGATAATTTACAAACAAACACGTTATAAGCCTAGTTAAGAAACATTACCGGTGTGATGGTGAAAATATTCTTTCTGGCCACAGGACACTAACTTCTGCCTTAAGGAAGGAGATTAAGATCCACGACTCCTACAATGTCATGGATGAATGTAATGAACATTTCACTCGTCTAGTACGGTATGACTAACGGCTAGCAGGCCTCGAGTCCGAAAGCCAGCTCCCGCAAGAATTTAAAACGTTTTCATATTGGATTTAATAATAATGTTATTGGTTTTCTGTCCCATTAACTATTTTTACGGTTTTTGGAGACGCCGATGTGCCAGACTTTTGTCCAGCGGGAGTTATTTAAGTGCTACTAAATCTACCGACACGGAGCTGACGTACTGGAACACCTTCAAATACCACTAGAATGAGCCGGGATCGAACCTGCCAACTTGGGCTCAGAAAGCCAGCGCCCAGAAATATTGGATTTCTCAACCTAGTGAGGATTATTAGAAACTTATATGGCGCTGCGGCTGATGGAGTAGAAAGTAATTGGCTAACTCAGCACACTCATCCGGCAACAGGGATCTAGTTGCGGTCCTAGAAAGATCCCAGCAATATACGTTGTTGTATACTCGGTCAATGAATCTTGTTTACGAACTGGTGCTGAAATAGCATAGATAACATACAGAATGTACCGAAGTGTAAAAATCTTTTTCTATAATACACAAGCAAGTTTACGTACTTAATATTCCATTTATAACACAAGTGTTAGATATAAAAGTACAGTGGGATTTTACTAGATTCGTTTTAAATATTCTCTCACAATTCAAGGTATGAAAATACTGTAAGCTTGCAGGATTAGTGCGCGCTGGAAAACGTCTGTCACTCTCATCCCTGGGATATTTTTTTCATGCTACATTAGCGCTGCCAAGAGTGGAATGAATAATCACAGTAATGGGTTGTTAGGTCGGGTGCATGCGCAGCGTTTCCCCAGAACGTGCCATTTGCACTCGCCTTTCCCAGATTCTCGGATGGAATAGCGGGCCTGGCTTCGACACTGAAGGCACAACACCAACCTACCCTCTGGGGAAGCTAAGCCCAAATGACACGTTCAGGATGATATGCTGCACACGCATACCTCCTAACTGTGTGATAGACTTTAGATGCAGTGAAATTTTCTTATCGCACAGGACTCCAGTAACTTGGCACCATGCGGCAATGGCTCTTGCCATGACATCGGGAATCGTACTGCAGTCCGAGATATTTGAATTGGGTCACTTTATTAAGTTGAATCCCGCACACAGTGATCGTGCCACCAGTTTGGTCACCGCATTCCAAGTATTCCGTCTTCTTCAGATTTAATTTCATCCCAATATTATTCTTCGAGACGCATCTTCCACTCTTGGAGGGCCTACTTGCTGTTCGAGGTACTTTGAAATCGTCAGCGTTTAAGTACGGCATACTTCTTCGGGCTATATCGTCGCATGTACAGATTACATGAAGGGTATTTTCTATCTCCTTCCTGCATAATCAGCATTCTAGGTGTCCGGCTCCATGGCTAAATGGTTAGCGTGCTGGCCTTTGGTCACAGGGGCCCCGGGTTCGATTCCCGGCAAGGTCGGGAATTTTCACCATAATTGGTTAATTCCCCTGGTATGCGGACTGGGTGTATGTGCCGTCTTCGTCATCATTTCATCCTCAACGCGACGCGCAGGTCGCCTACGGGTGTCAAATCCAAAGATCTGCACCAGGCCTCTCCGGAGGCCAAACGCCATTATTTGGGTTCTAGGTTATTCCTTATAATTCCAATGTTACGTAAGTGATTCTTCACATGTGTAAGTCCTGTGAGAAGTGCAACTATAAATCTTAACTGAGTTCTTCTGTACTTACGTGGTGTTTCAGTCGTTTCTTTTTTCTTTTTTTGCTTGGTCCTTTAATCAACAGTTTCCCAATTTTCATGCCTGTTGCTGGGCGACCTACTGCCGAGCCTTTAATTGAAATTATCAGGTAAACAACAACTCTGCCATCAGAGATGATTTACATGCATCGTACGGCATGCGGGCTCTCTTTCCGACTTTCAAACATTCGACTATCTCTGCCAGGTTGGAACCTCGATTTAGGATCCACAGGCCGACACTCTACCACAGACGGACCTGTCACAACGATAATAATGGTAATAATAATAATAATAATAATAATAATAATAATAATAATAATAATTAGAAGAAGAAGAACCACATCCTCGGCTACTGTGTTGCAGACATTTTAATTTGGTGCCATTAGGCTATCTGCGTGTCAACCCCGACGTTCTTATTCACTTTACCAAAATGGCAAAGAAACCGGAATTCTGCTGGGCTATTGCTGAACTTTCAATTAACTTTTACGGGTAAACACCAAATGTGTCACCAGAAGTCTTTTCATATTCACAGCTAGGGTTGAACCCGCGATGCTGGAATTCATAGGCCGACACTCTACCACTGATCCACAAATGGAGCTATTACTATGATGATGATGATGATGATGATGATGAAGATGATAATGATGATGAGGATGGTGATGTCATATCTGTTGTTGCCATTAAGAGGTCAAAGATCGAGGTCATCGACCCTGATGGAGGCTACAATGTGCACATGTGGCCTTACTCGAGGGGACGGTGTGGGTACATCCTCTAATATAGGCGTCTTTAACCTCCCTTTCACACTACAGTCCATATCCTATAGTGTATGTTTCCTTTTCCAAATGCTCAACATTTTTGATGCGTCCATTTCACACTGTTTGCTGTGGTTCGTTTTAGTTTCTTGGCAGTTATTTAAATATCTTTTTTTTTTCTGTCTAACGAGTGGTCCAGTTACATTTATTTAATTTGATCACCTGTACAAATGACTATGGAATATCGTCACACAAGTCACGCGTTGACTGACCGAGTATCCAAAGTGTTATTTTTGCTAGTTATTTAACGCCGTACGAACACATCGCCTTGCCAGTGCAAAATCACATTTAGTGCAAATTTTTCGATTTTTTTTTTCAGTAGGTGTGAACTTCAATGTAAAAGTGCGAAACTTTCTCAATTTATAACATTTAGCCCTTAAAGTAAAATACATTTGTTTTACATTGGATTTTTTTTTTTTTTTTTTTTTTTTTAAGATTTCCAGCGCAACACAGCGTCATTTGCAGATGCATCGGCCTTACATTGGAAATTGAAGGAAAATTCATTCACCCTCAGTGCAAGACCACGATATTGACAATTGTCAGGATTATGCGGGGCCATTGTTTTTAAAATCTTTAAAACACTTTAAACCCTTATTTCTCAATAGAATGATTTTTGGTAGATGTCGTAGTCCTGCACTGACACGGGGATATACTTATAGATTTATGGCGACGCAACACGACGCTAGGATAGGAATAAGCAAAGATTGAGAGCGAAGAAGAGTCCGTGGCCTTGATTGATGAACAGCCTCAGCATTTTTCTAGTGCGAAAAGGCGAAAATCAAGGAAAATTATCTCCAGGACTACTGACAGTGGGGTTCGAATTGACAGTCTAGGAATGCAAGCTTACAGCTACACGACCACGTAGCCAACTTGCTCGATTATTATTATTATTATTATTATTACTATTATTGATGATGATGATGATGATGATGGTGTTTTTTGTTTAAAGCGGCCTAACATCGAGGTCATCGGCCCCTAATGGTACGAAATGAGACGAAATGGAATGACAAATTAAAAGTCCAAAATTCTCCACTGAACAGAATTCAAAACGTGAGGACGAAGAATGAATGGATGGATATTAATTTAAAACAGTCAGTGGATGCGACCCGCAATGCCTTACATTCACGGAAACTGACGTAAAACAATTGGATTACTGACCAAGGGACTGCTGATTTAGCATAACACTGAATCGATGATGCTTGCAGTCTAAAGGGGGTCCAAAATCCAAGTTATCGGCCCCTCATAACGGTACTTATTGCTAGGAAAGTAGAACCATGGTATTTGTCATGTTGCGGTACTAATCAAAGGTAGCAGAGACTCGCGGTATTCCACACATTATGGTACTACTCACAGGTTATGAAATTCGACTTATAATACAGACCTATGGTTTTTCTCACATTGCGGCGCCATTTACAGGCAACGCAAACCTATAGTGTTCATTACATAAGAGTACTAACCGCAGAGACCTGCACTATCCCGTGGTGTTCCTCATATAGCGGGTACTAACCATAGGCAAGGCAGAACCATGGTAGCTATAATCCCATGGTCTTGCCCATATGGTGGTACTAATCACAGGTACTTGAAAAGCCGACCGCACGCTGCTCCTGTGTGCTACTAATCACAAACCTATTTGGAACCCAATATAGTGGTATTACGCGCAAGTAAAAGCGACCCATGGCGTTCCCCGCATGGTGGTACTAATCAGAAGTAGTTTCATGGTTCTAATTTGATCATCGCTTGGTCGCCTCTTTTAGTCGCCTCTTATAACAGGCAGAGGATACCGTGGGTGAATTCTTCGCCTGCGTCCCCCACCCACAGGGGGTTGTGTGTTTGGTCCGCGAGAGGTATTTTATTTCCCTCAAGTCCGTCGGCAAGCCGATTAGGACCATCCTATCCGTCACCTGGGACGCGCCACGTGGGAGTATCACCTCTCCCCTGCTACGCCAGCGTAGCAGGTTCGTGGATTATTATTATTATTATTATTATTATTATTATTATTATTATTATTATTAAGAATTAACATTAGATTTATTATTTTATTATTAGTATTGTAGGAAGACAGAGAATAAATCTAATCACCCAGGTGCGTACGATTGGTGCTTTAAGAGGAAAAACAATAAACAATAAGCTTATCACCCCTAGGAGCTTTAACGTAGTTAGTTGATAATGGGGATTTGCTCAAATACAGTCGTTTCAGAGACTGCATATTTCGATCTACCAGCTACACAATTAGAAATGATTCAATAACAAGACTTTCTTGCAATTAATAGCACTGATTTTTAAAACTAGAGTCCAAAATTATTACATTAACACACACACCCCCTCGTCCCTTCTCAAACTTCGCCAAAAAGACACACCAGCCCACGCCTTGTGGAAAACTTTCTTACGCAATATACAATTTCTCAAATCTCCCAAAGGAACTCATGAACGAGTCTGAGGAAACGTATCTGCCGCAAATGATGACAGGGACAGATCGGTTTCCACGTTCCCTGCGGGGAAACCGCGTGAGATCCACGATTTTAAGTAGAAATTCTAGAAGCAGAGGAAGGGGTGGAGAGAGAAGAGACAACGAAGTGTGAAGAAATACTGTATATTCAATGATGTTACAAAGCGGTAGGCTAATTTATGGCGACGTATTTATACACTGTATCAGCCTGCGGTATAGTATTCCTCACGAAGTGCACGCAAAGCACATAAAAAGGCAGACGACATGTAAACGAACAGTTATGGTATTTCCATTTAATTAAACTCATTCTCATCACTCACTTTCTTCATGAGAAAAATTGCAGCCTCAGCGCTAAGTGGATTGTCTCTTTTTCTAGCGGTTTAATGTCGCACTAAATAAAACAAGTGTTCGGCACCGATGGGGTAAGAAAGGGCTTGGCTGGGAAGGAAGTGCCCGAGGCCTTATGTAACAGTCCCAGCGTTCATCTACTGTGGAAACGGAGAGCCACGGTAAACCATTTTCAGGGCTGCGGATGGTGGGCAGTCAGTTATCTTGTAGATAATGGAATGTCAGCGTGACATCCTCAATCACAACCGAGTCATCTGCCTTTCGTATGAGGCAATTCCTTAATTTACCTCACGAGGCTGAGTGAACACCATTCCAGCCATCAGACCAGAACTAAAACCCACAGACAATCCAGGTATGGAACTCTGGACCTTCAGTATGATGCACACACGCTACCCTTTCACTATGGGGTTATTTATATAAATAAAGTTGTAGGGGGTACACTGTCTGTAATTTCGTTTGTTTTTCCAATTTTTTAGACATTTATCCGTTTTAGGTCAACTCTAGTTGTTTCTAGCTTTTGTGTCTGTTTGCCTATTTGTTTCGCCATCACAGCGAAACGGATGGATATATCTCGACCGAACTTCATATTTAGAGTATACTCATCCAGGGGAAGGTTTGGATATGCATATGATTAAAAATCACTGAATAGGTTATAGGAAATCCTCAACAGGCTTCTTTCATTTTCTCTTATACTATTGATTTTCTGTAAAATCCCTGGACTACAGTATATGTGAAACTTCCCTTCATTTAAACACCTATTGTCTGCAAATAATTTCGCTTACTCTTCAAATGACGGAGAAAATATGTTGTGCGGGTTCCATGCTCTGTATTGAGTGACGACAGACGGACTACGAACCTACCGGTTACCATGGCAACATCTCTGGCTTCTTGCCAGCAGGGTACTAACGTACTGCCATTTTCGTTATCACTCCTGTAAACTCGTGGTAATTCCTTGGGTAGGAGGCGAGAGAGACGTCAACCGGCCATTCTGCGAGTTATTGGCGTAATACCGTTGGAGGTTACAATCGTCCTCTAATAGCGCTAAGGGACGTTGTTAATATTTGAACAGTGCCGCGGAGTGTAGCCCATTATTTCACACCAAAAAATGTTGTGGGATATGCTATAACTTTTACTATATTTATCTTCTTCTTCTTCTTCTGTTTCCAGGTTTAATTTCTTTCCTCTGCTTTGCCTTTTTAGGCTTAAGTAATAACACCATAAGTCATCTTATAATTTGTTTACCTAAGAATCCGTACACCTAAATTTCTCCTCTGTTACCGCCTTATTATACCATCATGATTTAGTGAGGGACATTTCATTTTCCAATACATCCGCTTGGTATTTACATATTTGTCCTATCCGGCTGTTCTCAGTTATAATCCTATTTTCTATTAATTTCTACTTTCTTCTTTATTTACTCTGCATGTTTGAGAGTGCTAATCCAGAAACCTGGACAGTCTTTCCTTGGACCAAGAATTCTAAGCTGTTCAAATGTATAATTTTTGGTCCCGAAAAATATCGAAATATGGATGTAATTTTAATGACGGTGCAGACATTCGTTTCGGGGTATTTTCTGGCTAAACGGTAATTCGTATCACAAAACAGATAGCACATTTGCCGTTCCATTTGGAGAGATCTGCAACTTTGGTCCTATGACTTATTGTCGGTCTCGAACGTTAGACAGCGCTATATTTCTCGATTATAATCAATTCTCTCCAATTTGATCGTGATTGGCATTGGGAAAGGGGCCTGTATTTATAATGAAAACTCTCCATTTCTACTGTGAATGACAGTTTCCAAATAAGCCTGTCGTTATAGTGGAAACTCTCGAACTAGATTGTTATTGTCAGCAGAAAATATGGCCTGGCATTATCATCAAAATCTTTCTAATGCTATCTTACATCGGAAACAACGTATGGCATCCTCCTCTTTCCGTTTCTCAGATAGTGCTATGAGACATGCAGTTTAATATATAATCGTTCTCATTGCCTGTACAGTAATTAGTGGAGAAATCCGTACACAAGGTAGAATACCGTAGGCGAAGAACGGGTACATTTGCTAGTCGAATATATAAAAATTATTCGTCTCGACTGGACTCAAAAACTACTGGACCGATTTCGCTGAAAATTTCCCAATTTGTCTTTATTACTCCTGGGAGGATTTAGAAAGTGGTTTTAACGAGAAACGATGGATAGTTTTTTATGATGGATAATATTAATTAATTCTATTACAAAGCCGCACCAAGATTGGATCGACTTGATGGACAGACTCAGCATCGTGATAATCCGCTAATAAATGCTGTATATAGGAGAATAGGATTACGCCGCCATGTTTTATAAGGTAAGTTTCTTGCTAGGAGGTTCATGACCGTGCAAGTAAAGATGGCTGACGGTATGAGCAGGTTCTGTGACTTAGGCAACGCCATGAATAGGAAGTAGAGTGCACATCATCTACGTGATGTCCATGGTAGTGGTGACAAAAGACACAAAATGGGTGCAATTGATCTACCAGCTGAGAACTAATTAAATATTGTTGAAAGGTACTCAATTTATTTGTATGTAGATTGTAAACTGCGCTTTATTACATTGAGAAAATATATAATTAACAACATTGCCCGTCTTAAAGGTGACTGACAGTATGGGCAAGCTCCGTGATCCAGGCAATGCCGTGAACAGAAAGTAGAGTGCACATCTTCTTCGTGGTTTCCATGTTAGTGATGGTAAAAGAAACAAAACGGATGCAATTGGTAGATCTACCAGCGCAGTACTAATGAAAAACTGTTAAAAGTTACACAATTTATTTGCACGTACATTGTACACTGTGCTCTATTACATTTAAGAAAGTTTATAATTATCAATATTAGGCTACTGCTTTGCTGCAGTTGCTGTTGCTTTCTCTGTCAAATTAACAATGTCTTCTAAACTCGCATCAATCAGTAGATCTACTAGCGGAGCACTAAAGAAAAAGCGATTACGAGCCACGTATTTCCATCATTCCCACCGACATGCCATTTCATCTTAAAAGACTGCAGTTCCCCGTTCGCCTTGCATTATCAACGACCATCAACTAGGCACAAGGTCAATAGCTTCAAGTGTGTGGATTACATATGGAAAATCCATGCTTTTTCACCTGGCCAGTTGTACGTTGAATGCTCACGAGTGTTTTTGCAGAAGACGGAAAAACAAAAAGTACTGTATATCCCAAAGCTCTTGAATATACTTTTTCAAATATAATTTAATGCACAAAATACCATTGTCTTTCATTTATTTTGTATTAAATGTGTCTGCTTTCTATATCTGTACATAATTAGAAAGAGACATTGCAAAGCCGAGTAAAATAATGGAAAATAACCGATATTAAAGTCGAATCAATTGTTTTTGTGTCGCTAGGATGAATTGTGAAACTCTAGATACCGTTTAAATCCACATTCAGCCTCCACTGGGACAGGGAGGAGATGGGGGTGATAAGTAAATGTCTAAAATGACCGAGATTTGTGTTGAATCCACAGATTTTGGGTCCGGAAGGCTGACTGATGACAGTTTTAATGGCAGTTCGCCTCCGGGCAGAAGCGCTCTCAGTTAGGCGCGACAGAGAAGGAAATACTCAAGCTTCTAAGTAGGTCACAAACACTGTGTCCAACCCTGGCAAATATAACTTTTTCGCTCCTTTTCCCGCGGAAACACCATTACCAATGCCCTGTCTTCAACTGTTTCAAGAATAAAATTAACGTAGCTCACATAATACTAGGCAGATTTTCACGACTCAAGGTTCATTAGAAGCGGCGAATTTTATAGTAAGGTTTGACACCAAGAAGTCCTGTACATGATTCAAATGGGATACTCTACGCAGTTCACGGACATCCTACAGGTGTTCACCACCTGGAGAAAGCTGTCAGCGATAACGAAGCCACAGAACTGCCAAATCACAAGCCCCTCCCTCACTGGGATATCAAAGGACACTTTCAAGATTGTAGCAAAATGCGCGAAGCGATCAAAATGACAATCGACCAGTAGAAACTCCGGTACTGAAGCTTTAATTTGATACCTTAATCGATTCTGGGAACTACGGGCCAACGGAGCGATTTCTGCAAGTAGGAAGAGCCTTACCCTCTCCCACGAGTCTGACACGTTTTCATTATAAAAAGGTGGTGCAAACTGAGGCAAGCGACTTGTTCGATTCTACCAGTTGCATTGTGAGGTGATACGTGACGTGAATGACTCTTCAGTATTCTTTGTTACAGTGCTACAAAGTATGACCAGTCATTAATTGTTTAAATTGCTAAAACTCTATCAGTGATATGATTATGTAACAGTGGAGTGAAAGTTTATCGATATTAACAGAGTACGGCATTTAATCATAACTATGACGGTCATATGATATGCGGAATGCTTAAGTGAACGGATATGTGAGTAAAGAGAACGTGAGTCGAACGCTGGTAGGCTGTGCGATCGTGTAAGTAAATTCACGAACCTATTAATTGCCGATGGAATAACACGGGGGCTCAAATAAGCTATGCAATGGTGAATTATCAGTTGTAGGAGAAAGTGCGGCTCAGTGACGATCTATAAACTCAGGGCAATATCGGCTAAGAAACCCCGAGCGTAGTAGCTTATCTCTACTCCCACATAAACTAGTGCTGAATTAGGCAGAGTTAAATCACGTTTGTAAGGATAGCTCCAGATTTCTAATAACAGTGAAAGTGCGAACGTGTATAATTAGGGGCCTAAACCGCCGAAGTGGAATAGACAGCCAATAGGGAAAGCAACGGGCTACAGGATAATACCGATGTTTGATTGAAGGGTTCGAGCCTATGAGTCTCTCTGATCGTAGAAATTATAATGTGTTGCCATGTATCACAATTATAATTAAGTCAGATTCCCTCACTGCGCCAGTGACATCAGTCCCCGAGGAAGAAGAGAACTGACGGGAGGCCCTACCTAGTCAAGACGCCGTGGAACCTCGAGAACTTCCTACAGTGTACGAGAAGTCAAGACATCATGCCATCGACCGAGCGGCAGCCGAACACAGGACTTCAGGTTGCTAATGCAGTCATAATCTGCAACTAAACAACTAGACGTGCCTTCTTGGGTGAGCTGTGGGTGTGATCCAGACAGATGAGTACCTTAAAATATTTGAAAGTCTGTTTTCCTGTAAAAATGTAAATATTAATGGATGCCAATTCATTAGAAATGAAGGGTAGGATTTCGTTGTTCTCAAGGGATGGTAGTAGTTACTTGATAGGTTAGTACTGATTTTTTCTTCACGGTGGGTGACCGTATTTTCTTTATTTATTATGGGAACTAGTGCATGATACATTTAAGGCCCTAGATTGATTATTGTGAAGCATTCTGGGAATAAAAGGGATCTTTAAACATTCATGTAAAATCACTCCATGTATCATCGGTAATAAATAATATGAGTCATCTAGATATTTCAAAGTTTTCTGTACTAAATGCTTCACGTAAAGTGTTAGGTCTTTCCCGTGTATGATTAAGTATGGCGAAGAAGAAACCACGATGTGACAAGTGAAGTGTGATAATGTTGAGTTTATTTAGATCGCGAGTGTTAGCATATTTGTCCCGAGTGATAGGGCTTTTCTTTCTTCTATAATATGTATGTATTGGTTATGCCGAGAGTGGGATCGAGCTATTCAAGCAGATAAGGAACAAATTGAATGTGGTATTGATGAAATATGAGCCGCTCCCCATATGAGTAAATGATATGCGCGATGTTATATATTCCGCGCCAATGGTATAAATAGGCTATATTTAAGCCAACGTGTTTAATTGATGCGAATGGCATCCAAGAATAATATGAGATTTAAAGCGAAGCGCCGAGATGGCCAGATAAGGAGACTGACGGAGCTCCCTTATGCAGAGATGGATGACAATGCAAACGGCTGACCGGTGGAATTTAAAACCGGGTCAGGTAGGGAGGGGTGTGGAATACTGTCACCGCAGAGTGCGAGGAACGTATTGTTAAAAGAATAATTTCCCTTCTGCGGTATCGATATTACATACAATCTGTCAGAAATAAACACCGTTGGGTAGAACTACAATTCCAATAAATGAGAGAACTCCCCATTTCTTTATGTTAATAAAAACGACTGGGAATTTCAGGGCGGACATCACACTTCACTACTGTCACAGGACACGAGTTCGTGTCACAGCAGCACCAGAGGCAGTTGTGCCCACTGCCACCAACTCCGGGCGGATACCACCGTCCATGAGTTATCTTGTGAATGTCAAGTGTATTTATTGTCTTCTATTACAGGAGTTATATTTATTTGAATACTGTGTTGGTCTTTGGTTCGTTAAATATGATTCGTTACAGGGACCATCGTTGTACAAATGTCTAAGTCGTGTGTATATTTAAGTGACATCCCATTGGAACATACGATGTGTAGTGTTTGCTCATTTCATGAGATAGCGAGATAGTTCTTTCTAATAAATGATACGACTTTCAGATATTTTAAACAAGCTCATATATAGGAATATGTCTCACCTGGTTCATTCGACAGCTAATGTTAATTCTCGCCGATAGGCCGACGACTTCTCCGTGGCTCAGACGGCAGCGCGTCGACCTCTCACCGCTGGATACCGTGGTTCAAATCCCGGTCACTCCATGTGAGATTTGTGCTGGACAAAGCGAGGTGGGACAGGTTTTTCTCCGGGTACTCCGATTTTCCCTGTCATCTTTCATTCCAGCAACACTCTCCATTATCATTTCATAGCATTTATCAGTCATTAATAAATCACCTTGGGAGTGGCGACACCATTGTAACAACAGCCTATGTATGTTTCATTCATTACATCCCTAACCCGGTCAAAGACTAGAAAACAGGTTGTAGGTTTTCATTTTTCATAGAACGACGACTTGTTAATTGAATATATGATTTAATAGTGTAAATAAGGCGAGTAATACAAGATACGCCATCATCCAATTATTTCTGTGTACAATGATACTAGTGCATATTTTCAGAGTGAATTGCGAATCTAGAGAAAGGACTAGAGAGGACAGTTATATACTCAAGAAAGTATGCAGCGTCTAATTTATGTTTAATATGGTGGCATATCCATGTATAAATTATCTATGTGCTTTCTCAGGCATTAAAATTGTGGGGGAAAAACAATTCATTCTTCTCATTTCATAGGTAAATAGCATTCCTCTCATAGTTAAGGTCCCCTTACTGTATAAATAGTTTACTGCCCTTTAGGACGTTCCACTGACCCGTATGCTCTCTCCGATGCAGCTAGCGTATTATTCCAGTAGGGGAGTTGAAAATTCGACGCTGGGCTTTGTTCGAAAATTTCATTCTAGGTACTCCGTTCTAGTGTCATGTTGCAGGATTGTTCTAATCTAACTGACGTACTTATACTTCGAAAAGGGTACAGTACATCAGGTGGGAAACAACTAATGTCGTTTACAAGGAAATCTTACAAAGCCTATCGCTATGAATTCAAAATAATTATATTGCTCCCGTGTGGAGATGTTGAACATCGCTAGCGTTTTATAATAAGACACAGTTAGCAATAACAGCACAATGCCTCCAAGGTGATAGGGTGTGTGCTGTATATGACCACGTCCATGAAGACTTTTGTGTATACAATTGGCTCCAAGTTTGTTTTTTTGTTTATTATTATTTATTTTTTTTGCTTTACGTCGCACCGACACAGACAGGTCCTATGGCGACGATGGGACAGGAAAGTGCTAGGAGTGGGAAAGAAGCGGCCGTGGCTTTAATTAAGGTACAGCCCCAGCATTTGCCTGGTGTGAAAATGGGAAACCACGGAACACGATCTTCAGGGCTGCTGACAATGGGGTTCGAACCCACTATCTTCCGGATACTGGATACTGGCCGCACTTAAGCGACTGCAGCTATCGAGCTTGGTAGGCTCCAAGTAATCCGTCTGTAGCCAACAGTTAGATAATTCGTTAAGTGTACTGTACTTACGTCATTAGTAGTAACACATTCTCACGCACAGTGTAAACTCGAAAAGGACGAGATTTTCCAAGTCCAGTGGAGTTGTAAAGCTAACGAGTTTGTGAACTTGTTTGTCTCGTCCTCTGGTTCTCCCCACTCAGCTCCATTTGACAGGCTGTCTCGCTAGGAAATAGGGAACAACTCAATTTCTAAAGGGCTTTAAGTTTCCTTCTCTTATAGTAGTTTGAATAACAGTCAAGAATAGCTGGCTCCGAACAACCTTTCTACTTCAACAGGGATGTATAGTTATAGCGAAACTTTGGTAGGGTTGGAATAAAAGACCTGCGAGCTGATAAACACATGGGCATTCTCTGAAAAAGTAGTATTTTAATCGAAGAACAATAATAATTAGAGTATCGAATCTACTTAAAAGTTGTTCATGTGACTGCTCATATCGTGATCATGGCAACGAGATCTGAAATTTTACGTGGGATCTGAACTAGAGGAAATTTGATTTCCAAAATACTACATACAGTATATTGACCGGGATTCGAACCCCGGCCACTTGGGTAAGGACCACTGACGATGTCATTTGGATATCATGCCCCTCCCCTCTCTGTGGGGAAGAGCTACAATTTAATTAATGTTGAAGACAGCACACACACACCCGTCTCTGAGCGAAATCAATCAGTGAAGGTAAAATCCGCGACAGGCTGGGAATCGAAGCCTGGACCCGTTGGACAAAGGTCAGCATCCTAACCAGTTAGCCCCAGAACAGGACACATGAATACTGTAATCAGGTGAGTGATTCTCCATTTTTCTTTCTTGCGTTGAGTTAATGATTTTCGTAGGTAGTTATTCCAGTGTCCGCCTCTGTGGTGTAGTGGGTAGTGTGATTAGCTGCCACCCCCGCAGGCCCGGGTTCGATTCCCGGCTCTGCCACGAAATTTGAAAAGTGATACGAGGGCTGGAACGGGATCTATCCTTGTCTATCCCTTCCACACTTCCCATCCCCCTCAAGGCCCCTGTTCTGCATAGCAGGTGAGGCCGCCTGGGCGAGGTACTGGTCATCCTCCCCAGTTGTATACCCCGACCCAGAGTCTGAAGCTCCAAGACACTGCCGTTGAGGCGGAAGAGGTGGGATTCCTCGCTGAGTCCGAGGGAAAAACCAACCCTGGAAGGTAAGCAGATGAAGAAGTTATTCAAGTTCTTACCAGTAGGCAAATGGATTTTTAAGTAGGTCTGACGTCTTTGAGAAACCCCAAGTTATAGCGAAACTTTGGTAGGGTTGGAATAAAAGACCTGCGAGCTGATAAACACATGGTATTCTCTGAAAATGTAGTATTTTAATCGAAGAACAATAATAATTAGACAGAGTATCGAATCTACTTACAAGTTCCCAGGTTCATGTGACTGCTCATGTCGTGATAATGGCCACGGGATCTCAAGTTTTACGTGGGATTTGAACTAGAGGAAATTTTCATTTCCAAAATACTACCAAGAATAACTTCTGAGAAAAGCAAAACAACCTGCACGGCAGCAGATAAGAAAGAGATTAAATGAAAATGTAAAATCAT